>NC_092422.1:144824289-145127320 GCF_036169615.1 Heliangelus exortis | reverse complement strand
TTCTGCTGATGACAGGAATTAGATACCAGTTCCCCAGACTCGTCTGACCTTCTCTGTTTGGCAGGCAAATGATGTCCAAAACCTGGGAATAGGTATTGAATTTTCCATGCTGCTGCCAGCCTCTAGCTAAACTTCACAGACTGAGCAGGAAAATAGGAAGGAAAGGTAGAGCAGGAGCATCAGTCATTTCTAAACAGTGTTTTTTCATTGTTAGCAATTTTTTGTTGTAAGCTCGGTGTTTCCCTCCCCCCTGACTCAATTTTCCATGTTTTTCTTCTGGTTTCTTTACTAAATGGCCTTGAGGGCAGGGCACAGGAGGCAGGCAGGGAGGTAAAGGGAAGTACATGAAATTCAAAAGCCTTTTTTTTTTTTTTAAATTTTTTTTTTTAGTATAATGCTCCTGTAGGGGTTTTTTCGGAGGTAGGGGAAAGGGTTAGTTTTGAAAAAGTGAAAATCTCAAAGCCTCTTTTAGCAAAAAAATAAAGAGACCTCTCAATTTACAAAGGACATTTAATTGTTTTGGGGGCAGGAATAGGGCACCAGACTTCCTATTACTGAGCCTTTTATGGAGAGTCATAGGCTTCAAGAACCAGTTTTGGAGACATCCAGGTCCCAGAAGCCCTGATGTGCAGAGACTGCCCTCTCCTAGGGCTGACCCACTCTTTCACTTGCCATCACTCAGGTCTGGAGGCTGCTACAGTGGGTCTTTCTCTGCAGGTGGATAGTGAGGAAATTTTAGTATCTGGCAGTGCTGCTGATGCTGAGCCTGGTTTCAGAGCTTATTACCTGCATGCTGTCCTCCCGGAGGAAGCAACCCAGACCTCACAGGTCAGGTGTAGGTGACAGTAACAGGAGGCAGAAGCAGCTGTGGTTTTTATGGCTAGGACAGACTGTACAGGAGCCAAAATAAAAGTCCTCTATGTTGGACTCCATTGGGAGTAGACAGAAACATGGGTGTTTAAAAAAAATAATTTCCCACCATGCATTAAGAAGAGAGTGGAAACCTTTGAATATTTTCATGATTAGAAAATCTGGGGAAAGATTCCTATTTGAAGTCAATCAGATGTGGTGTTTATTAAATACATGTTATGTATTAAATACGTTATGTCAGTAGGCAAGTCATTTCCAGCAACAGCATTTCTTGTGTTTTTGAAAACGTCAGAAAGTTTCAGTGGTTTCAGAATTTATTCCTGAAGATGAAATATTTGTCATAATGGAAATTTCTGTCTCTGAGATGCTGGAGAGGGAAATCCCATGCCACTGACAATCCCTGCCTTGCCTGAAGGCTGTGCTACGGTCTCCTGACCCAGAGCGACTCCTTTACCTGAGACTTAGCTAATTGCTTCTTATCCCATGATCACCTTGGAAGTAGTTTTAACTAAAAGCCTTTCCTGGTGAGGTAGGAATGTGTTCATGGCCTGTTGCTGCAGTTCAGCTGTTGGAGGGATTATTTGCCAAGCCACTGTAGCTCGCACATTTGAGATCATGAAAGCATCCTGCTGTCTTCTCCACAAGCCAGGTGGTCTCTGAGGGTCCTTCACTGCCTTCTTTTCATGCACAGAACATTTCTTTTGCCACATCCTCCTGATGGGGGGGCATATCCCCCAAGTGCTGGGTGTTTGTGGGGAGATACAGAAACTCTTTGTCAGAGCCTTTGGGGACCAATGATGGCTCCAGGAGCTGTTGCCTGCCTGCCTGCCTTCTCCCTTTTGTCCCTGCCCAGGTGCTGTGTTTAACCAGCCTGTGGGCAGCTGGTGGAAAGACTGTTTATGGCTCGCGACTCCTTTTTCATTTCGTGAAAGCTCATTTTCTGCCTGAGGGAAGCTTTTCTCCACCAGCCCTGATCCCTGCCTGGCGCTGAAGAGGGGGAGATGTGCCACATAATGGCAGAGAGGGGGATTAGAGAGGCCTGGGGGCGAAGGAAGAGGAGGAGGAGGAGGCGGGAAGCAGCAGGGGGCTGTGCACACTTAACACACAAACAGATGTTCTCCTTCTAACACGAGCATCATTCAACCATAGCAGTTTCCTTTTCCTACCACTGACACCTAAGCCAGTGCTCCCTCAGCCCCTCCCTCAGTGTCATGAGTCCCCTTCTCCTTGTTCCCAAAGTAGGGAGAAGGGGAAGTGAAGCCACAGAAGCACCAATGATTGTGCCATGCAGAAGGGGGGAGTTTGGCCATCCCTCTGCTGGGTGGCTGCGTGGGAGGGGGGCACAGCAGCAGAGGACGGAGTGGGGTGACCATGTTGGGTGTGTCCAGACAGGTATGGGTGGTCGGGAGCAGCACCAGCTCCAGCCCTGAGAGTAACCTCCTTTCCTCATTTCCCCAGACCTACGTCTTCACCGATGAAGAAGATGATGCCCTGAAAAGGAGAATGGGTAACAACCTGTCTTATATCACCACCTTACCCAGGCCGTCAGCCTCTGAAGTGCCACGACCTTGGGAGAGGGTCCAGGATGAAGGCTGAGTCTCCTGAGCCAGCCCTGCCTCTTGAAGCACACCCCTTTCCATATCCTGTGGGAGGACCCCAAGCTGCAGTAGTTTTTGTTGGCATACCCCAAGGAATGCAGCCAACTGGTGCTCTCTGCCTTAAAGCATCCATGGATGGAAACATCCCATGAGAGAGACCTTCAGTCCTTACACTGTCTGGCAGTGGGCAGGGTGAAAGGGTGGTTGGCAGGTGCCCTACTCTTGGCCAAGGTACTTGGCTTTCTCCAGGTTTCATCTTTGGGTAGAGGGAAAGATGGAGCCCATGTTACCGTGGGCTCGGGTGCCTGTTTTGGGGAGTGTGAGGAGCTTGGTTGTGAATAAACCCCTTTCATCCTACCAAGAGGTCCTCCCCATGACAGTGTGAAGTGGGCTGGCCTGAGCCACAGCTTTGTCTCTCCTGGCAGGCAACCATGCTATCTTCACCAACTGCTCTGCTGAGCACAGCCACCAGGCCCTCTCCTGCAAGATGGCTGCTGAGTTCGATGCCTTCCTGGCCAGCGGCCGGAGGTGAGGAAGGGCTGCTGAGGGGGGGACCCTCTGAAAGGAAGAGGCACCCTCCTTACTGCAGACCTCTCGTGTCTTTGTTCCCATCTCCCCCCAGCTGGTTTTGCCATTTGGATGACGACAACTACCTGAACCCTAGGGCCCTCCTGAAGCTCTTGTCCTCCTACTCTGCAACGTGGGACGTTTACCTGGGGAAACCCAGCCTCAATCGACCCATTTGGGCCTCTGAAACACTGCCAAACAACCAGACGGTACAACCTATAGTGGTGGTGCGAGGACCAGTGGGTTGGTTTTAGTGTTCTGGATCATTGGCCATAGATGTAGCTCCCCCATGGACAGACAGGTCCCAGAAGCAACAGGCAACAGCTGAAAACTTGCCAGTCTTATCTGGATGTGGTTGAAGATGTTGACTCAACCTGAGCTACCTAGGGGAAGAGTCTACATCTCCGCTGTGCCTTTGGGTACTTGTCTGCCAGGAGATAAGGCTGCCTTTGGCAGCCCACCTGCTGCTGCCAGTGGGAACTTGGCCACTCTGAATATGAGGAGGTCAAAATCCATGCTGTACCACCGGCAAGTCCTTCTTCTGGGCAGCAGTCTGGGTTCTGCTGTGTTTATCCTGGCATCAAAGCTGGATTTCCAGCATTCCCATCTCAGGGAGTGTGGTATCATCTGAACCTCTGCCATTGTTTTTTCTCTGCTGTTTCTCTCCAGAAATCCGTGCGCTTCTGGTTTGCCACTGGAGGGGCTGGATTCTGCATCAGCCACAAGCTGGCAACCAAGATGGTGCCATGGGCCAGGTGAGCTGTGCAGCTGGTGAGTATGGGAGCCTTTGGGGATGAGGAATATGGTCCCACGTTAATTCCTGGCAGTATCAGGTCTGATTTTATAGATGTGGTGTTTGCAGGAGTGTTTGCAAGGGTGCAGAGGGCTGCATGCTACACAGCTGCAAGCACATGGGCCTGGAAGAAGGATGTAGTTGATGGGTCTGCCACCTGATTAAAAAGAGACAAGAGTAGGCATGTCAGCAAACAGAATCATAGAATGGTTTGGGTTGAAAGGGACCTTAAAGATCAACTGGTTCCTACTCCCCTGCTATGTGCAGGGACACCTTCCACTAGACCAGGTTGCTCCAAGCCCCATCCAATCTGGCCTTGAACAGACAGTCATAGGATGACATACTCCACTCTCCTCAATGTTTTTAAGCTCTTGGTTCTTCCCCCACACTCCTTCCCATCCCTTTCAGCTTCTTTACACTTTTTTTTAAGTGTTTTCCCTGTCTGCCTGTCTTCTGTGCCCTTAATGTGCCTCTTTCCATCCTCCTGTACCTCCCTTCTGGGTTAGTTTCCCACTGCCCAACTCCTGAGTCTCTTCAGCTTCTTACAGTGGCCACTGTCTTTTCCTCAGCTTGGTGCATGGAGCAGAGGTAGGTCCTGTGGTCTTGTGTTCATCCAACCTACAACAGGATGATGCTTTCCATGATGCCCTGGGTTATATCACAGACTATATGCCTGTACACTGATAGGAAATGTCTTTGCCAGCCTTAATCAGACCTGTGCATACCCAGAAGGATAAATTTGATCCACACCAGGTGGCTGGTTTAGCTGAAGTCCATGTTATATATTTTATGGTAGACCTTGACTGGAGGATGATCTGTGATTTAGGGTAAAATGAAAGTGGCATGGATAGAGAGCACCTAACCTGGCATAAAGTCTGCCACTGCAGTCTTAAATGCTTAAAACACATTTAAAGAAGCCAAGGGGTGTCATAGTAGACAGTACATCACGCTGTGTGGCTACTTCCAGTTAGAAGAAACTTAAAACTGGGTTTAGTCTCTCATCAAAGGATGGCCAAGTGCACGGTGCTGTGTTACAGTGGATCCATAGGTGGATTCATCCAGCTGCAGGAAACTGTCCTGTTTCTGCTTCTTTCTGATCAACATCTGGCTGAATATGAGACAGCAGTGTGCCCAGGTGGCCAAGAAGGCCAACGCCACCCCAGCTTGTATCAGGAACAGCGTGGGCAGCAGGAGCAGGGTAGTGATTGTCCCCCTGTACTCAGCACTAGTGAGGCTGCATCTGTAGGACTGTGTTCAGTTCTGGGCCCCTCACTTCAAGTAGGACATTGAGGTGCTGGAGAGAGTCCAGAGAAGGGTAATGAAGCTGGTGAAGGATCTAGAGCACTCTTGAGAGGAGTGTCTGAGGGAACTGGGGTTGTTCAGTTTGGAGGAAAGGAGGCTGAGATGAGGCCTTAGCACTCTCTACAACTACCTGACAGGAGGTTGTAGTGAGGTAGGGGTTGATCTCGTCTCCCAAGTTACAAGTGATAGGACAAGAGGAAATGCACTCAAGTTGTGCCAGGGAAGGTTTAGATTGGATATAAGTAACAATTTCATCACTGAAGGGGTTGTCAAGCACTGGAAGAGGCTGCCCAGGGAAGTGGTGGAGTCGCCATCACTGGAAGTATTTAAAAGCCATGTAGATGTGGTGCTCAGGGACATGGTTTAGTGGTGGACTTGGCAATGCTGGTTTAATGGTTGGACTTAATGATCTTAAAGGTCTTTTCCAACCAAACCAATTCTATGATTCTATGATTATTCCTTCTTGTGTTGGCTGTGTGGTCCCACTGGTTCTCCTGTGCTGGCTTGTTGGATCCCTCAGAGACTCAGTGCAGCTCACCAAACAGGTGGAGAAATGACTCAGCAAAGTCTGTAAGCTCTCTGCATAAGCTGACCGAGGAGCTGGATATGTGCTGGGGACTGCACCAGAGAGTTGGTGGGACAGCATGGCTGGGAATGGTGAAAGAGCAAACACGTGCAAATCTCTGCAGGTGGAATTTAGGGATTCCTTCCCTAGTTCCAAGTTTTACCCTGGTTTTCAGTGAAGTCATCTTCACCCAAGTAATCTCTCACCCAAGTGGATGCCTGCACCCACCCCAACCCTTGTTCTAACCCATGCAATCTTACTTTCTTCCAGTGGCAGGAACTTCCTCAGCACTTCAGAGCTCATCCGCCTGCCAGACGACTGCACCGTGGGTTACATCATTGAGTGCAAAGTTGGTGGGAAGCTGCTGCCCAACACTCTCTTCCATTCCCACCTGGAGAACCTGCAGCTCATCCCCCACTCTCGGCTCACACAACAGGCAAGGAGGGGAAATGGAGCAAGAGGGAGGTGTGTGAGGAAGGAGAAGTGGAGGGGAGCTTAGAGGCACATTGCTCTGTTGGTGGCACTAATGTGGACTGAATCAGTCATCTCCTCTTTTGGGGAGGCTTTCCTGTCAAATGCTTCTTTGACATAAAGAGCAGATGTTGCTTGCAGCACAGATGCCAGTCACAGTGTCCCTGGGGTCAGTGGTGGAGACACATGTATGGGCAGTGATGGGAGACTTGAGGGCATCCCTGGGGGAACATGACACAAAGACAAGCAGAAATGATGATTGACTGGGTAAGGCACTTTGATATGGAATCATGTTGGCCTTGTGTGAGGAGATAACAAGAGGTGTAGGCTTGGAGAGGCAGAGGACTAGCAGGGTGTACCATCATGGGAAGGAAGGCAGGAGAAACATGGAAGGCAGAGGCCAAGCCAGCAGAGAAGGAACCAGAATGGGAGCTTCCATCATCTAAAGCAAGTTCTTTGCTCCTGAACTCACCTCATCCTCTCTGCTCCTTTTTCACCACTCCTTTTTGCAGGTGACCCTCAGCTACGGTGTCTTTGAGAACAAGCTCAATGTTATTGAACTCAGGGGCCCCTTCTCACCCCAAGAGGATCCCTCAAGGTACGGGGCATGGGTGCTCTGGGTGTCAGTGTGGTGTGAGCCCTCAGGCAGTGGGCTGGGAGGGGGAGGCAGGAGGTCCAGAGTGAGGGACAGAAGCCCTGCAGTCACCCAGCTTACTGGGTGAGGGGCACACCAGCAGTAAGCTGTTTGTGAAAGCTTACCAGCATTGCAAACCTTTTTTGGATGAGTGGGAAGAAAAGGAGTATCAGAACATTTTATTTGGACAATTCCTAAGCCAAAAGTATTGCGGTTTATTTCACACTTTGAGACTGAACAAGCTAACCTTTTACCTCAGGGAGAGGATCAGAAATGTTCTTTTAAACTCAGGAAAGGAAATTCTGCTTGCTTTTTCATTTTTGTTTTGCTGAGAAAACTGGAGGGAAAAAAAGAAAAAGGCTCACTTCAGGCTGACTGCAAACAAAAGTGCTCTTTGATTTACTTTTTCTGCTTTGAGTGAAAAAAACCTAAAGTTGTTATTTGCCGAGCATGGGTAGAAAGGAGGCTTCTGGATGGAGATAGCAGGGGTGGGAAGCACACAGGCAATGAAGGGACCCATCAGCAGAATTATGTAGTGGGAGCTGGTGCAGTGCCCATCTCCCTGCCTGTGGTCACCATGGGCTTGGGCTACATGGACCAGAGCTGGATTATTCAGGTGTTGGAAGAGCATTTGACTGCTTAGCTTTGCTGAAAAAAGATATCTTGAGGTCTGTAGGACAGGGTGGAGGCCTGATGTGGGATAGGCCATGAGAGGAATGTCTTCCATTCTGCAGCCATGTGCTGGTGTAAAAACTGTCACCTGACCTTCCTTTGCTTTCCCCCCAGCAGGTTTCGATCACTCCACTGCCATCTCTATCCTGACACCTCCTGGTGCTTGCAGGCTGCTGGATGGTGATGCCTCATCCTCAACTGCAGAGGGTCCTGGTGACATCCATTCACCTTGTACATGTAGGGGATGGGACACTTGATGCTCTCAACCTTTTCCGTGGTGGTCTTGGGGCCATGTGTTGGCTTTTTTCATCTTTGCTGAGGGCCAGTGACACAGGACAAGAGACAAGATCTGTGATGAAGATGGATAAGATAGGCTGGACGCATGGATGGACGCAAGGAATGTGAGCACTGTGCCTTCTTTGAGCAGATCAAGGAATGGGTAATGACTGCTAGGCATCTGGGCAGAGATGGGGACCTGCTGCTGCTCCTTGCTATGGATTTATCTTGCTGGACTTGGAGCTCCCTGGGTATGGGCAATCCCTGCCCAACTGGGGGTGGCTGATCATGTGTCATGGCTCCAGCCTCTCTGAGCAGGCCCTCATCATCCATACCTGCTTGTGCTTTCCCCACTGGGCACTCTTCCCAGCCACATCCCCGTTGTCTGGGTCTCTGCTTAGTCAAGGTCTATACAGATGGAAAATATGACCATTTCTGTGCTGTATGAGTGCTAGAAAAGCACACATACTCTGTCTGGCAGAGGGCAGATGGGCAGGAAATACAAAGAATGAGGAATCCCATTCTGCCAAGGAAGGGAGAAGGTGTGGGGTGGGGGAGTCAGAAGGAGACAGAATCAGATGAGGATGGTTCCTTGCACTGAACACTGAAAGCTATGGTTCTGCATTATTCCTCTCTTTTTACTTTCTTGATATGGGGTCAGGATAATCTCTTGCCCTAATTACCAACCTGTCGTCTGAGATGAGAATCCAACTTCTACCTGTGAGAGGGGAGACATAAAGGATTAGGACTGGCTGAAAGAGAGGAGAAAGAAAGAGATGGAGAAGGAGTGCTCAGGAGCAGATTAAAGGTTACAGCTTTATAATCTTCTCTGTGCCCTGACGAAAAAAAATTAAGTCATGAAGGAATGGAAACAGCAAGGCAAAGAGCTTTTTATCTTGGCATTTCTTTTCTCCAGATGCTAAGAGCAGCTTTCTGCCTTCCTGCTGTCCCTGCTGAGTGCAACAGGGGGGGGAGAGCCGAACCAAATAGGTTACAAGTTTCTGGCATGTTTGTGAAGACTCCTTTTCTCAGTACAGAGCCTGTCATGAAAGCTGGGTAGTTCTGTTTGCTGAGGAGGGGACTTTGGTACCATTTGTCCTTCTACACACAGTTACTCAGCAGGGGGAGAGCATGGCAGGGAAGGCTGGAAGGCAAAGAGGCTGTTTTAACTGGCAGCTGCTGCCAAACAGGTATTTCTCATTTAAAGTGCCTTTCAAAACACACTGCTGGGATCTGTGAAAGATCCCTGTAATCTCCAGATGAAAGGACAAATGCCCTCTCTCCAAAGAGCTGCTCAGCTTTGATGCTGCTGATATGACTAAGCCTGCTGCTGGTGGGCTGGAAGAGCCATGGGCAGCTATCTCTGTGCCTCTACCATTTTGAAAAACTGGCCACCCTGTCACCTCCACATCCCCCACACCCCCCAGCTACAGAGCCTTCTGCACAACAGACATGAGATTTAAAGGAAAACTGTCAGAAAGACCTTTCACCACTGCAAAAGGGAATGTAGAAATGAATGAGCACTTTAATTTCCGGAGAAGCAGAAAACAGGAGCCTGTAGAACTTTTTTTTCCAGCCTGGTCATTCATCCTGGCATCCAACCAGCTTGTGAAGCAGCAGAAAACCTGGCTTGCTTCCTGTGTACAACATACCTTTGACCTGGAAACTCATCCTGATCAGGGACAGGGGCTGACTTACGCCAGTGACTATTCCTTGAGTCATGCAAAGCACTTGGCTCACACAAGCAACATGAACCTAGGGACCATGTGGACCAGAAAGACCTGGCACTGGAAGACAAGTGTGGCATGAAGAAGGCCTGCCCCACCAGGCAAATGGTTTGGTTTGAAGATGCAGAATGCTTCTGTGAGGAGAAATGAGTCTTCAGGAGAAATCAGCACTACCTGGTTATATTCTTTTTCCCTCATTCAGACTCCCACTTGCTTTGTTAATCCAGTCTTTGAGCTAAAAAGCCTGTCCTGTCTGCAGATGCCCTGGTGATAATACAAGCAAAATACAATTCTTGTGCCCAGAGATGGAGAAGGAACTGCCAGAGCGAGCTCCCTTCCATGGGGAAAAGCAAGGCAGAGAAACTGGAAGCCTGCTTTGGATCCTGGTCTGAACTGGCCTGGGCTGGTGCCTTTTGCATGGCTGAAGATCAGATATGAAATGGGTTGAGGCCTTGAGTGGCTGCACGAGGATCGGTTTCAGGCTGGGATTTGTTGCTGGAGCAATTAAGTTCTGCTCTGCAAGAAATGTCTTGTCTTATAAGGAAACTGAGAACAGAGGAGAAGATGTCTGGGGCTGGGCATCTCTTGGGCCATAGAGATGAACGACAAAAAAGTCTTGTTATGCCTGTGATGACAATGTGCTGGAAAGAAAATAGCTTCTCGGAGTCGACAAAAGAAACCAGGTTTTCTCTAAGAACAGAGAGACAGCTTAAGGGGACATTCACCACATGAAATCTGATCAACGTTAAAACCTGAGTTAAAATTAGTTTCAGGAATGGTTCCTGCCCCTGGGGCTTGCTGTCAGATGTTGTGGTTTTACAGTCTCATTTTCCTAGTTTATTAAAATGTTTAGCTGCTTGGGAAAATGAGAAACAACCTCACGTGAAACTTTTCAGAGGACTGTCTTTTTTTATTCTCCTTCATGCTTTTCTGATGTAACTGTTAAACTTTTTGGAAAGGTTCCACTGGGTCTATTTCTTTTCCCTTTTAACTCTTTTTTTTTTTTTTTTTTTTTTTTTTTTTTTTTTTTTTTTTTTTTATTTCTTTTAATCTCCCTCTCCTCTCTCACTCACACTCCCTTTTCTCATTGCAAAGTTAAAAAAAAACCAAACAAAAAAACCCTGTCCCAAGAACAGAAAAGGTGGAGAAGTGCTCTTTTTATTTTACTGGGAAAAATGGGGTCAAAGTCAAAGTTGTTGGCACGACCCTGCTGTTGTACAACATTAAGTGTAGCTCAAGGTTTCAAGTAGAGAGACCTCCACCTGTCCAACACCATAGCAACCATCACCATTAATGATGGTTAAACTGTACACTGAAGATACAGAAAAAGGAGGAGGGGGGAAAAAGGAGCTACAGGATTTGAAATGTAAAGCATTAAGTGAGTCTTTTATGTTAACAATATCCTTTCTTCGCTTTCCCCATAGCTGGGAAGAATTTTTATAAGGAACCCCTTGTTTGACAGTGCAAAAAAAAAAAAAATGCAAATGCCAATTCTTTCTTTAGGGGGAAAAGAGAACTTAGCTGAAATAGGTGGGAAACTGCAGTTGTTGCTAAAGGCTTGAAGGGAAGACAGGAGAGAAGCAATGCTAGACAATGCTTCTGTCCCTGGTGCCAACTCCTCTTAACAACTCTGCTGCCAAAGAAGAAGAGTTTGCTAAACCACTGTGGATTTGCCCAACTCATACTGAGATCGCAGCCTTCAACCCTCACCTCAGACCTCTTGCTGAAGACACAGCCTTCAAAAGAGAAGCAGTTTATTAAAAAAAAGCCAAAAGGTGAGAAATGGGAATAGGAAGGAAGGAGACTGGGAGGAAAGAAACCACCAAGTGTGTCATTGGAGGAGAGCAGTGGAATCTCAGCTGTACCTTGAAAGTGCTGTTTGGGAACAGCAACAGTGGGAAAAGGGGTGTTGCCTATACTCCCAGCTCTGGATGTTTTTGTGGTCAGGGCATTTAATTAATTTCATTTAGTTTAATTTCTTTTGTTTTCAATCCCTGAAAAACCAAGGTGCCAGACAGCTGGCTTGTCCTTTTGCAGCACTGGCCACCAGGGCTGTACATGCCTGGGCACTCTTCTGGAGTGGATGCAAAGGTGAAGGAGGGACCTGACT
Source organism: Heliangelus exortis (assembly GCF_036169615.1). Lineage (NCBI taxonomy): Eukaryota > Metazoa > Chordata > Aves > Apodiformes > Trochilidae > Heliangelus > Heliangelus exortis. Next base: position 145,115,735 of record NC_092422.1, on the reverse strand, counting down.
CCTTCATATGGTAACTGTATGGGCACAGAGAGGCATGGACCATCCCGCTCTTCTTCCTTAGGGCACCTGCTAGCATCTGGTGCCAGAGATGGGATCTCATACTAACTGACTTTCTTTTGTCCTAAATACTGCTGGGCTTATGGCTCTACTGAAGAGGATACATTACCACAGACACAAGCAAATCCAGGAAGAAGAGCAGCATCACAAATGTGTGAATAACTGGTCCTGTTTTCACCAGCTGATGTAGGATCATTTCCTCTAGACTTCCTGCCCAGTTACCTGGGAGGTTAAAGGGCTGAGCAGTTGCTGCTCAACTGGCATTTCCTCTTTAAGGCTGTTTCTTGAGAGCCTGAGATTTTTGTTACTCCCTCTTTGGTCCCGCTTGGACTCCAAGAAAGCTGGGAACGCCTCTCTATCCCTGTTTGAACTGTGTGTGATTAATTACAGACCCAACGAATGGGCTCCTGGGCTATCTGTCATGTTATATTGCATTCCTGGATTTTGCAAGGCAAAGGAGCCTCTTCAGGTGTTACTGTGACTGTGCCTCGGTCAAGCCTCCCTTAGTTGTGCTCAGAGCTGCATCTGATTCACGGTGAACTTTGAGAACAAATTAAACAGAGTTCTTTTTACATGGATTTGCTGGCCCTGACCCTTCTGTTGCTGCCTGACAAGAAGAAACTGTTGATGTTAGCAGCAAAAGAAAAAGTGTGACTAAACGGGGCAATTTGAGGGTGAGAGATGCTGCTTTTCTGAACCTCTGCTTTCCCCATCCCAGCCACAGAAGTGGGGCACAGAGAGAATCTGCAGCTGGTGGCTTTGGCTGTGCTGTACCAGGTGGAGGGTATGCAATGAAATATCCAGCATATATCCTGGCAGGGAATCCAGCAGCCCTGGTTGTGAGCCAAGCCCAGCTTCTTCTTGGTGCTGGACAGATTGAAAAATGGTCCTTACCCCTAAGCACTCACAAGCAGAGACAGGGTGGAGAAGGAAGGGAGGGCTTACAGGGTTGATGAGACAATTTTGTCACATCAAAGCAGGGGGAACAAGATGGTCTTTGAGACAGTGAGGGGAGGAGTTCAGAAGCAAAGGTCTCTCTCCACCCAGAAATAGCATGAAGCAACAGATCTGAAGGATGGATATAAGCACAGGGGAAAGGAGCTGTGAGGGATGAAGAAAATATTTTGTATAAGAGAAAGGACCAAAACAAAATTCACATCATCATCATGGCTATGTTGGCAATTGATGAGTGGTGGTTTGAGGACTGATACCTTGGGGCTTAGGGGTTCAGTAAAAGGAGGGAAAAGCTGGAAATATAAAAGCAAGGACTGTCTTCCCTTACCCACACACTCAGTGCTGGCCTGTGGCTTCTCACTCATGACTGCCCCAGTAGCATAGAAGGAGATGTGGGACTTAGAAAGAGCATCAACCTCTACTCTGTGCTGTGTATCTTCTGCCTGGAGAGATTACACGTATCTTGGCTTCCATGAACACCCAGAGAAGCAGCAGAATTGGGCAGTGAGCAGGATGGGTGTGCTGAAAAGACTCTGCCCCTTCCTCACCGCCTCCCCCTTCCCCACATTAGCATCATCTTTGGCTGGACCCAAGCTGACTGCAGAAGTTGGCCAAACTCTCTCTGCTTCTGTTGGTGTTTTATCCAGTGTGCAGGAGAGAACACTTCTCTCCCTATTCTTGAACATGCCTGTTTCCCAAAGGCGTGGTGTGGGGTGCTGGCAGACGAGGTCTTAGTGCAGCTGGTAGGGAGAGCAGGGCCCCCCTGCTACCCTCCTCCCTTTCCCCCAGCATTCAGCTAGTGTTGGATGGTGTCTGTTTTTAGAAAAAGTCACAGAATCAACAGCTGAACTGATTTTCCAAAGGGACACATAAACTAAGCAGTCTGCCATCTGCTCTATTGTCCTGGAATAGCGGCTTGGAGGGTGGGGGAGAGGGAAGGAGGAGAATGAAGGGAATGAGAAACGGAGGTTGGAGGGAGACGGTGAGAAGGATGGGGAGCAGAAATGAGGAAAAGGTTTGAAGAGGAAGCAGGGAGGTCAGGGGAGGGACTAGGGGGAGACAGAGGAGGGTGAACGTGGAGGCTGAGAGATAAAGAAGGAGGTAAAGAAAAAGAAGACCTGCATGAGAAGTGGGGATGTGATGAGGGGAGAGAACCAGAGACAGGCACAGGTGCAAAGAGAGTTTGCTTGGGATCTCCCTGGCTGGATCCCTGTCAGTGCTGCAAGCCAGAGGGGCAGGACTTTCCATCACCCCTGTACTTGAGGGCCCAGAGCCTGTCTGCAAAAGAAACAAACTGGACGTAGTGGCCTGGATAATCACTCCCACCTACACAGCCCTGCCTGCTTGCCTGCTGTACATCCCCCTCTACACATCGTTTTTTATTGAGTGCTGCAGGGCAGACACTGAAATACAGGTTTGGCAGCAGAGTAAATAACACCAACGTTGGCCTCTCCAGCCTGGAAGGGAGGAGGGCTGGTTTTAATCAAAGGTAAATAACAGTCAGTATTCTCTGACCCTTAATCCAATTTCCTAGAACTGGAGAATAATGTTCCACTTAGACACGTGACACTGGTCCACAGAAAGGGGACAGCTACTTTAGCCAGCCAGCTGCTGGGCACAGCACAGCTGAGGAGAGTAGAAGTGGGGGGGATGGCACTAGGAAGGTTCATCTCAGCTGGTCTTGGACTGTGCTGTTATATTCTTACTCTTCCTCGTACATTTTCCTTGCTTTAGTCACCCCAAAAGATGGGGCTGGCATGCTGGCAGGCATTGCATCCCCATGAAATGTGGGTCCAGTGGATAAAAGATTCCCTGCTCTGCTGACAGGAAAGCTGTGGCTCAGCTGCTACCTACCTCTGCGTCTGTGAAGGGCATTTTGCCTTCCATGGTGACCTGGAGAGTGGTGATTATGAAGTTGTGTTCTATGGTTGTTGCAGAAATCACTGGGGACTCCTGCTACATGTCAAGTGTGAGCAAGATTTCAGTGCTGGAAAGAAACGTTTGTGTTGTTACCAGTCTGATAGCACAGGGGGCTGTGTAATTGGAGAGCTTGCCCTCTGACTTGGTCGTGGTCAGAGAGTTAAGAACATGGTGTTATTGAGCTATTGGGAGATTATCTAGTCCTGCAGCAGGGCTGGCCACCTAACACTCCTTCTGTCAGATGTTTTTCCAACTGGCTCTTAAAACACGTTGATCTGATCCAGACTATTGTCATCAGATTGGAAAACCAGGTTGCTAGTAACAAAGCACTGGTACCAGGTTGATGTTTGAAACACAAGTTTGTTTTGCAGCTCTGTGCTAAAACCAGATTGTAGATGCCCATGGAGCAACTCTGTCAGGCTATTGGGCACTGCTTTCTCCTCTGCAAAGCAGATGATTTGCAATTCTCTGGAACAACAATGGCCTGGTGAGGCCAGGATGTGTTTGGGAAGAGGCAGAGATACATACTAGAGCTGAGAACAGAGGAAGCTAGCTCCTTTTCATCCATTTTATCTTGCAAAATGATCTGGCAGTCCACAACAGGGGCTTGAGCTGCTTTGGAGACAAAGCACCTGTCCACCCTTTGGGTGGACCAGAGTTTTAACACCACTTTTTCGGACTATGCCTTCTGTTAGCTTCAAAGCTAACCCTAACCCTTGCCCATGGCCCAACCCTCACCATCTTCTCACCAGAATCTTCCAACACACACAGCATGTGTGTGACTGCCAATTCCTGGTCACACAGTCTGGACAGAATAAGGACAGGGGGAACAGCCGAGTCCATCCTCCCATCTCAATCTCTCCACTTCCAAGCGGGGGTGCTGAGAGCCTGAGATCCAGCAGCCATGAGGACAGAGACCACCCAGGCAACACATCGGGGGCAACACAGGCAAGGAATCTAGTTGCCAAACATCTAACCGAGAGTGTGTGTGCTTCATTTCCCCTCTCTTTGCTGACTCCCGGGCGCGCACCGCTCCTGCAACTGAAGTCCCCGCAGTGTCCCCTGCGGCACTGGCGGGAGGGGCGGGGGCTGCGGGGCCGGGGGGCGGCGAGATCCGATCAGCACCATGGACAGGGACGGACCCACCGAGCCGCCTCTTGCTGCCCCGCTTGCTCCCCCCACCTCCCCTCCTTCCCTTCCCCTGCCTACCCCTGTCTTTCCCTCCTTTCCCCTGCTTTTTCCTTCCCCTGCCTTCTCTTGCTTTTTCCTGCCTTTCTCTGCCTTCTCCTCCCTTGTCTTGCGTTCCCTTCTCCTGCCTTTCATTGCTATCCTCTATCTTGCCGTGCCTTCTCCTCTTTGCCTCATCCTGCCTTCCTCTGCCTTGCCTTGTATTTCCTTCCCTTTTCTTCCTTTTGTCTTGGTCCAGCCTGGCAGGCAGCCTCCTGGTATGACAGGATCTTTCTTTGGCTTGGAACCAGCACCAGGCCTTTTTTTGCTCTTGCTTAGGAAGAAATACATAGTGCTGTGGCTCTGCATGCAGCTGCTCTGAAGCTGTGGCTTAGATCTGGGTTATTTTTTGCAGATAAATCCTCTTTTCTATCAGATTTGACATCAGGCAATCCCTCCAGATCTCCCTTTCTCCCTGTCTGACTTCCCCCTTCTCTGCCCTCTGTTCTCTTTCTTTGCATCTGTGCCCTTCCTTCTCTCTATATGCCTCCCTTCTCTTTTCTTTCTTTATAGCCAGCTCTCTGTGAATATCATTTCACCTGCTCACTTTCTGCAGCTCTGCATCTCCACATTACTCTTTGTGTCTCCACTGTCCCCAAATGTATGTATTTCACTGCTTTCCTTTCTGGTGCTGTGAGTTTATCAGAGAGCCCCTTCCACTCTGTAGTTCTGCATGTTGAGGTCAGGTACCAAAATATCTGGTAGATGCTTTTTTTTTCTGGCTGGGGGGAGGCTGAGGGAAGGAGTGGACCATGCTACAGCTGATGGAGCTTTGCATCTTCTTCAGGGGCGTTACTGGGTTCACACATTGCCCCTTGCCATCTAGCTGATATAAGGAGAAACTTCCAGGATGCTGGAGGAAGAAAGCAATCACAGAGAAGGAATTAAAGCTAAAGGCAGCCTGGAAGAGAGTTGGAGTCACTGGCTGCTGGGTGGCAAGAAGGCCATGGAGACCTGGAGGGAAAGCAGCAGCTTGCAAAAAGCTGTAGTCAGGGCACTTCTCGGAAATCCAGTGTAGATCACTCTCTTTCCACTCTTTTCCTCAGAGTCCAGCCTGGGTGGCACAGGAATCATCCCTGGCTTCCCTCTGGGACCTTTACAAACCCTGAGATGCACCTGAAGCAGACCTCCAAGAGTGCTGCAGGACACCAGTAATGTGCATTGACTTACTTGGTAGGATTTGGTACCTAGCGGGCAAGAAAACAGGCTCTGGTCTCTGGTGCTACTTGGAAGTGATTCAGTTTGGGATAATGGGATCTCATTTTCATTTGTAGAAAATAATTTTCATTTGTAGGACCCCAGGCAACTCCCAGACTGACACTACTTTGGCTGGGACTTAGCCAGGGGATGATGGTGAGTGGGATCCCTGCCAACACCTTAGGCATCTGGATTTGATTAGTGAGAAGAAAGGAAGGCAATCTTGGCTAACTTTCACTTTTCTTATGTGCCTTTTGAAACAGGAACCCTCGTGGCAGTGACAGGCCCATCCACAGGTAAATGGACTGCAGCAGCTGGAGTAGATAAATGGGTCTGGAAAAACAGCACTTGTATTCCACTTTGCTTGCTCACCAAGCCACGCAGCATGGCATACAGAAGAGTTCACAAACCATTAGGAAGAGGCAATGGATTTTCTGTCAAAGTGGAGTTGTCCTCTGTAAAGTGATATTTACATTTTTAGCAGACAAAATTTTTCTGGCCCTGTGGTTCTCCCAGCACTTTGGGTTAATAGGAGCAGAGGCTGGCTCTGCATTGTTTGTGGCTCGACATTTAGATAACTGTCAGAGGGGGAGAAAGGGCAGTGGTTTCATCAGTGTTTAATGAAAAGCTGAGGGAGAGTAAAGATCTTGCTCCACCTCAGATGCTGTTTACTTTTTACATTACTTTGACCAAGGCCACTGAAGAACAAAATCCATTCATAGCTCCTTCCCTGGCAGAGAGCTCTCGTGCGTGGCCTTTCAACACCAAAAACAACCCCCAGTAAGGGTGGTAACACCATGTGTTAGTCCTATGCTTGGACTGCATGTCTAAGCAATTCCAGATACTGGAATTGCAGGACACAGCCCTGTTCCATTTGCTGGGGCTGTAGGAAACCTTTGTTTGCTCCCTTAAAAACAAACTATTTGCCCTGCATATGTTGGGGTTTTTTTTGTTGTTTGTTTGTTTATTTTGTTGGCAGTTGCTGGTTTTTTTCTATTACTGTTTTATAACATTTACAAAAGGCAGCTCCTGATGGAAATGCTTGAAGGGCTCAGCTGCTTACCCATGACACATGAAGGAAATTTCTCTTCAGGACTAGTACAGGACTCAACTGGGACTCGTCACTGCTCCACCAGCCTCCCCCTGGTGCTGGCATGTCCAGCATCTCACTGCATCTCTCCTTCCTTAGGCCCCCAAATACAGCACCCCAGTCTCAAACCCAAGCCATCTCTCTGGCTAATCCAGTTTCCATTACCTCTTGCCAAATAAAAACTGAACAATAACCAGACCTGATATTCTGCATTTCTGCAGCACTTGAGCTTGGAAGGAGCCTGAAGAGAGCACTGCTAATTAGCTCACATCTTACCTGTCAGGTCAGTGTTCTGCCTGCTTGAATGACTTAGATACTGTAGCACAAAGTGACCAGCTCCACAGAGGGACCTGAACCCCTCAGGCTGTAATCTCACTTTTTCTTTCTCTGCTGATACCAATAGAAGGGTCAGTTCTGTAGTTCTGGAGCCCAGGGTTAGTGTTTTCTACTGATGTAAATCAGCACAGATCCTCAGGGACCTCTGCCCCCACTCTGTGTGCACAGTCTTGGGACTTATCACTTAGCACAATCCTGGACTGGCAGGTCTGAACCTGGGTGTCCTGGGTCCAGGCAGAATGAACCCAGTCTTCTCTGCTGGTTTCACTATGGCACATTTGGATCATCAAAACACAGGGAGCTCTGGAGGAAAATTCAGGATGGAGAGTGAAGGTGTGCACATAACATTGTGATGAGAGGCTCTCAGGGCAGGTGAATGGCCAGGATGTCCTGCACCAGCTCTGTGAAATCATAGGATCATTTAGGTTGGAACGAACCTATAAGATAACCTTTCCCAAGTGTCCAGACTATCCTCTCCCATCTCAGGGCCAGCCATCTGAATGGCACCAAGCCAAGGGAGAGACTGTGCTCCTCCTCAACCCCTTTCACCACCCCCTTGATTTTCTTTCCTCTTGGAGCAAAGGAGCAGACGGTGGATGTCTCCTCCTGTAGAACTGGGGATGTATCAAAAAAAACCCCTGTGAATCCATGTCACACCTCCAGATCAACATTGGGTAGGGGTGAGAGCAATGCCTGCACCTCACACTCACCCACCCACATACACAAAGCCAAACTGATTTACAATCTTTTCTATCTTGGCTACCCCATCGCCCTGGCTCCCCTGGGGCTGTCACCAAGCACTGACTGGGCTCTATGCTGCTTCTGGGCTTGCTCGTATTGCAGCTGGAGCAATGCCCACCATATCGGGGCTGTCAAGGTCTGACAGGAGTAAGCTGAGACCCACCTTTCTGGGGGGTCCTTGGGGTGTGCGAGGCTTGGACAGTCCAAATAGTCCGGAAATGGGGCCAGCAGAGGGCACTGCGGTACCACCGCTCACCCACCGGGCCGAGCCCTCAGACGGGGAACGGGGCCACCCCCAAAGCCCTACAGCCCTACTGTGGGATACACCGGGGATGAAGGCCCTGCTTCCTTCATTGGGAAGGGGAAGAAGAACATGGGTGAGGAAGCTGCAAGGGAGAGATGTCCCAGGAATCTCCCTGCCAGCCGTATCTGCCTCCATCAGGTCACAGCAGTCCCACTGCTCAGACACTGATGGTGGATGAAGTTCATACAGCCCTGGGTGTCCCCCTCTGAGGTGAAGTCCTTGGAAGGACCACTGAGCTTCAGGCTCAATAGCAGCATGCCCATCAGTCCCTGACGTCTAATGCTGGCACCTTCCTTCCCCATCTGCCTGTCCTGGTGATGTCCCTGTCACTCAGACAGACCAGCTCTAGGCATATCCCAGCTGTCCTCACCTTGCAGACAGCCTCCATGAGTGTCACCAGGATTGGCTTGAAGGTGGATGATAGTTGAGGCTGGTACCTTGGCAGAGAAGAGGACCTTTATGGAGAGGTCCAAAACCATTTCAGCACTGCTGCTCATGGCATTTGGTGGCCATGGCAATGGAGAGGGACCGAATGAAGCCCTGATGGGCTAAGACATCCTCCTGAGAGGTGCCTGGCAGCAGACTCTTCTGGAGAAGAGATTTGTGTAGGCCTCGGTGCAGCAAAGCCTTTCAGGAGACTTGCTGGCAAACCCCACAGGAAGCCGAGGATGGCTGCAGCAAGCCCTCTCCTGCTTCCTTAACACCTGGAAGTTCTTTGCAAACAGCTCCAGGGGTGCCACATGCCAGTGCAGGAGGAATCACTAAAGCTGTGCTCACAGCAAAAGGGAGCAGCGCGGTGCCCCACGGACATCACTGGGAAGCAGCTATAAAACCAGAGGTGCCTGAAAGCTACGTAAGCTCTGGACACCTTCCCCATCCTAAAGTATCATGACAGATATGTGGGAAACCTGGATTCCTTGGAGCTTTTGGGGGGCAGGGAGGTCTCCCTGGCTCCTCTGCAGAGGTGGCAGGAGCAGAGCACCTTGCTACGTGCTCGGAGAGCCTGAGCTCCTTGCGTCTTCGCTGTAATAAATCTGGAGCAGCTATAAATCTGGAGCAGCTGGCTTAAGTTCCTCCAAGGTTCAGAAGAAAACACATCCAGCCTGATGTGTTTTGTTTGCCTACTCACTGTGTTTCTAATTGGAATGTTTGTAGCTTGGGAAATTGCTTCTTTAGACTACAGTACCCACAGTCCTTCGCTGGCAGCTCGGTGTAGCCTGTTAGGGTAGAGCAAAACCCAGGCTTCTGAACAGGGTCTTTTCTTTCCTGGCCCATGCAGACAGCTGGAGGTCTTCAGTCAAGCCTGTCCTACCATCAGGTGCATTTACTCGGTTCACTGAGAAAGGACTGGTGAGATCAGTGAGTGAGAAATGCAGTTCCCTACCTTCTCCCAGAGGCCATTTCCAGGCCCTGGTCATTGCAAGGTGGGTCTCCTGAGCATGCTTTCTGCAAAACCACATCCAGAACTTCTAAATGAACTCTGAAGTCCAGTTTGGGAGAGATCACAAGGCAGAAACAACAAGCATAATGAACCATATTTAAAATGATATTTTTTCTGCCTTTGGAGTTTGGTTAATTTATAATCTATAAAAGTCTCTGCATAATTGTGTCTTGATTAAAATGGTATAATTAGGCGCTCTGGATCTCTCTCCCCTTTCCCTAAGATTATTTCTGTCTAATTGCTTTAATCTGTGTTTTCATGCACCCACTAGAAAATCAAAGCATGCTCCCATGAGGATGCGGGTGAGAGTGAATAAAGCTGACGACTCATTAAGTGCAGCAGAGAGAGGAAACTGCATCTAAATCACCACTACATTAACGAGGTAAGATAAAAAAATCAAAACGAATAAATAACAAAGAGATAGAGGATTAAAAAAAAACAAAACAAAACTCCCACAACCCAAAAACCACAACAAAACAACCTGACATAGATTTTAATGTTAATTAAGAACATATTGAAGAGCAAATTGTCTGCTGCAAAAGTCAACTTCCACCATTGTTGATAAATAGCAAAAGTTTTGGGAAACTGAATTCTTCAAATCTGGGTATGTTTTGTGGAGGGGGCAACTTGTGTAGAATACAGCCCCTATAGGGACAGAATAAAGCTCACTGAGCAGAGATTGAAGGGACTGGGTAGGAAGGATGTCAGTCCAGTCCAGCCCAGTCCAGCCCAGTCCAGTCCAGTCCAGTCCAGTCCAGCAGTTTAAGAGCAGTGTCACAATTAAACTGGAATGAAAGAGAGAGAACTGGATGAGGCTCTGGGGAGACCAACACTTGCAGTGCTCTTGGCTCTCAAGAGTTACTCAACATTGTTCCCTACCCTGAAACCAGAAAAACTTCATCACTCCCTACCAGATGACTTTCTGTCTTATTATCAATGTTCATGCTAAGGTCTCTACCAGCTAGCCCCAGTAACGTACAAACAGGTCATTTATTTGCCCTCCAAGTGAGAAATCAGGAAAACAAGATAATTTTAAAACCCTTCTGGCAATTTGTATGGTTCGTTAATGTCTGCTCCAGCCTTCTGATGAGAAGACCAAGGCAGTGCTGTCCTCTCTTCTCTCATTGCAGGGGATGCTCGCCATCCTTAGCTAAAGAGAAAATTCCCACACAGTACTGTCAGTATTACCATTTTTACCCTAGATGTGACTGAAAAATCTTGCCACAAAGCTGTGTGCAGCACAGTTTATTTCCAGCAGTGCTGGGCAGCCCAGGCAGGGCATTGCATTCTGGAGCTCTGCAGTGTGTGGCACAGTTGTGGTTCCTGGTAGGGTTGGTGATCCAGATGCCAAGAGCAGAGGTGGACACCATCTGCAGTGATCAGTGATGGCATGATTTGCCATTAACCTGTCCATTCCCACTTCATTAGTATGGGATTTGTGGAAATGTGTATTCACCTGTGGTTCTGTAAGTGTCCTCAGCCAATCATCTTGGCCAAAAATTGGTTGGTCTTGGTCTCTTCATGACTTTCTAACTCATTGCTATACTCCAGTTTATATTTTTGCTTGCCAGGGATGTATGTGTTTTGGAAAGTGATGGCAAAAGTCATGTGAATACAGCAAAGAAAGCCAGGAAGAAGGGCACTGCTCGACCCTTGGATGAGAACTGTTGTCTCAGCAGAAAGCTTGTCCCAGATGCATTCTCTGTTCCCTGATTTGTAGGGCAGGCTCTGAAGCTTCACCCTGACTGGGGCAACACTTTGCCCCTGCTCCATCAAGTGGGGAGTTCAGTGCAGAGTTAGGGGCATGTATTTAAGGGCTCTGCTGGGTCACAGCCAGGCAAGAGCTCTTGGTCCTCCAGGGTTTCCCTGTCAGCATCCCATGGGGACCAAGCACGGAGGGAGGCTTGATGGTCACGTCAGCATGGCAGCTGACAGGATAATACTGAGAAAGAAAAGAGGATCAGCTGCTTGCAGCCCTTGAGTTCAAGAAGAACCTAATCTAATTAAGTGGAGACCACTATCAAATTACCAGCTCTCTTTAAACGTAGTCATTTTAAGTGGTTTGGTGTATTTATAGTAGGCGAGTTAGGGAGGGCTTTTCTCTCTTGAGGTTATCCTTGTGTGTAAGGGAGAGATGCATAACATTCAGAATCCTGCTTTGAATTAGTTCCCATCCCCAGCCTGGAAAACATTTTGCACAATTTTTAAGATACCAAAATCTCATCCCAGCTATCCTTTGCCTTTGCCTAGGGAGTATCAGCCTGAGTTGCTTCTGAATCTTTCCCTCAGCCAGAAGCACAGAAGTTTCCTTTTGGGATTAAGCTTTCCTTAAAGCACATGTATCTTGTGCAACTCTCAGGTCAGTCGACAGCCTCGAAAGGGCAAGAGGAGGGGCTGGCTTGCAATAGACAGGAATCAGCAGCCAATTTTCTGCTGAACTTTGATGGGAGTGGGATGGACCTGTCATTCTTGGTTAGAGAGTGAGTGGAGAGGCTCTCAGCCCCACAGCCTGGTCTGGGCTGCTGGCTGATAGGGTACTCCCCCAATTTGTGTTCCCCCAATTAGTGTCTCCAGCAGCCTGCAGCTCTTACCATTACTCTTTGTAATTCCATCTCTGGGGGAGTTCCTGTGCAATGGGATCTGTGTCAGATGATCCCCCAGGCTCGAAGGAGAGAGGAGGTGGGAAATGCTTGTTAGGAGCTGTTTCCATGCATGACAACATTAATAATCCTTAGCCCTTTATCTAAAGCTTTTACAAATGTTAATTCATTAACCTCTCGAAATCACCCTCTGAGGTAAGGATTATTATCCACAGGATTGGACAGATGGGGGAAGCTGAGATGTGGAGCACCCAGCCTGAGGCTGTGGGATGAGGCAGTCAGTGCCAACAGGTCAACTTGTCTCTCCTCTCTTGGTGAGAGGTGGGCTGGCTTCTTCAGGTCACTCTGTCTTTGACCTTACTGGCAACGTTTGCTGTTCATGTCTGGCTTGAAAGAGCCTTTCAAGACAAGTTGAGGCACTGAGCCTTGTGTCTCTGTGCCACCACAGACTGTCACTATGGGACAGCTCAACCTGCATCTCTCAGAGGCTGTGGCACTGCCCTTTCTCCAGGTGCTGAGGCCTCTGTTGTGTTTCTGTGTTGGTCAAGTCCCTATACGACTGCTTGTAAACAGAGGAAAAAAGAAGGAGGAGAGAAAGATGTAGAGAAAGGGAACAAGGCAGAAGACCTAGAAATTAGACCTTTCTGTCTCCTTCACCATCCCCATCTCCCTTCCAACTGGGATTTCTTCTACTCATAATGATGTGCCTCATTCCTGATGTAAAAGATTAAAAAGCAAGAGATTAAGAGATCAGAGAAAATGGGTAAGATTGACTTGCTGCCCCCCTCTCTCTTGCTGGGACAGACCTCCGCTAAACCTCTCTCTCCTGCCTTCCCCATCTTCCTTCCTTTCCCATCCCGTGCCTTGATCTTTACAGATCAAGGCCCTTGCCTTCTGATAGTTTGATCCACTTTGGCCATCTTCAAGGTCAGACTCTGATCCTTGCTCAGGGGCAGGTGAAGAGAGAAAGGATTCACATGAGTTCAAGGGAGCTGCTGACATAACATCCTAGCTGTCCATCTCCATTAACTTTAGCATTTCTCCTCTGAGGAACCTGCCTTCCCCAGCCAGTCTGTATTGCTGGAGAGCCCTGTGACAAGGCAGGAAAAAGCTCCAAGGAATCATGAAACACATCCTGATACCTCTTGGAATGTGAGCACATGGTGCTAGGTTCCTTTGGCTGTTCCTCCTTGTGCAGGGAAGGTGCCAACACAAGATAGGGAGCCCCTGGGTAGATCTTCAGCTCTGACAAAAGGATTTTCAGCACCAAGTCTGATAAAGCAGATATTTGCTCCTGTTAACTCCCAAGGTGTTGGGCTTCTGGAGAGAAACAAGTCTGTTGCAATTGGTGTTCATCCCTCTGTTCTCTGCTCTTACTCAGGTCACCAGTTGCTGCAGGCTGCCTTCTGCTAATGGAGAATTTGAGGGCTTGAACTGCTCCACAGTAGTTCCAGACCAGGGCTGGAAAACCCAACAACTTTCTGCCCTTTAATTTCACTGCTCCCTCCTTGGCTGAGTTCACTGTTGCTCTTGTTGGTGGCACAATAGCAAACAGAGGTAGGACTCAGCCTGACTCCCCCTGGGCAATGTCTACAATGTCCACAGTCAGGAGAGGGAAGAAGGTCCATTCCATGCCTGAAGGTGCAAACTTATCCCAGGAGAACCTCCAGGCTGTGGAATGCTTGGAGACCACTAAGCCTGATGGAATACAACAGTGTACAGCCCTTGCCCTCTCCTCTAGGTCCCCAGCTTGTAGGGGAGAACCTGGAAGTGTTTCCATCCTAGAGGCTGCAGACAGCTTGATGCCTAATGGATGCATGAGATGTTATTTCCAAACATGCTGCCCCTTGTAATGAAAAATGGGTCCCTCTCCATTCTGCAAAGAATGAGGCATCAGCACAACAGTGCAGGAACCGTTCGTGCACTTATGCAGTGCTTGCTGTCTCCCACAGCTGTGATAATGTGCAGCTGCCCATGTAGAAGGAGCCTCATGTCTTTACTCCTGACAGCTGTCAGTCCCTGGAAAACAAGCCCTTCCCTCCCTCCTCCCAGAGGAGTCCCAGAGCCAAGCTGGGAGGCTGGGAGCACACGAGCAGGGAAGGAAATCTGCCAACTTCATCTTTCTCTCTCCTCTCTCTTCAGCTGCCTGCGAAGGAAGTTGCAGGAAAATAATAAAATAAAAGCCAAGGCCCAGAGAAAGCTGATTCATCCACAGCCCAGGGCCAGCGGCCGGCTCCAAGCAGAGCTGTAAAATCAATCTGTCACTGCTCACCGCAGTATAGATCAGGGGAGAGATTCTGACTGCAGCGAGGGCAGAGCTCAGCCTCCCCCCAGCACCCCTTTTCCCCAGCTGTGGGACCTCAGTTATACCCCTCCCTGGGGGACATGGGCACGGGGAAGAGGCAGAGAGGGAGAAGGGTATGTCCATTGTCTCCGTGAGCTGGAAATCCTCCCAGCCAGCCTCCCTTCCCTGGCAGCACACAGCACAGGCAGTGCAGTCAGGCTGCCTCCCCTGCCTGACTCTTTCCCTCTCGTGCAGGCAAATGGCACAAGGGTCAGGTGATGGTACCTTAGAGGTACCATCCACACTGAATGTCACCTCCAGTATCCCCCCCAGTCTGGGCAGGGGGGGTTAAAAATCAGTTGTATCATCACCTTTGTGACTCCCAGATTCTAGGCTATTCTGGGACTCAGCAGCTCCCTGGCATATGTTGGAATAACACTAGGGAATTGCTCTAATAAGGTCAGCTCCCCTGTTCGTCCCTAGGAGTATTTGCAGTCTTAGAGGATGTAGCAGACCAACAGAACAGCAGCTGAGCAGAAAGGTGTAAACCAAGGCTGTTCTCAGGGATGTTTCCAGCCCTGCTCAGGTTGCAGTGAGGTCAGGCCTGGCTGGAGGGTGGTGGACTCAGAGATATTGGCACAAAAAAAATAGAAGGTGTTTCTTCTTCTGTAGTGTTACACACAGAGAATGAGGCACCTCTGCAGCTGACTTAAAGTAGCTGTGATGTCCTTCAGAGGTTTTTTTTTCTTGGTGAAGTTGGTTTTTTTTTTTTTTCCTTGTGAAGTAACAAACAACAGAACCTTTCCAGGGTGTTTGACAAGGTCAGAGCCTCTGCAAACTAAACATGGGGTGAGCTTCTGTACCCTCTAGATGATCATCTGCAGGGGGCAGAGGAGAGGGCAGGCTTCGAGTAAGATCAAGGATCCAAATGTCCCACACCACTGAAGATGTGGTGCTTGCTTCTGCCTGTCCCTCAGGGCTGTTCTGTTCTGCTGGATTTAAGTATTGTTCCTGGGATATTGGGAGTGTGAGCAGATACTGTTCGACCCCCCATGGGCCCTGGCAGCAAAAGCATCCTGCCCCAGCACTTCTGAGTCCAGGATGGATCTGTGCCAGCAGGAGAATCTCTGGGAGACTCACCCCAAACAAACTGCAAGATGATCCTGGAGGAACTCAAGCAGGAACAAATCCTGCATTCATTTGGATTTGGAAACCTTTTCTCTGACTTCAACACTCCCCAAGATTAGACAGTGTCTGTACTTGGAGGAGGTAGATAAAGATGGAAGCAAGTCTCTTTTCCTTTAGCTTCTAGTTTCAAAAAATCTTGAAATAAAAACCCCATGGCCACAACCCTCCAAAGTGATAAAGGCAAGGAAATGAAAGTCTTTAGTTGCCAAGACAAGCTGCCTCCTTTCATCTCAGGTGGAGTGAGTAGCTTTGGCATTTAATCCACTGGGAACAGACACCTACAGATGGTTCAGAGAACATCCAAAAGTGTCCTCAGGGCTGCTCACTTCTTGTCTCTCTGAGTGTGTATGTGTCTGTGTGTTTTTTCCCACTTGGATTTGCAGGTTTGGAGTAAAAGAGGGTATATCAAGGTGTACATCAAGCTTCCTATGTATAATTTTCAACAGGGCTGATGACCTTGTGTGTTTGGATCTGGTGGACACCCTTGTCTTTGTGCCATCTCAGTGGTTCACGTGATGCCCAGGGCTTGTTTTGCAGATGGGTTCTTTTCACTTGTTGCTTGTGCTATGAAGGAGGTAACTCATTCCTGGAGGGCTGCTGATTGTTTGCCCCCTAACTCCCCCCCTCCATACGGGCAACTTACATTTCCCCATCTACCCTGTGGGGTTGGATTCCTGTCTCTTGAGGCTGTTGCATGCACATGAGAGAGCTAGGGGCAGTCCCTTGCTTGCTGAATTTGAACCTGCATGAGCTTATTTCTCTCCCAACACAGAGAAAAATGTACAGTGGGGTCACACACAAACACACACACACACCCCCCCTGTAGATCTGCAAATGTGTGAAATGATGGTGTAGTTGCCTTGCTCTGGAGTTAGTAACTAGCAGGAGGTGGGGGGGAAGGTGTGCCATGGGTGAGCTTCTTTAGATGCAACTGAACATCACAGTATAATGTGTTCAATAATAGTGCTGCTTGCAGTGGAGTGTGACTGGCAGTGTAATTCCTCTATGGTTCTTGGGCTGTATGGAGAAAGTAATGAATTTTCCAACAGAGGTTGCAGGCGTTGGTAGGTCTGCACCCGTGGGCATGTGAGTGCTGCGGGTTGGGTGTGTGTTCTCCTAGAAGCTGTTGTGAGCATGTTGACATTTATGCTGAGAGGGGTGTCTTCACCCAGCTGTTGCATGTGTGGATGGCTGCATGAGACAGGGGTGCAGATGGTGCCTGTTCAGCTGCAGGTGGAAGCTTCAGAGCATTTCCATTTGTTGTTGCCACCTCTCTGTGTGCCCATTTAAAGGACACAACCAACTGGCACAGGAAGACACGGGTGTGAATTTGTCATGAGCAAGGGTAGGTGCTGGGTCAGGTTTGTAAAATCAGAGCAGCCAGGGGCCAGAACATCCTCTGAGAAGTGAGTGTAGTCTCACTGCGCTAGGATGGACCTTGAGACATTTCTGAGCTAGATTTTATTATGTGGTTGCCTGGAATAACAGGAGTCTGGATTGCAGATCCAAGGAAGACAGCTCCCATCCAATGTCTCATGTTCCTAAGTTTCTTTGCAGCTGTTGCATGTCTGTGTGTGTCCCAGTGAGACCAAGCAGCCCCTTCTGCAGCTGCAGTGAGTGCAAGGGATGCATCGTGTCCCTCCAGTTGTGGTCTGGGAGTCTGCATGGGGAATGGTTTATGTGTGCCTGTGCTTTCTGTGAAGGGGCTGGGGAGTAATTGTTTAAAGAGTCACCCTGTGTTGGGTAAGGTGGTTTCCTAGCAGCTATTGCCCGTGTGCAATATTTGGGGGCTGTGCTGTGGCTGGCTCCCCAGTACGTGGTGCACATGGATGTTTGTTTCTGACTGTAGGCAAGATCTCCATCAGTGATGGCATCGATAGGTTTGAGCACAGGGAGGTGGAAGGTCCTCCAGGAAGCTGTTGTATGTACGTGAGGGTATGTGGTTACAGGTGATTCCTGAGGAGCTGTTGCATTTCTGTGTGTGGTGATTTGAGGGGGTGTATGAAAGACAGCATCCCCAGACCAGTTGGATGAGTGTGCTTGCTTGTGGATGAAAGGCTTCTCCTGCTCTTGTTGCATTGTTATGTCTCGATTTTCTTGGCAAAAACCACAGGAGCACATATCAAGGTGTAGTTCCCCACGGCTGTCACACATATGCAGTGTCAGTGTGTGTATCACTGTTGCATGCACACGTGTGTCTATGCAGCTCCTCAGGAGCTGTCACTTGTACCTGTGTCGTTCCTAGAAGCTGTTGTATTTTCATGCGAGTGACTTGATTCTGACGATTTGTAACCTCTGTGTGTGTGTGTGTGTGTGTTTGTGATTCCTCAGCAACCGCTGCTTTGCGTGTGTTTCCCAGGAAGCTGTTGCATGTTGTGTGTAGCTCCTCAGTAGCTGTTGTAAGGAAATCCTGTGTGTCTGTCTGTGTGTAGCTCCCCAGCAGCTGCTGCTCGTGTGCATGTGTGTTTTCGGAGGTGTGCAGTTCCCCCAGCAGCTGTTGCATGCGTGCTCATGTCTCCGGTGGAGGCCCACCCCTTTCTTTCCGCCTGCACCGGAGGAGCGGTGGCCGTGCAGGCGAGGAGAGCTCGGAGGTGGCTCCATGGGAGAGGGACCTTCGCCTGTCACAGCCTTCCCAGCTGGCAGAAGCCGTGCCAGCTCTGGTCCCAGAGCCCTCTCAGCTGAGTCTGTGGCGAATTAATCACTCGCGTTTTAAATGCCAATACAGCCCTTTCTGCCTTCTTCCCCCCGTGATGCGGATGCGGCGAAGGCAGCAAATCCTCCGGCTGTGCCTGCCCTCCCTGGGCTGCTGGTGCTCCGTCCCCGCCTGTCGTGCTCGGCTGTGTGCACGGCCGGGAGTGCTGTCTAGGCGCATCCGGGAATGAGACAGCTGTGGGGCAGGGGACAGCACAGCTCCAAGGGGTGACACAAGGTGGGGGCATATTTGCCTCCCCTCCCCCTCCCACTCCCTCCTCCCCCCCACCCCCCCTCGACCTCCCCAGTCCGCAGGGCTGCAAGTTGCTTGAAGACAGGGGGCTTTTGTGCCTCTACTTGCTCTCTGTCATGCCCCGTATGGAAGCTGGGAGCAATCGCCCCACCAGGAGCAGGTATGTGTGCGTGTGCGTGTGTGTGACACGTTTTTATGTGCAGTCCTTGTGCAGCTGCCTCCTCGCGTGTCCTCCGCTCCCTGTTGTCATCCGTGTCGCCTCTCGGAGAAGCGGCTGAGATTGGAAGGGGAGGACGGAGGAGAGGAGAGGAGAAGGGCAGGATGGATGGATTGCCTTTCTCCCTCCAGCCCATGCATGCACTCTCTGGGGGGTGGATGTCTCCGATCTGAGGATGAAGGCAAGGGGTGAGTGCAAGGGAGATGGAAAAGTGGCCGGGGAGGGGTGGGAGTTGGGGGGAGATAATGCCCACATGGGGTGATGGGAGAGAGAGACGCTTGGAGACGGGTCCCCCCTCTGTGTTTGTGTGTGTGCACTCGCTTAGGATGGGGATGCTGAATAGGTCCAGGGTTTGCTGCAGGCAGCGGGCTTTGACCAATCTGCTTCTATTCAGACCCTTCAGGAGAAGGCATGCATGCATATGTATGTATATATAGATGCATGTGCTTTGTGTGTGCGTAGGTATGTATAGGTGTAGCTGTGGGGGTATGTATATACACCCACACTTACAGCCATGTGCATATAGAGGCACAGACATGTATGTGTGTTGCCTGCAGTTATAGGAAGGAGAAGGAGATAGCCTTCTCCATCCACCAACCCCTTGCTCCCTGCCTCTTTGCAAAGTTTGTCGGGGAGCCCTTGCAGACAGCGATATGTGTGTGTATGTGTGGTGTGAACGTTCTCCTGTTTTGGATGCAGGGGAGTGAGTAAATCGCTGCTCTGCTTCAACACTGCTCTGCTGGGAGGCTGACTGGCTGCAGAAAAGTCATTGCGTGGTGTCTGTCGGGTGTGTAAGTGTGTGAGTGTGGGGTGGTGGTGGTGGTAGCTGGATATTTATGTAGGGGCCCAGGACAACGAGTCGAATGCATACACAATTGCATATGCATTGCTTGCAGGGTGTCTGTGTGCCCATTTATTCCACTAGAGAAAGCATGCCCACATTTGTATGGTTAAGAATCCTCCTGCTTTGGGGCATGGGATGGGGGGAGGAGAAGCTGAATGAATGAATGGGAGCAAGAGGAGGGGGAAGGAGGAGGTGTGGGGGTGAGGGAGAAAGACGAACAGACGCATCCTATTCTCATCCCGGGACAGGCAGGAGCGCAGAGCGGCTGCTGTTCCCATTCCAGAGCTTGGATCTGTCTGGGGAAGGAAAGACAGCATAAATCTGCTCATGCTGCAGCAGGCAGCATATTCGGGAGCTGCTGTGCGTAATGCTCTCTCGTGTGTGTGTGCTGGTGCTGCTCCCCCTCTACCTCTGCATGCACGCATGCAAGCACACGCGTGTGCATCGTGTTTGTGTGCGGGGAGGCGGGGGTGTCTGTGCACAAACAGGATGCTTGCAAACATCCTTGCAAGCACCCGGGAAAGGAGGTGTCGGCGGCTGCGAGGAGGGCACCGCTCTTGCGCTGCGGGCGCACGCATCTGGCAGCCGCGCACAGCCCGCGGTCCATTTGCACCCAACTCCGGGCTCACGCAAGCGTCTGCTGCTGGGGGCTGGTGTGTGCAGACAGAGTGGGTGCACATGTGCGGGCCAGACTTGGAGAGCTGCTCCCTCTCCTTTTCCCCTGACGGCTGGAGCGCACAACCCCTCTCCCCACACTGGAGGTAGGGAGCTACAAACCAAGCTATGGAGCAGGGAGAGGATCGCTGAGATTGGACAGGGGCGGAGGGGCGGGAGGGGGAGCGGGGACACAAAGATTATATAGGGCGTGGGGAGAAGGGGGGGGGGTCCGTGTCCCTGGAGGGAGCCTAAGGGACTGGGGAGCCCGGCTGCATTGCATGCTGCGAGCCAAGGAATTTGTCATGCACTGGGAGGTGGGAGGGAGTGTGTGTGGGTGATGTGGGAGAGCTGGGGTGGAGGGGGAGAAAGAGAGCTGTGCCGGGGTATGAGCAGATTTCTGGTGAGCTGCATCCCCCTCCCCTCCTCACGGTCCCCACACACACCGTCACTCCTGGCTCCCGGGAAAGCGCAGCCTTACAGCATCACTAATGTAATATTCAAAGGAAGCTTCATTTGCATGGAGCATGCATTATTAATATATTTAAACACAGCCCCCCTCTCGCCTCCCCCCTCCATGCAGACCGTACCAGCAGCAGTGAGGAAGCTGCAAGGAGTGGAGGGGTGTCTATGCGGTGCCAGACACTTTAATCCTGCTGATTTCCCCAGCCTAGAAACCTTCCCCCCTCTCATCCCCTTCTCTACCTGCCACCTTCCTCACCCTAATATTTTCTTTTGGAAGGCTGTTGGCTTTCAGGGCATACATCCCTCAAGCAGGCAGGTTTGTCAGTGCCTTCATTGCTCTTCCCCTCCGGAAAAAAAAAAGACAAAAAAAAAAAAAAAAAAAAAAAAAAAAGACACCGAGGGAAGCACCGTGGATGCATGGCCTTTCCCTCTCTTCACCTAGCTCCAGGCAAAGTGGGTATTTGAGAATATACTGTCTGATGTGCTGCGCCGGTGCAAAGCTATGCTATGGAGCAGAAGCTCCTTAGAGGGTAGAAAGGGCATTTGGGAAAGGGGGGCATACAGAGGTTTAGGGTTTTTTTGCTGGGGGGGGGGCAGCTTGCAGTTAAAATCAGAAAGGTAAAAATCACAGGCAGATGAGGAAGGCAGGAGGGAGAGAAACATAGCTGTGGTGATGTCCATGGAGTTTGTTCCTACCTGGGCCATGTCAGAAGCCAGATGAAGCTCCAGGCAGAGTGCAGCTGCCTCATCTGACCCTGCTAAAGTGTGGTGGAGTGCACTACTCACCTGGGAAAAAAAGCTTGTGGTCACATCAGGGCCTGATGAAACCTCCCAGTGCTGTCAGCAGCTGTGTCAGAAAATATCAGCACATTTGCTGAGAAAGAGAGACTGGGCTGCTCTCTCCCTCATCCCAAATATTGTGTTTTTACATCTATCTCCCGCAGGTGTGTGTCTGAGCTAAGTTGCTTCTTATATTAGTGTGAGAAGGGGAGAGGACATGCAGGGAGTGCCTCTGTTTTCACACTCTTGTGGACTGATGGGAAATAGATGTGACATTCACCAATCAGTTTCAGCCCTCACCCATGGGGTGTGGGCTCACCAGAGTAGGACAAGAGCAGCCTAAGTACAGGGCAACTGTGCTCCAGGAATATCTTCTGCTTTCTGGGGGCAGAGGAGCATTTGCATTTCTCCTCCATGGAGGAGCAGAGCTGTCCTGATTAGTGAGGAATCCCAGGCTGCTAAGAGGTATGGGGAAAGCTGGAGCTTCCCTGGTAGCACCACTTTTGCTGGTGGGAATTGTCCAGACTGGTGCTGATACTGAGTTATAGTGGGTGCTTGAGCTCTATTTGGGATTCACCCAGCATCCTGTGAGCAGGGGCAAAGCTTTGTGTTCCTTGATGCCTTTCCATATGAAAAGAGGGGTGACCAAAGGTGTGGAGTTGAGCCACTAAAGGGAGGCAGGCAGAATGCACAGGAGGGCACTTCAGGGGTGAAGTCCTCTCTTTGGGCTGGAAGGGGACAGCACAAAGCTCAGGGAGCAGACCAAAGGGCTGGGATCCACCTCCAGCCCTTTGTCCCTGCTGGGTCAGGATGAGTTTCCTGCATCTGTGAACCGGATGAGGGCTGTATTTAAAGACCCAGCTGAGTCAAGCCTGGCACTTTGGAGGTGGCAGAGACTGTGGGACTGCTGTTATATTTGCCTCAATTGAGAGATGGTGTGGTAGCAGTTAAAGCTTCACTTGAGCAGAGCTGCATTTGTGTCTTGGCTTTTCTGTGCTCCCTGGCTGGTGTTAGATT
Source organism: Heliangelus exortis (assembly GCF_036169615.1). Lineage (NCBI taxonomy): Eukaryota > Metazoa > Chordata > Aves > Apodiformes > Trochilidae > Heliangelus > Heliangelus exortis. The sequence goes on along the minus strand of NC_092422.1, from coordinate 145,093,475 downwards.
TGTGGCTTGCTTTGTTGTTCCTTGACATCCCTTTTTAAGGGATTAGAGCAGTTCTTTGGGTCTCCTGGGAGCCTGTGGGTACCTAGCTATTGCCTGAATTGAACCACTTTCCTCACGGACAGGGCTGACCAAATAATTTTTTGTCTCTGAGGAGAAATGACCTCATTTGCTCAACACTCATAAGCCAAGTGGAAACCCAGTTCCAGCTGACCAGCTGAGGTACAGAAGGAGGGCAGGGCAGTTGTCACTCTTTCCATGGCATTGTGAGGGATGGGAAACAAGCTGTTAAGAGACAGGCTGAGGTGATGGATTTGATGGGTTTGATGCCCAGGTGTTGCTTCTTGCAGGGAGTCTTTAAGGTTCCCAGGCAGCTCTGGTTTGGGTCAGGATATATATGGCACCTTATGGCATAGCATCAAATGCCATGGAGAGAGCCAGAGGATCAAAACTCTGAAGGAGAATCTGTCCTGCTGTTGAAGGTGAGGCCCATCCATCCTCCTGTGCTGACCCAGCTGATGCGCTGGGGGCATTTCTTCCTGTCTGCAGCCACCCCAGGGAGTGGATCTCCAGCTTTTCAGCCCTTTAGCACAGAATTTTGTCCCAGGTGATGCTTTGGGGAGCTGATGGTGCAACATGAATTTCCCAGAGGTAAAAAGAGGTGCTTGGGGTTCAAGACCCCGTGTTCTTCCCTACACGGAGATGTCCATACACAATGTTAACTCCTGTTTGATTTTGGTAAGTGGCAGGGGAAGGACTGCTTGCAAGAAACTGTGGGAGGTTTTGACTCCTGTCAGCCTGATAGCAAAGAGACGGGGAAAATACTGTTGTGAATAAGGGACATCAGTAACATAACTTGAGGAGGGGGTTACCCCAGGACTTACCTCTGAATTGCTTTGATGATAAGCTAATCACCATGGAAGGCACTATAGATGTGCAGACTGTGTCTCAGGATGATGTACAGGCTACCGGTTGCCTCAAGGCAAGGTGTCATATGTTTGTGTTCATTCTTTCCATGCCTCATGCACTCAGCCTGTAGACCAGATGGGTCAGAGCTGCCTGTGTATTTTTAGGTTACTACGAGGACTCCATAAGCTATCCTTCCTCTGGGAACATTGGTTTATGCATGAGAACATGTATGTTTTGAAACAGAGAGAAAACCATTTTTCTGCTAGGTTTTGCCTGCCCTGTCCTCTTGTATGCACAGGTTACATCCGTGCATGCACAAGGTCTGTATGTGCTGGATGTCATCCTCTCCTTCTCAGCTTTGTCTGTATTATCCATGTAAATGTGTTCCTGTCTGCACTGGATGTGCCTCTGTGTGATACAGGTGACTGTATGTGGGTTTATTCAGGGAGTCAGGACACGTGTGTGTGTGTGTGTGTGTGTGTGTGTGTGTGTGTGTGTGTGTGTGTGTAAAGGCAGCTTTTCTGTCTCTTAGACCTGATGTCTCTTCTTCAGGTGTTTAAGTAGTAAGTAATGTAAGTGTGTAAGTAATATTTGTAGTGGTGTACTGTGTCCAGCTGGAGGACACCCATCCTACCTGTCCATCTATCTTCTTCTCCCCACCCCATCTTCTCTTGTGAAGCTGCTTCTGCCTCTTCCAGGAGAGAGTTTCTGTGCTTTAAGAGACACTCCTGGCTTGTATTGCCTGGTGCCCCACGTATGAAATGAGTTAGCTTTCCTGACAGCTGTGCCCTCAAGTACACACAAAACCATCAAGCCTTGAAGCACAAGGGAGGCCCAGTTGATGTTATTTCCAAGCCTTTAGTGAGAACAGCCTGGAAAACCTGGTATTCAGACCTGGATGCTACACTTGCTGAAGGAGGGTGATGAATTGGAGGGAATTCAGAGAAGAGCTACCAAAATTATGAAAGGACCAGAGGGACTTATTTATGAGGATTAAAAGAATGAAAGATTTAGAGTTCAGCTAAATGATGATATGATTACAGTTTTCAAGTAATTAAGGACTCTAAGCACCAAGGGAAGGAAGAGATTAGTAAAGGTGGCAAAAGATGGGCAAAGTCAGAGGTATGGGATGAGGCTGAGCAAAGGGGATAATGTTTGGCTGGCTCTTAGGATACATGCAAGCTTCCTGGTGTGAGTCTCAGACTGACTGGGAAAGAGTCTGTCAGGTTTATGCAGACACAACTGCTTGCAGCAAGGAAACATAGTGTTGGAAAGGGTTGGAAGGAACAAAGTTGACTTGGCCAGAGGTGGAGATGGTGTGATCTGCAAGGCCCCTTTTTCATACGTGGAAAATTTTGAGAGGTGTTTGATTGTGTTTCACCTTTTATTGATTCCCTGTCCCATGGCTGGGGAGAACCTGCAGACACTGTTGGTGATGGAGCAGAGAATCTGATGAAGGTAGAGGACATTATTCCCTCCATCTCTCCATCCTCTCTTGCTGGACATGTAGTATAGAAAGCAGTCCTGTAGGAGGTGCCTGTAGCTGGAAAGTGGCTTTGCCACAGCTTTTTGAGGAGGGTACAGGCTGAACATACCAAAGGGAGAAGTTCCTTCTTCCCAGGCAAAGATGGTTTGGCATAGGGACAGTGGGGTCAGACTTCCCTCCTCTGACTCCCTAGTCACAGATGGTCCAGAATTGGGACAACAAGGTCAGAAGGATTAACACCCCTCCTTTTTTTTTCCCCATAGCAGCCACAGGCCAGGAAAATGTAGTCAGATCATAATAAAAGGATTAGTGCGGAAAGGCCACCATGCATAGTGTGATAGACAGGTCAGGGAAAAGGCAGAAAATTCAAGGGGGTTAGCTCTGTTACAGATGGTCTGTTGAGAGGACTCTCTGTTTATCAACAGGGAAAGGGGATTTGCTTTTAAAATTCTGGAACTAGGCATCAAGGGGGCTGGCACTCAAATGCAGATGTTATCCCCAGCAAGGATCTGTACTGGGATGACTGGCTGAAATTACCTCAGGTCTCCTTCCAGCTTTAGGGTAGAGGGAAAAAAAATTCTTTTTTGAAATGGGCTCTGTTTTTGTTCCTTTGTCCATCCAATAAGACCTAATGCACCAAAAATATATTGTTACTCACAGCTACTATTTGCCTATGACTTCTGGGTCAACCTGGCTATGGAAAGCCATAGGAATATAAGAAAGACCCTACTGAATCAGGTTTGAGATCCTTCCAGTCCAATATCTCCAACGCTGGCTGAAAGAAGGAAGAGCTTAAAGATGGCCCAGCTGTTCAAGAACACTCTTCTAGCTTTCAGCAATGTGCAGCTGAGGGACCCTGTGCTCGAAGATCTGTTGTACACTTCATACATCTCTATGGGTTTGCTGCTTCCCTGAATTTGTCCCACTAAATTTTTAAGTGAGGTAAAGTTTTAACATCCACAAAATCAAATCTCACAGTAGGAAGTTCTGTAGCTTAAACATGCAGTGGGCAATGCAAGGACCTCCTGTTGTTTGTCTTGAACCTGTTACTTTCTGGCTTAATTTCCTGACTCTGGATTCTTGTGTGGGAAGAGAGAATGAACACATATAGGGCTCTCAGTGCTAAGTGCAAGACAGGGATGTCTTGACCCACTTGTAAGTGATATCCAAGAGTCACCTCCACATCAGGGCTACGGTCTTCTACAGCAGATTGGGGGATTTAGTGACAAAAACCTTGCTGAAATTAAGATTTTCTTGTATTTCCTGGCTAGCTGAGACCCTCAGCCAGTTGCTGGAGAAAAGATGAATGAAAACAAAATGCCAACTATCTCGTGAGTAGTCATAAAACAGAATAGCTTCAGAGGGATGAAACAGGCTCATTTCAGGAAGAAAAAGATCCTAGTGGGGTCTAACAACACTGCAGTACTAGAGAGTACAAGGAAAGAAGAAGGGGCCCTCATTAGCCCTTACAGCATTTCCTACAGAGAACCTTGGACTTAAGAGCTGTAAGGAACTGATCTGAGTCATGGAAAGTCTGCTCAGATGCTACAAATGTGACCTGGGCCAGGACATGAAGCAGGAAGAGCGAAGGACAGTACTGTCAGCAAGAGGAGGAGATGAGGGGAGAGGCTTGGTGTGAAATAAGGGATTAGGGATGGAATCAGAAAGGTCTGAACAGCATCAGGAGAGACAGTGGTGGTAAGACCTCCGTAGCAGCCATTTGTGCCATAAATTTTCAGTTTCTGCTCTCCATTGGGTACCTCTCATGGGGCAAGGAGCTCTTCTCCAGTCCCATTAGCCTGTTCCCAGACTGCTTACACCGCAGGACAGTGCAGCTGCCTTGCTCTTCCTTACAGATCAAAGAAGGTGGTGGGATATGTGTCACACCAGGTGTCTATCGAACTTTTCTGCCAGTAGTTAAGTGTGGAGGTGGTGAGGAAGAAGGCTTTTCTTTTTCTGCCTCCCCTCTCACTTTCTGTCCCTTCCTTTCTTCTGTCTCCTCCTCCATGCTGATTATAACCCTTCTTCCCTTCCCTGTCTGCTCACCTAACACTGACTGCATCCTGTATCTCTGTTTCCCTTTAATCCCTGCGATGGATCAGTGACAGACCCCCACTGTAATTTTTTAAATTGAAGTCTTTTATCTTGAATTGAGCAAGGTCAGGGGAAGCATCTTCAGGCATTGGTTGTATTTTCTATCTCTGCCTCAGAGCAACTTAAAGGATGGCTCAACAGGATTAGTAGAAAGCACAAGATTGGACAAATGGATTTGGCAGGGTCTGGCTGGTGGGCCCTGGGGGGGGGGGAGGGGGTGTGCGAGCTTGCTTCACTAGAAAGTGGGAGAGCTGGGCTCTGCTCAGGGCCTCCACAATTGCCTGCTGCCCACTGCACCTCTGGGCACATGGACACAGCTGGGTTGATGCTGAGCACAGTCCTGGAGGCATCCTCAGCCCGCAGCACTGCTCTGTACTAAGCAAGGAGACTTAGCACCGGCCGGTGCTTTAGGGCCAAGGAGCAGGGGATGTTGCTCTGTGCTTCAGGGATCATTGTCCCCAGCACACTCTCTCTCTGCAAAGCCTGGAGGTGAATGATTACCACAAAGGAGCTGCTCACAGCTGGAACAGCCCCGTGCTTGAATGCTGCTGCTGGTAGCACCAGTCCTCCCCTCCTCTCACCTGGGATGTCTCCTCCCTGGGGTGCAGCTGGCACTGCCTGGGCTGAAGAGAGGGTCTGTGCCAGGCGTGCCCTTTTGCTTGATGACCAAGCTGTCTTGACCAGCCACCTGTGCAGCCAGCCACCAGCCTGTCCCAAGAGGCTCCTGTCCCTTCCCCACTGGACACTGAGCCTGCATCGAACAGGTACCCCAGTGACAGAATTACAGACTCATAGGACCACAGAATGGTTTGGGTTGTAAGGGACCTTAAAGATCATCTAGTTCCAACTTGCCCTGCATAGGCAGGGACACCTCCCTCTAGACCAGGTTGTTCAAAGTTTCATCCAGTCTGGCATCAAACATGTCCAGAGAGGGGGCATCCATAACTAAAGTCCATTTGTTCTCTGATCCTACAGTGGAGCACTTCCCTCCCTCACCTCTCTGTACTGTGCTGTGTTCTCAGTGTACTGGGGCCCAGTGGCCAGAAAGGGGACACATGAGGGGCATCTTCCCTAGCTGCAGCCTGTTCCCTATCAGGCAGTCATTCCCTTCTTGCATGTGGTTTTCGAGGGCAGATGCTCATCGTGTTATCCTACCTGCATATATATGGAAGCATGAATCTAGTGTTCAAGGGAACAGAGGTTCACACAACCCTGCCCTTGCTTTTCCAGCCCTCCTAAAAAGATGGGGTGGTTGGACTAGCCGGGGATGTGACTGTTCTCCCCCTCCCCCCATTGCAAGGATTTCCTTCACAGGACTTGCCATACCATCATCTTCTCATTACCAGCCCTTCTTCTCCCAAGCAGATGAAAGGTCTCTGGCATTCTGTTTCTTCTGCTGTACCAGGGCTCATCTTTGGCCTGGGGCCCTCCAGCCCCTCAGCATGTGTTGCCCATGGGGGAAGCTCATGCCGTTTCCACACAGAAGAGGATTTGCATGCATGGTGGGGGAGAGAAAGCCTGGCCTGTTTATTCTTAATGCTCCGTATTATCTCCATTAATAATGCCACCTCTGCCTCACATGCTAATTAAGGCTCAAGATTGTTAATGTAATAGGGAATTTGGGCAGAGACCACACAAGACTGGCTGGATTAAGTTAACCTTATAGACTGTTAATAGATCTCCTGGAGGGGCATTTCTGCCTAATGAGAATCCAACTTGAATGGTAATCAGAGGCTCGCTCTCCACAAGCCCAGCGGCTCTAGGAAAGCTGATGAGGCTGCAGGGCAGGAGCTGCTCGTGAAGCTGAGGAGGAAAAAGAAGGGTGCGGGGCTGGAGGGAAAGACCTCGAGGTGAGGGATGAATAGGGATGTTGGTGGTGCGGCACAGGGGAGAGCCCTGAATGAGTGCTCGAGGCTGGCCCTGTTCTTTTTGTGGTGGGTGTTTAAATATTAACACAAAGGGCTATTTTTTCCTGGTTGTGATTGCCAGCAGTGAAAAGGTCACCCAAACTGCGTTGGCTGTGAGCAGGGCTCCTCTCTGGGGAAAACCTGGGAGGATCCTGGCCTGGCTCCCAGAGACCTGCACCATAGATTGTGGGATCCAGACTTTCCCAGTCTGTCTTGTGCTGTGAGGGGAAAATGTCAGCGAAGGATCCGGCACTGAGCTCTCTTTACATCTGTGAAGACTACACTGCCTTGCTGGTGCACAACAAGGTGAAAGGCTGGATCTTTGTGCAGAAGAAACCTGGAGACAAATGAAAGGGGACAAAACTGGGCTTAAAAGGCCAGGCTTTTGGTGTATAGGTTTGGATAGGGTTGGTGGTTTCACAGATTCAGGTTTGCAGTTGAGACAAAACAGATGAAGCTAAAGTGTTAGGCTGCATTTTTAAGACAAAACTGTATGATGCTGGGCCTGGATGAAACTGGGTCTTTCTGGGAGCATGTGGAGCCTTCCAAGGAAGGAGTGCATACTTTCACATCTAACTCCTGTGTGCTAGTTTTGTCCTCCAGAGGGAATAGGTGCAGAGTGGGATATAGGGCAAAAGCAATGCCTGAAATGGAGGCCAGTGGTTTGCATTTCAGTGTGTGGAGTCGAGTAATTTAGATCAGCCCCAGAGCAAACATGTAGAGCTCAGGGTAGGATGTCTGGGAGGATGGTAGTGATCTGCAGAATTGGTTAAAAGAATAAAAAAATGTCATTGGGGTTTTCTTCTTGCTCAAGTCCTGCTGCTCCAAGAGGTGCTCTGAGTAGGCTGGCACTCTGTGCTTTGGATCCTAGCATGAAGGTTACCCAGTATGTGTGGGATCTGGCTGCAGGTTTAGCTTTCTGATGTGGGAGCCATGGGAGAGCAGCTGAGACATGTTGCTTTGGTTCCAGAGGTATGAGTTTGAGCTGTGCTGACTGCAATTTGTGTGAAAGGTTTCTTACAACAAACCCAGCTGTGGGTGATGCTGGCTGGGAAACTGGAAGTCAAACAGGTATCACTGTCACAACAGGAGCCTCTCTGATTTCCCCATTGTGGGGACTGCTGTCTCCTAATTCTGTTACCTTGAGCTGCCTTACCTGAGCTGTGTCAGCTTTAGATGACCCATGCCTTGGATGTGAGCCATAAGTCTGCTTTGTGGTGCTTGGCATTTGGGGTTGGCTGTTTGTGGGTTTGGGTTAAAGTCTGCGGGTTTGGGTTGAAGGTTTGAGATGCAGCTCCTGGGGGCTGGAAGTGGGCGACTAGGACATGGAAAGGGAATAGGTCCAGTTCAGGTTGTCCAGCGAGGTTTTTCTTCACTTTCTGGATCTTGATATGGGAAGGTATCAGGGAACTGCAAGGAAAGGAGTTCCCTTGCTGTGTTTTGGTGTGTGGGAGTTGGTTCCCAGGGCAGAGTACGCTGCTGCTAGAGAGCGAGGGGAGCTGAGGGAAGGTGAGAAAGGAAAAGCAGAGACCAGGAGGAGAAGCAGTGCAGGAGCCAGACCCTGTGTCCCACCTAGAGAAGGATCCCATCCCTGCAAACCTGTACACACCTGAGGGTGCATGCAGGTCATGCACACTGACCACAGTTTTATGCTGTACTCCTGGCATTGCTTTCACAAGGCTGCTCACTCTGCGGGCGTACAGTCAGACACTGGTATCGCAGAGGTGTAAATACAGTCACACACACAGGCACACACGAAATGACCCACAGAGGACACGTCACTCCCTGCAACACCTCACAAATGCACTGATGCTTTTAGCAAAGGACAGATTCACACACTTACACACTGTTCCCCTTATAGCAGAATACTTGGATGCATGTGCATACACATACATGTTCCATACATTGATACCTGGAGTCTACTGCCCACAGCAGCCACGTGCACAACACCAACACACAGATGCTCACCAGCAGCCATGCATTTCCTGCACACCCATGGACACACATGACACCACGTTGTCCATGTTACCCCCTTTCAGCATTATTCCACACAGATGGACTCGCTCAAGGTAACCCTGACAGACACACTGTGGTTTTGTGTCTTCCAGGCCTTCTTGCTTGCCAGCACAAAACTGGCATGTGAAGGTGAGGTCAAACACAACGTGTTGAGGTGAACAAGATGAACACCACACAGATGGACATGTGCAAACACATGCTCACATTCCCCTGGCTCTGGTTTGCCTTTTTGCTCTCCCTTGTCCTTTGTTCAGCCAGTCACGGTGCTTTTTCCAGCACCAGCACAGGAGCACTTGAGGTCAGTTTAGGATGATGGTTCTCTTTTCTACTAGAGACTATCTTCAGCTGCTTGGCTCAGTGCTAAGCATCTCAGAGATGGAAGATCCTCCTTGATTATTCACATGTGACATCTCTGTGTTACCTCTCAATACCTATTAGAAATCTCAAGTCCAAAAGTCTTTTTAAATTGCCCTCATGATCATACTTTAACCCAAGTAGCACTTCAGGCCATGGTGGCTTTCCTAGGTTTGGCAGCCTCACTTAGCTTTGACCAAATGAGTGAAGTCCATCTCCACTCTTCTCTGTACACATGCCTTGCAGAGACCCAAAAAGGCTTTCCCTCTCTCTTGTCCCTTTTCAGCCTGCATTATTCATCTCCTGTAATGCACAATGGATGTTTGTGGAAAGAGGCATGCAGGTACAATCAAGCATAGTGCTGAGGAACAGACTGAAATTGCCTGGGTCCACAGGCCAAGTTCAGCTGAGAGAGAGGAAATATTCACTCTTTCAAAGCACTTCTGAGAAGGGAATGGTGGTGGCGGTGGTGGAGATAGAGGGCAAGAAGGGGGTAGTTTGCAGGGGTTGAGGTGGTGGTGAGGGCTTCCCCACATTTTTTTCTGGCTCCTCTCATGCTGCTATATGAACAGGCATGTGGTGTGTGTGGGGGAAGATGGGAGTGCTCTGGGGGAAGGTGTGAAGTAGGTGGTTTTGTGGAGTGGAGAGTTTGCACGCCTGAACAAGAGTGGGGGTGTTTGCATGCTCTGAGAAGGGGGTGTTTGGTGAGGAGCTATGGAAGGAGGGTGCTGGGGTTTGGAGTTCCTGGAAGAGGCTATTGCAATGTATGGGTTCACTGGCTGTGTCAGGATGTGCTCAGAGCAAATGCCTGTCCAACAGCACAGGACAGGAGCTGGGAGGACTCCCTCCATTTTCCCTCCCTGTGGCTGGGGCTAGACCCGACTGCAAATCCTGCATTGCCTGTGCACAAGCCCCACCTATGCCACCCCCTTCATGTGTATGGGCTCTTAATTTTGTACCTGTGCCAGTACCCACTGCTCCAGTTATCCCAGTACAGCCACGGATCTCTGCACCACACGCCTGCAGTTGCACCCGCACACAGTTGCTTTTCCTCTGCCCAAACCTCATGCTTTCCCATACCTCTCTCATTTCCTGGGGTTACACAGGGAAAGTTTTTGCTTGATGCAGATTCCCAATTGCTCCCTGATATCTGCTCACAGGATCCTGCTGTGACACTATCAAGCTTGTTAAACAAGCCTGGCATAGCCTCTGCTGCATCACCCCTGGTGCTGGGACAACCTCCCCTCCTTTCCTCACCCCTTCATATCCACCTCCTGCATCTCCTTGTCTCTTTATATGCCTGGGGGAATCTGGCACCTTCCTGACCAAATCTCTGCTTCCCTTGAGGGCTTATGTACTTCTTTACCATGCTGAGGTTTTGCAGTCACATCCCCCGATGCCACTATCAGCCAGTTTGAGAGCACTTGGGGATGGTAGGACCTTGCACTCCTCTGTGGATGCAAATTACACACATCTAACACCAGAAGATAGGAGGAAAGGCAAAGGGATGAATGTGTATGCTTCTACAGCCTTCCTGCTCCAGACATTTTGCCCCAGGAGCTGCAGTGGGGGGCTGTCAGCAGGCCAGTACTGGCAGGTGGTAGAATGGGCAGAACTACAGTAAGTGAAAAAAAAAAAAAAAAAAGTGGGGAAGATCTCAGAGACGGTGGCCTTATAAGCAGAGTTGGTGTGGTAGCAGTAGGTGAATGGGTGTGCACATGAACCCCTGCAGGTGCAGAGGGTAATACATCTGTCTCCAAAGTGATTTGCAGCTTCATAACTTTCAAGCATGTCATTTTGTTGGGTGAGTGATGCTGGCTGTCTGCATGTCATGTGTAGTTTGTGTTTGTGTGCCTGTGTTGGATGTTGATGAGTATTTGTGTTTTCCATGTGACAGAATATGGCTGGTGTTTGATGATGCTGGGGCTAGCGTTTAGGATCCAGGAGGATGGTGTTGCCACTGTGTGGGCTGAGCTAGGTAGGTAAGAGTATGTGATATGATAAGTTTGTATGCTGCGGGCAATTTGTAAGCATGATATATTTGTGTGTAATACGCAGCCAGCGGTACTTTCTTGACTTATGTTCCTATGCATGTGAGGATGTTTTATGAGCTTCTGTTTTCTTACAGATGTGTGTGTTGTGATGTGCTGCTGTGTTTGCACTGATATTGATGGTTTGTGGGGTTTTTTTTTGTGTGTGTGTGTGTGTATGTATACGGCACTTTTTTTTATACAGAGGTAGGGTTATTAAATGATGTGCATTTGTGCCATGACAATTAGGTGTAAATAAGTGGCCAGGAGTTTGCATGTGACAGAGATGTTCCAATATTCATCATGCATTTGTGCAGTGGTCAGTATTTACCATGGTGTAATATCAGTGTTTTTGCTGTAAGGGTTGGAACAGGCTGCGTGGTGTTGGTGTGGTTGTGTGACGGTTGCCTGAAACATCACGTATGATTATTAATACAGCTGTGCAACACTGTAGGTGCAGGATGTACATGGAGAGGAGAAACACCTCACCCTTAGGAGGCACTCTGGATTTTTAAGGGGATGTGTGTGAGGTGGTGCACGTCTTTGGAAAGGCCAGTGCCTGTGTGTGTGCAGAGCATGTGTGCAGCAGTCTGAGCGTGAGCAGCGTGCTTGCAGGGTGTTGTGCCCGGGTGATGTGAGCAGGGCTAGGAGTCTGTGTATCTCTGTGTGTGTGGCTGTGTGTGTAGGCACACTTCACCTTCTCCTGGCACAGCTCTGTCAGTACCTTGCCTTGCACTGGGACTGGTGCTGTCTCTTTTTTTGTGTGCAGTGGGACAGCTACACTCTTAGGATGTGAGCCATCCTCTTTCCATCCTTTAAATCTCTCTCCATCCATCCATCCATCTGTCTAGCTGCTCTGCTGCCCGTGTCCAGTTGTCTCTTCCCATAATCACCGATACGCCCCGACTCGCTCACACCCCACACTGCCTGTGGACTCAGCAGCTGTGCAGCTCTCTGTCCCTCCCACACACACACATTCACACACACACACACACCCTGGATCTTCATCTGTGGTATATTCAGTTGCTATTGGAAACCTAAGAAAGAAGTGAATCTACCCTCCAAGTCTTAAGCTGATGGGTTTTTTTTTTTCCTTTTTTTTTTCCCCTCTTTTTTTTTTTTTTTTTTTTTTTCCTTTTTCTTTTTCCCTCCCCTTTCCTCCTCTCCGCACAGAAGGCAAAGTCGTTCGCAATGAATCCATGGCAGCTTCGATCGAGCGGTGAGCTGGAGCACCTACTCACAGGCCACTCCTTGGTGTGAAAGAAGAGAGGCCTTTCCCAGCACTCATCGAGGAGAGTAGAGCTCTGGATTTACTTCCTGCACACCCGGGTACCCCCACATAGGCACCCAGAGGTAAGCCAACCTGGGCATCTAAGTCTGTGCACTTCTCTTCCTCCCTCCATCCTTTCCTCCCTTCCTCCCTCCATCCCTTTCTCCCTCCCTCCCTTCCTCTCATCCCTTGTTGAGGTGTGAGGGAGGGGAAAGGTGGGGGTTTCTGCTATGCTGGAAACAAAATCCAGGCTTTCAACAGCTCCCCCCCAACACTGTAACAGAGAGATGCTCCCCCCCTCCAACCTCCCTTCCTTGCATCTCTGCATGTGTGCACAGGGAAGGCTTGTTTGCAGGGGAGGGAGGAAGTGCTGCAGGTCCCCTGCACGCAGTACTGAGTGTGTTCTCCTCCTTTCCCATCCATCCCTTGGCTCACACCTGTCTGCTCTTTGCCCTATGGCATTTTCCTCCCCTTGCCCTATTTCTCGGGAAAAGGGGCAGCCGGGCTGATGCTGCTGCAGTGGAGCAGCAGGATGCTTTGGCCAACAGCAGCACGGACAGGCTCCGTGGCCCTGGCCTGGGTCCCCTCGGGGATGCAGCTTGCAGGAGAGCAGGAGTGGGCATCACGCTGTCAGGAGTGGGCCTCACCGGGGTGGGGAGGTGGGGGGGGGTGTGGAAGAAGATTCCCCCTCCCTCCTCATCTCACGGATATTTTGGGTATCCTGATTCCCCACTGAGAGCGCCGGCCTCCATTTCCTAGCCAGGTACCTCCTCTGAGTATCCAGCCCAGGCTGGGTACAGCTTTTGGGGTGATGGGCATGCTTTTTGTCACCACTTCCCTGCTGTCCCCTGGTGCTCCTGCCTGGCTGGAAGAGATGTTTTCCTGACCGAGACAGTGTGTTTCATAAGCTGGGAACGCCGTGTGCCTGTCACAGGCAGTGAAGGGGCCCTGTGCTCAGCCTGACCCATTTTGGGGTGCAAAGCTCTTGGGATCACCTGAAAGGGCCTCCCACTGCCTGGGGCTGCCCTTGGTGCCCCTTTCCCCAGCTCCTCAGCAGGGAGGGCAGGAAGATCAGACTCATGATTTCCATGCCACATCGCTGTGCTGCTGGAGCTGCTGTGGCATGGGGATGAGAGGGGAGAGGGGAACAGCTGTTTCTCGCACTGCCTGATCAGGCCCAGCCATGCTGCTGATCTTTGAGGAGCACAGACATATCTGGAAGTGCCTTTTCCTAGAATAAGACCCTAAAGCAATTAGATACTGGCAAGGCAGAAGGCATCCTTACAAGAGCAGGTTTTAGAGGGGAGGTTTAGAGGTTTGCACCTGCCAGGCTGTGGTTTCAGGATCTGCACAAACTCTAGGAGAGGCTGGGGTTTTCTCAGTCAGATTTTGGGGCTGCTGCTTTTCTACGAGGGGAAGGGGCCAGGGGGTCTGTGCTGCTGTGCAGCCCTGGCAGTGGTGCAGTTGTGGCATTCCCTGAAGGAGGTGTTAGGTTGCTCCCCTCCTGACCAAGTCACACCTGGGGATGCTAGCAAGGAGGATGCATCTTTCAGTTCATCTTTCTGCTGTTACCTTATGACCTTGCTGTCACCCCTCCCCAGCTGCAGTTCCTTGACGTCCTCTCTCCAACTACCCCAACACCTACCCTTTATCTGAACTCCTGCCTTCAACTTCTGCCTGGTGGTGCTAGCTGTTTTTCTTCCTCTTTTGGGGTACCCCTGAGACTTTCTTTTCCCTATTTTCAGCAGCACCCCTTCCTCACTCCCTCTCCAGCACTTCCCATCCCTTGTAAACCCTCTGTGCATGCCCTGCTGGGCCGGAGCAGCTTTGGGCCACCTCATGAAGGGCTGACGAGATCATTTCTGGATGCTGCTGCCAGCTGACAATACTGTGAAGTGATCTTTTCCCCTGTGGTTCACACCCTTTGGTGTGCATGCATCTGTGTGTATGTGTGTGCTGGGTGACAGAGTGACTGTACAGTTGATGTGTCACTCATCCTCTTGGCCAGGGTCTAGCAGAGAGTGTGATCATGCAGAAACTCTTGGTTTCATTACAGGGGAGTTTGCAGAAAGCAAGCTCTTCCCGGATGGAGCCTCCAAAGCCATTTGGCATTGGTTAAATTCATCAGCCCTCTCAGTACATGTCTTTGGCACTGGCTCAGGGTGGACAAAACAATAAAACCAGCTCTAGGGAGGTTGGTACTGGGTCAAAACTGCTGCGGCTACATGGTAGAAAATGCTGATCCTGTATGAACTTACTCTGCTGCTTCAGATTTGTTTAGAAAACAATGTTGGCTTAACTCTCTATTGGCAAGGTTTATGTTGCATTGGGTATTATCTGTCTGCACCACTCTGGCTTGATGCTGGCTCAAGTGATGTTTGTCCTTCCACATCTGGCACGCACCTCTAGATCGTGTGCGCTCTGGCTAATTTGACAGATGAAATTGCACACTGTAGCCAGCTTGGTTCAGTCCCTCCTGTCAGGCAAGCTGGTTTGAAAGTGGGTTGAATTACAGTCTTAGCAGGGAGCAAGCCATGTCCCCCACCAGGCAGTTACCCTCCCCTTTTAGGAGTTACAACAGCCCTGGTCTCCCAGGTGTCTTGAGAATTGTTGCATGGCAGGGCAGAAACCGAGCTGTCTGTAGCTCCATCTCTCCTGGGAACACCTCAAGCCCCGGGAGATCTTAGAGGAACAAGTATGTCCTCTGGCTGGTGGCCACATCTCTGCTTGGATCTCCCCAAGGGCTTTTGAGCAGTGTCTCACGTGCTGCCCGCTGCCCTGGAGCGCACGTGTGTGGTCTCTAGAGGATGACACCGGCTGAGAGGAGGACAGGAATTGTGCAGAAGAGGAAGCAGAAGAAAACAGTGTCTCAGCAGGAGGATGTTGCTCTTCAGCCCTGGGGACCCCATGGTCAATGCATGGGGCCCAGGAGAGGTGTCACTTTTCCTCAGGTTGCCAGAAAATGGGACCGTGCCATGTGCGGGAGCCAGGACAGCTCCACTGTGCTCACACGGGACAGAGTAGGAGGACAAATTCTTACTGTTACATTGCAGAAACTTTTGCCAGATCTGTCACTCAAATTCTGGTGTGGCTGAGGCAAGTAGTTTTGTTTCCAGGGAGGGAGGGAAAATGGGCAGGGAAGTGGTGAGGGGTGGTTTGCTTCCTGCTTCTGTATATATGAGTGCCAGTCTCTGGTAACAAGGAGGAACAGTTGCTGACCAGGTTCTGCAGTCTGACTCCAACTTTCCTCTACAGCCCAGCAAAGTGAGCTTTTGGAGACTGAAACTAAGAGATGACACTGCCTAGAAAACCTTATTACTAGAGCCTCCTGAATTCTAATCCCACTGAGGTCTGTCACTGGTCACCATGCTGTGCCTCAGTTTCCCCTATCTTTATATGAGGCGGGCTGCAGCCACAAACACTGGGGGTGATGAGGTGGATGGGGAGGAGGGGTGTGAAGGCATGCTGACCATTTGCATGCTGCTTCAGGCTGCCCCGAGGGATGCTGTGGGGAAAGGGAGGTGCAGCCTGAGGACTCCACTGGTGTGGCTGCATGCTGACCTTCACAGGGGGCTGGATGCTGGAGGAGAATCCATAATGACCAGGGTGGTGTGTGCCAGGGCTGAGGCAGTGATTCACTCAAGCCTTTGTCTGTTTGGGAAGAGAAAGAGAGTTTGTGGTTTGTCACTTAGGAAACAGAGTGGGGATTCAGAGGCAGAGGGAGGGCTTCTTGGCTGGGCCTCCCCGGGCAGCCACGCCGTGTGTCTGTGTGTGTGTCAGGGGTGCAAAGGGGACCCTGGTACAGGCCATGACTGGCAGCTGGCCATCCTTGGCCCCCATCATTTCACCTCCCCCTTGTACACTCTGTGCAGCCACGGCTGAGGACAGCCCTGAGAGGCACACTCATGACAGAGCTGTGTGCTAGAGGAGAGGGAGTGGAATGAAAGCCTTGCTAGAAGAGGAGTTGGATGGGATTTGTGCTACCTCCTTTCTTGGCTTAGCCTGCATGTGGTAGCACAGCATTTGTGAGGGTGTCCATGGTGCCTCATCCCAGCCCAAGCAGGCAACTTCAGCAGGGGTGTGCCTGGAGTGTGTGGGGCCAGGTCTCAGACTGGGGAGTCATATTGGGCTAACTTGGGGGATGAAGAAAACCCCCTCCTCCTCCACCTCCTTCTTCAGGTGTGATTTCTGCCTCCTTTCTTCGAGGTAGAGGCAGGTGTTGCTGAGGAGAAGGGGGTTGGGAGGCACATAGGGGTATGGGGGGGATGGAGACATTAAGAAAGAAGGAAGACCAGAGAGAAAAAGGGAAGAAGCAGCTAAGAAAGGGAGAGGTAAAAGGGAGTGTGGTGTGGAAGTCTCTTATCTAGCCATATATTACAGAGTTCAACCTGACCATGTTTTCACTGGTCAGGTGCTGAAAAGATGTGGCAGGAGGACCAGCTCTGCACAGGAGACCACTCATGTCCCATCCACCTCCTTAGCCCACAGGATAAACAGCCTGAGATTCCCTTCTCTTGCTCTGTCTTTTCCTTTGCATGTTCCCCTGCTCCTGATATGAAGGAGGGAGCATGGCTGATAAACCCCTTCCCATGTTGTCTGTCTTCCTGACCTTGGCCGTGGCCCTATGGAGCCAAGGGACGTGAATGTGCTGCACAGCACTGCTGGGAATTGCCTTGCTCTGTACTGGAGAGATGTTGGTGAGGACTTAGAGGGAGCTACAGACTTGCCTTTAGTCTGCTCCCCAGAAATTCTTATGGCCACATTTCCTCACATAGGCAATGTCTGAAGGGACTGAATTCAACACACTACCTGACACAGAATCTCTCTACAATTTTCCCATCAGCATGTCCTGTAAGAACTGAATAGCAGCGATTAGATAAGAAAGATTAATGGAAATTTCTTTTCCTCTTTTATGAAGTTTACTTGAGTACATATCTGTCAGGTAAAGCAGATATGCCAGGGTTGTCACAGGGCAGGTGTATTTCTTACTGAGGTTCTGAGTATCATGTTTGATGGGAGTGTGGCAGCTTCCAGAAGCTGGAATGCCAATGCTGTCTTCCATACAGGCTTGCAGGTCAACAGGCACCCACAGCCTGTTCACTGCTGTGGTGTACCTGTGCCACAAACCTGTGGGTGCCTCTCATCCATCTTGAGCTTCCTCCCAGTCCCCCTCTTGCAGGACCAATGGACCACATAACTTGAAGTCAGCAGAATATCAGGGCCATCAGGCTGTGCCCTGATCTGAACTCCCATGCCTTTTAAAGCCAGACACAATAGTGAGAGCTATCAACAACCAGCATGGTAGAAAGAGAGAAACACTCAATGGGGCTACTCCGTTGAGTTGCCCAGCATTTCCCATTGCATTTCATGTCTTGAGGCTGATTCAGCTGAAAGGCAATCAAGGGAGCTAACAGCCCAGCATTGTTCTGTTCACCTTCTGATTTATTTCTTTTCATCCTCACTGGGTTTCAGCTCCTCACAGGTTCATGCATCCCCCAGCACTGAGGTCGCTTTCTTTTTATTGCACCTTGGGCTGTGTATAATCAAGCTTGCTCCTTTCCTGCCCTGAATCTTCAGGGGTCAAGATGGAAATCACTATTCAGCAAGAGACCCAAACAAATGAGCAAAACTAGCCTGGTGGGTCAGAACAGGGTGGAAGTTATCCAAGAAAACTCGCACTGATCAATTCCAGTCACCTCCTGTGTTTAAAGTGACTCAGTATCTCCATTTTTAGGATGTTGCCGGGGAGCTGAATTCTCTTATGATTTCTCTTATATCAGCTCCCCTTACCAAGAGTGTTTGTGAGATCCTCTTCCCATATCTCGTTAGATGAGGAACTGCTGGAAACCATGCCCGTGGAATAATGGGTGCTGGGACAAAGCCAATCATATAAAAACCCAAAACTCACAGAAAAAAAGCCCCACAAACATCCCCCCCCTCCTTTCCCCAAACAATAAGTTATCAAGTCCAGATGGTTAAATCCGACAGTTTGGAAGGAGCTTAAGTGATTGAGCTGCTAACAAAAATATGCAATCTCTTGTGAAAAAAAAGCTACAGATTTGGGGAATTGGAGAAGACCAAATGTTGTACCTATATTTAAAGTAAGACTCCAGTGATGATCCGGGGAATTAAAGATCAGTAAGCTTTGCATCTATATCTGGTAAACTGGTGGGAATGATAATTAAAAAGCATGCCTGAAGACATCTGGAAGATTGTGGTCTGATAGGGCCTAACCAGCATGGGTTCAGCAGAAGAAAACTGCATCTTGCTAATCTCCTACAACTCTCGGAATGTGTCAGTAAAGCAGTGGATAAAGGAGAACCAACTGATATAGTGCATTTGGATTTCCAAAAGGCTTTTGAGTGATCCTGCACAAGAGCTACTGAAGAAGCTAAGTAGTCAGTGAGAGACAAAATATTGACATAGATCAAAAACTGAGTAGGAGACTGAAAGAATGAGGGGATTAAAGAGTCAAGTTTCACCATGGCAAAAGGGTAATTTGGCCTCCAAGTTTTCTTCTAAATCCCATGTGATTTACTGTATTGTTTAATGACTTAGAAAGGCAAGGGGAAATACATGCTGTATGAAAATTTGCAGATGAGACAAAGTTATTAAGCTGGTTGTGGCCAGAAAGGGCTGGGAGAAATTCTGGAGAAAGAGAGTGAAGTTAAATGGATGCACTGCACTCTGGTGAATGAAACAGTGCTGATATATTCAAAGTCATGTGTGTTTCTGGGCAGACTCATAACTCTTTAGATACCCCCAAAAGGTCCTGAATGAATCAGCCAACTTAAAGTATGAGCAGCTGTCAGGGAGCTCTTTGCAGAGCTCTGTCCCATGTTGTGCTGCCCTCCAGCAGGCAAAGGAGCTGTTTGGCTGCAGAGGCAGCGGGTAGAGTACTCTGGAAGAGCTGTGAGGCTCTTGGTATCCCATAATTTGGAATTGCATGCCAAACCAGGGTCAGCCTGTTTCTGGAGGGATGCTGTAGAACTGAAGGTACTCTGGGGTGAAACAGAACACCTGTGAACACCTGCAAATGAAGAGATGGAGGACACAGCTTGCTGGTGTCAGACAGTGGGCTGGAATTGGATGTTGGAAGGAAATAAAATTATGAGACTGATGAATACACCTGTCCTTCCTTTCCTCATCACATAGGAGTGAGGGAATGCACAATAAAACTAAGAAGCATGGGATTGAGGTTCATAAGGCTAGACTGTAGAGCTCTAAGTCATGAGATTTTGTCAGGACCAAGAATTTAGAAAGGTTCATAGCAGGCTTGTGTATTTTTGTGGAGACCAAGAATACAAAGATAAGCTTTACTAAGAACAAGCTCAACTTTGGCATCTGAACCTTCAGATTCAGTCTTCAGAGCCTATATTAATCTCCACCTCATAGCAGCCAATAAGAAAATTAAGACAGGAGCACATTGTCCTTCATCTGTCTGCTTTGAGGATTTTACACCTTTTGCCCCCAAAATATGGTGATGTGTTTAATGAGAATCAGTGTGGACATCTCTCAGACCTGGGATGTTTTTTTCCTCAGCATGCAGTTTACCATAGTAACACCTGTTGGGACAGTGAAATTCTGTAAATGTCCCAACTCTTACTCGCATCATACATTCTTGGGAGCATCCTCAAGCTTGGAGAAAAATGAGGTTGGATTCTCTCCTAACATAAACTGATACAATCATGTTAAATTCAATAGTAAGAAGCAGGGTTTTCAGCCTCTGAGTCTGAACTCAGTCCCAGGGAAAGCCAAACAACACACATACATACAAAAAAAAATGCAAACTCCTGAAATTGCCTGAGATCAGAAACCTAACCTGGAAAGTTCCCAGACATTCCAGGGAGGTTGCCCATGCTTCCACCTCCTGCCTGAGCTATGGATGTGGGAATCAGTGCCAGGATAGCAAGGTATTGCAGCCTTTCCATTTGCCAGGACAAGCTGGAGCCCAGAATTAAAAAACTGCTGAGGCTGAAGGAAGAAGAGAAATTCCAGAGTCTACAGAAACTCTGAAACCTTATCTGAATATTTTCTCCTCTCTTCAGTCTCAGGAGCTGGTTCTATAAACACCCCCTGCCTGCCCTTCAGCATTCTCCAGCCAGGAGCATGGTCTCAGTTCTTGTTGGGTTTTCTGGGTTTTTTTTGTTTTTTTGTTTTGTTTGGTTTTGCTGAATACATATATAGGGTGCTGCAGTCATTAACAGCTTGGCTAACTGAGCCTATTCACAGAGTTTTGATTTCCAGCTATTTGTGTGTAGCACACACAAATCTCAGACTCCTCGTAGGTATGTCTCCTTCCTGGGCAGCCCACGAGGTGTGAGTGGAGTGACTCCTTGTGCAGGGAAATGTTTTTAAGCTGGGAAAACAAACACTGAGGATCATCTCCACAAGCCACTCTTTGCTGGATCTGTGAGGTCTTTAGTATTCTTAGAGCTGTGCCTTGTTTTGGTGGCTCAGAGCTCAGAGCTACACCCACCGCAGCTGATGTGGATGGAGGGGGAGCAGCCAGTTCGTGTCCCAGTGCCCAGAGACCTGGGGACAATACCCCACCTTTCCACGGGGTTAAAGCTCCTCTAGAGCCAGAGGGAACTCTGGCAGTGTTACAAATCTGACATCCTCACAGTCCCGGCAAACAAACCTCTGGGGTGGAAGTGACAACTCCAGCACCTCTCCTGGAATCCGGGAGCTGGGTACTGCGGGGGCTGAGAGACACTGACGTCACCCCTGCTGTGTGCCAGCAACCCCAAGGCTTTGGAGACAGCTTGATCACCACTACTCCATTATAGCACCTAAAAAGACCTCTGGGATCAGAAGATGATTGCATCTCTCTGCTCGATTACAGCAGCCAATGAACCTCCAGGGCCAAAGGATAAGTGCGCCATCTCTGGAGTATTACAGCATTTAGAAACCTCACTTTCTGACTCACAGCTGGCTTTCCCCCTCCACCACCACCAACCTTCAACTTCTCTCGGCATCAAGCCACCTTCTCTACTGAAGCTTAGCTGGATAATCCCTGTGCTTTCACAGTACCTGGCTGTGTGCAGTGCTGAGATGAGACCAAGCTACCTTTTCACGTGTTACGGTACTGGGGAACACTGTGATGCATTTGCTAGCCCTTTGCTCTTTCCTCAAGAAACCACTGCAAGGGGCCTTTTTACAGAACCACTTTATTTCTACCTTTAATGCAGCATCTGTGAACTTCAGGTGCTGCTCCGCTGTGGCAGATGATCTGCTCTTGCCTGTTATAGGGTAGGGGCTCTTCTCACACTATTATGGATGTTTCAGAAGACAGCTCAGCACCTGGGAATGTCCGTGTTATATCAGAAACTGGAGCTTACTGACAGGAATGGGGATATTTTGAATGTCTGGTCAATGAACCTGGCATTTAGACAGCGCAAATTAATTTCTCTGACACCCTAGAGAGGTGGAGTTCTGTCACGTTACGAGTCTGACTTGTGGATTCTGGGGAAAATCCTAAAAGCTTTTGGTAATAGAGGTTTTAGTGAGTTTAATGCCGACGGAATTAGAAGTCTCTAGGCACTCGTCGTGAATGGATTTACATCAGGGAGATTAGAAAAGGGAAAACACTATTGGTGTCCAGGAAACTCAGGAGAGCAGCTGTCAGCTGGTTTAGATGGAAAGTTCCCCAGTGGGCAGGCGCCCTGGCAGCCAGGCAGCACGCAGGCGCACGCCCTCAGGGTTCAGCTCACGCACTCACAGGCTGGGGATGTGTCCCAGGGTCTGCTGCAAGTCACATCACACATCACAATAAGAAGTTTGTGGACACAGTAATGCTCTCCCTGTTTTGTCTGGTGTGTTTTTTTCCAAAGATCCATAAGCCTCACCTGAGAGCTACTGGCCTTTCCTGGTATGATGGTTACTGTTCACTCTTACTGAGGAGTGTGGAGGAGGAAGACCTGCCATCCCACCCTGCCCACAAAGCTACACCACACTGGAAGGACTTAAAAACAGCCTCTTCTTTCATGGATGGGTCTTTTACTGTCCTGTTGCTCCCCACCAGAAATCCATCTGGCATGTAGCCCTGAAGTGTTAACTATGAGGTGTAGTTAAAGGGGAGGAAAGGCAAGGTTCTTATTGAAGAATTTTTTGAGGTTTAGTAAATTCATAGTAAATTTTGGCTAACTGACAAAATCCACTTGCTTCAACTTGTCTGGGAGAGTGACCTGGGGAAATAGCACTGTATCTTGGCCAAGTTTTGCTCCTTTATCCAAGGCCTCAGTATTTGTCACCACTAGAGAAACTGTCCTGAGTGCAGATGGCCCTTACTTGTGTTCTTAGATAAGAAAGGCATGATCCTGTAGGGTTTGGCCTTTCTTGGGATTCCCCACTGGGGCTGGGTTGCTGAAGCTGTGCTCTTTGCTGAGTGATCACAGAGGCAACAGAAGAAAAGACACCAGGATACCTACAGGGAGAGTGAGAAGGGTTTTGGCCTTAAGTACATGAGCTGGATATACTCCTCTCAGGAGGACTGAGAGCTGATTATTCTGCTGTCCCTCTTGCTATTTCTCTCCAAAGTCCTCATCATTTGTTGGTGCATCCTGTTGAGAGCAGAGATCAGGGTTAATTCACCCTGGTTTTCTCCTTAAGTGGAACATAGTCAAGCTGAGGACTCAATTCAAATCCCAGCATCAAAGACCTTTATCTCCTCTGCAGCCAAGGAGAACTTGGCTAGGACATCAGGCTTTTCTAAAGCAGGGAGCTCCCTGCCCCAGGAAAGATGGGCAGGAGGGAGAGCAAGGTACCCTGCGGGGGCAGGGAGGTAATACATGGATTTTATCAACTAAGTGCTCACAAACAAGCCCAGGGCATAGTTACCTCTGCTTTGTAGGGTGGAGATTATGCCCACAACATGGAGCAGTGAGCTGGAATTCATGCCATCTCTTTTCTTCCTACACAGCATGGGTTGCTGCCTGTTGGCCGTGGCGGGGCTGGGTGGGAGGGAAAGGATGCTGGAGTGGTTGACAGTGCCCTCCAAACAAAGTATTGGATATTTAGTATCAGGGGCAGGGTTGGAACTCTTTATCTCATGTCCCTTCCAGTGAGTGGGTAGATACCACCAGAGGGTCCACAGAAGGGGAGGAGGGGATGGGAGAGAGAAAACAGATAGGAAAGATGGCAAGCAGTCTCAGTGCCTCCCCAGGGTCCTCTTCTGTACTGTCAGGAGGTGGTGGGAATGTGGGGAGTCAGGGAGGGAAGGCAGGGAGGGGGAATGCTCTGCTGGCAGGCTGGCACCCTGCAAAGCTTTGTGGCAGACAGCTCTTGTCCCTGGGCTTCAATTTGTTAGCTGGGAGACGCAGTTTGGAAGGAAGAGGTTCTTTTTAAAATAAGACACAAGATTTAGAAGCCAAAATATGGTGACTGGGGGTAGAGCAATGTGCAGTGAACGCGCAGCAGTGATGTCTGGGCAGGAACTGGAGCTATCCCTGGAGGTGTGAGCCTTAATCCATGGTGGGGAAGGGCGTAAATCTGTTGCTGTGACCACTTACCCTAGGAAGGTGTCTGACCTGGAACTGCTGAATATATGCTTGTCCTGCAAATGTATTGCATCTGAGCTGCTGGGCATGCAGATGCCTGCCTTTGAAGGGGTAGAAAGTGAGCACTTCTGCCTAGTTTGCATCGGCACCGACAGAACTTGTGTCTCTCAGCAAAGGGACCCACTCCAGAAGTGGCTTTGCAACTGGAACTGCAAAAGCGTTTTTGTCCATCCTGCATCCTCAGTGAGAGAGTTTCTGTCCCACCACTGCTTTTCTTGAGGTACCTCCTTCTGTTGGTCTGTCCACCAGTGCAAAGGGAACATTGATGAAGGTGCCTCCATGTTGTCATATAGCCATGCCGGCTGTTGCAATAAGCTCTTTTAGCCAGGATGTGTTCACACTCTGTAAGCAGTAGTTGTTGTCTGTTCCTCAGCAGAACTACACATTTAGCACAACTAACTCATCATGACAACCCGCAGCAACTTCAGGATGCTTTCACAGAGCTGTTTGTAGAATCACCTCAGCCCTTGAGCACAAGATGTACAATTGCAGGAAGCCCTGCTGCCACAGAAGAGAGAAACTTTTACTTTCTGCAAATGCTGTGTCCCTGGCAAGTGCTGGTCAATGGCCAACATGTTCATTGCTGACAGGGAATCTATCAGAGCTGCAGCAGTAGCAATGGGTAAGGCAACTTACCTTTCTTGACAGGCATGAAACAGGAGAATGGGCTCCTTCACCTCATTGGGACTGCTGAGAGTATTCAGGTTTTTCAACTGTAAGGATGCCATGATGCTGTCAGCTGCTAAAGACTGTGGTCCTCTGGCCTTGACTTAGATGAGAGCAGGCTCATGAACACACAGTGGGGTGCACTCACTGCTTTCCTGGAGACAGAAAAAGTTATTTGAGGTCAGTCCCTAGGAGTTTCAGGACCTGTCAGTTGCTTTCTGGTGCTAGGGAAGTTTGACATTTTCCTCTTGGAATTGACTGGCAGAGATTCAGAGACCTCTCATTTGCATGATTAGCAGTGTTTATGCTCACTGTTTTTTTCAGTGACTGCTCTGTGTGCATGAAACCACATCCTCACCATGGAGCATTGGGATGAAGAGAGTATAGTGTGGGGTGGAGGCCAAGTGCACTTTTCATTTATTAGAAGATTGTGACATTATCTGCAAATCCATATGGATGTCAGCATGGTTTATATTATCTGCATCACAGTGGCTTGTCACATTCTCACAACACAGTAAAGGGTGAGAAGGGGCAGACTTCATGGGGCGCTGCCTTTGGATATTGCCATTTTTTACTTCATCCTTGAAGCTGGTGATCCTGGTGGTCTTGCATGGTGATGTATATGAGGAAATCTGACACGAAGCTGGAGAACCCATAAGGATGTATCATGATGTAGCCAGCTAAGTGAGCTGCTTGCTCTTGCTTTGATGTGATCATGTGAGTGCTTGATGCTTTATTCAAAGCACTGGTTACAACTTCCTTACTCTTCTTTCCTAAGCACTTTGAGGCCAACCAATGTATTAATAAATTAGAGGGATTAAAATAAACAGTGCTTTGAAAATCATTAGGCATCCCAAATGCCTGGAAACAAACAACAGTTGAAGTAAAAATACAAAATGCAAATAAGCAGAGAACTGGGCCATAAAATATTGTAGCCTGGCCCTGGGGCAGCTCTGGAAAGGAAAAATGTGTTTATTCCCTTGTCTCTTTAGGTTGGGACAGATGATGTAGTACTGGGTTACCATGAATAAAGAATGGTCCCTGCCTCTGTTCCTCCATCAGTAGAGCCTGCCCCACCAGTGGCTTTACTGCCTGCAGAACAGGGATGTGGGGAGATGAGGCCATGAGCACCAGCCCCAGGGCTGGAGCTAAGGCAAGATCTGAAGGCTGCAGAGCAGAGACCATCTGGGCGAGCAGCTGCCCTAGGTAGCTCCTTCTGCTGCTCCTGCTCCTGACCCTCACCCTCCAGGCACTGCATACCCACTTCTCTCTTCCTCTCATCTCATTGTCTTTCTCGTTCCAAGTCCAACTCCTCCTTTTCTCTCTGGAGATCCAGGGATTCACTCAGCCAATTCACACAGCATCCATTTAGTTTTCCCTCAGTGGTACCAAAGCTGGTTCTCCATGGTGGCCATGTCAGTAGAGATGCTGGCTGCTGCCAGGGCAATGAGAGAGCGTGTTACCCTTTCTCTTTCTGCATCCTAACTGGGGTGATACTATTATTGTTGTGACCTGCTTTTTTTGTGTCAATTTGTGCCATGTCACAGACACACCATAGCAGCACTGTCCCAGTGAGTAATCAGTCCCCAGGGACACCTCAAGGGGTTATGAGCAGTGCACGAGAGCCTAGCTGATGACCTGATTGCCATCATGTTTATATCACCTTGAAACAAAGGAGATGTTTGAGAACTGCATTAAGGCAAAACACACACACATCTTTACTGTGTTTAAAAATTGGTGCTGTCCTGCTTAAGATGTGAAAGTAATGACAACAATCAGTCTCAGCTCTGTGACTGCAGGATGGTTTTAGGCCAGAGAAGCACTAGGGAATCACTAATGGCTGATGGTCCCAGCCCAGCAGGGAATGGGGAGATCTAGTTTTCCAGGCAGTTGTTTGAAGTCCTGTGTTATGAAGGAGATATCAGATTCATCACCTGAAGACTAGAGCAGCCTGTCAGTACTCAGAGAAGATCGTGTTACTCACAAGGAGGGGGTCAGCTGTGAGAAGTCTGCCTGATTCAAGAATTGCCCAGACCATCTTGAGCTTCTCTGGCGTGACAGACTTCTCAGGCATCACTGGCCAGGGAGAAAGCAGTCAGATGATAAGAGAAAGCTGGCCTAGGAAAAGGCAGAGCCTGTCTGATAATTGAATACTTCTCCCTGCCTGGCCGGCGTGCTGTGAATGGAAGGCATAGTGAGGCCAAGTGCCTGCCACTGCCAAGGGACTTTTCCCCTCCACACAGCCACTGAGATTTCTAATCCAGGGTGGATAGGACAATGCTGTCATGTTAGTAATGGTATAACTCTCTTAGCAGTCTACCAGTGTGACAGAGTCACAAAGAGAACAGTGTAGGCTGAATATGCACTCATGCTTGCTAAGCCTGTAATCCCAGCTTTGATTTTCTCTCTCTCTCCTTCGATTTTTTTTTTTTTTTTTAAATAATCAGTTCAAACTCAAGAAGAATGATTCACTAGTTGTCTGTTTATCTATCCTTGGCATGGTGTCCGATTTGGATTGCACAGGGCAGAAGGTCTGGGAGGGAAAAGGAAGAACTGGTAGAGGAAAGGGGTGGCTGAAAAGTGTCCGTGTTGCCTCTCTCCGTGGAAACTAAGGCTGGTATCTTTCTGTTTACTTGGAAATCCTGACTTGTTTTCCCCATGGCCAGATGAGATGAGGTTGGTGACCAGGTCTGTTCTCTTACCTTCTGAGGCTTTCCTAGTAATGGTTCAGCAGCTATTAGCAGCTGAAGGGAAGTGTTTGGTGGTCTGTCAAACGGAAGGAGTCAAGGTGCATGAGAGCCTTGGACTTGTCTGGAGTGTTCTCTGGTTGTTACACTTGCATGATACAAGAGTCAGTGATGGAGCTAAGCCCTTCCAAGGCTGTGTCTTGCAATTACACCTGAGACTGGGTCTGTACCTCCTCAGGGCTGATCTCTTTTCTCTGCAGATCATAGCAGACCTCAAGATGTTCCTCAGCTCAGGTATCTTAGGCAAGATCTGCTCTGGGGCTGATTATAGCACCATAAGGTGTTTCTTCATCAAAACCTTTTTGAGTCTGTCTGCCTAGGAATCTAACCACCTCTACTCAAAATCAGCTTGGGCTGGACCTTAAGATTCACAGTTAGGCAGTAATAAGAAAGACAGGGAATTGCCAGATATGTATGTAAAGACTTTTGCTCAAGAGCTGATGTGAAAAATTGCAGTGCCCCTCTTGCCCTGAGCAGTCATGGCCTGAGTCACACCTCAGCCAATCTTCCCCAAGGTCCTTCTCTCTCTTTGTCTCCAGCAGCCATCAGATCCCTGCTGTACTGCTCTGAGCTGCAGGTGGCCATGCTGGGTGAAACTGAATGTGAGAGACATGGACCAGGTCATCTGGAATAAGCAATTACGCGTGGGTTGGTGCACAGGAGCATAGTGAACAGGAGAGGGCAGAAAGGTCAGAGAAACCACAGGTCTGGAGAGTTGTGGAGAAGCAGTAGAGGTCTACTGGAAGGTGAGTTCAGCTAGCTTTCTGCTTCATCTTGGTTAATTATTGTATACCCAGGGCTCACTGTGGCAGGACTGGTCCTAACTCTGAAACAGCTGTGTCTGGTTGACCCATGTGTGGTGCTGAGACAGTCTGGCAGAGGGGAGGCAGCTGTCTCTGAAGCTACTGGGAACTGTGGGGCACTCCAGCAGCTTGTGGAGCGGTGAGTGATGGCAGGGAGCATGCTGTCATGCAGGATCAGTAAAGCACTGCTTCTGTCTCAAGCTGTCTGCTTTTGTTGCTCTTTGTGAGTCTCTTCTCACTTCTCCTTCTCATGTACTCATATCACCTCTATTTTCTTTCCCTCACTTTCTCTCTGTGCTTGATTGTGTACCTTGTTGAATATAATCCGTAGATAACCCTCTATTCTCTTTTCCTCACCATCCTTCTCACTCATCCTTTCTTCCCGTCTCTCGCTAACACTCTGTTGCTCTCTCTGCCAAGTTATTCTTCTCTTTCCTCCCACATTCTGTCCCCGTTTAATCAATCTCAGCACAAGTCTGTTTTCTGCCAGAGCTGCTGTTTCATGCTTACTCCCATGGAAGCAGGCTGGGCAGGTGTTAAGGTACCAAGTAGGAAGCAGGGTTGGTGGACATGGCCAAGTCACATCGCCCAGTCTGTGGCTTGGCTCTTTTTTCCACAGGAAAGCAATAGCTATGAGGGAATCTGCAACACTTAGACTCTGTAGGACCAAGCTCCTGGAAGTGGGCTAGAGCCCTTTGGGTGCCCATGGAGTGCTTGTTTGTCTTTGGTGACCAAGTAATCCCAGAGCCTTGTGCCCAGACTGACACATTGGAGGCACAGTGTCTGTCCTGCCCCTTGTCCTATTCACAAAGTTTGCACCATCCAGGATCTGATGAAAAATAACCCTGTGGGATGCAGTTGACAAGACTCAGTCATGGTGTTTTCATCTGTGGTGATCCAGAGCTTTACTCCCTGCATATCCCTGGAGGCTAACAACAGCTCCTATGTTCCTAGGTCCTACCTTTGCAAGCCAATCACACCCAGTCTCTGCCTCTCCCCTTCTATCTCCTTCTTTTATCCCTTTTTGACATGCCTTGTGCCCACCTTCGCTTCTTTTCAGCTCTGTGCCCTTCCACTTCCACTGGGACTTTCCTCTCCCCACGGCAGCTCAGGATCAGTACCAGAGCCTGCCTTGCCTGCTAGCTGTTGAGGGCTTGTCTGGAACTGCCAGATGCTTGCACCTTCTTAGCTCTCATGGGTAGGAGTTGCTATGGGAGACAGGGAGAAAGAAAAAGCGCCTTCCCCAGCAGCACTAGAATCCAGAAGTCTTCCATTGAGTGGAGAACACCCCCCTCTTGTGCTCCTTCCTCCCCTCAGCCCCCCTTTAGAGAGCACTCTGCAGAAAGCTGCCTTTGAAGCCCCTTAATTAGTGTCCCGCGTGTCCTGAACGGAGCCCTTCATTACCACCAGCGAGAAGCACAAATTGGCATGTGTTTCAGCCTTGGGATCAGTGCCAGAATTTTGTTCCAGTCCCCTCCCTCCAAACCTTTCCAGCTTCCCCCCCTCCTCGGCACACATGCATGCACACACACACACTCCCTCTCTCACAGAAAAACACATACACAGAAAGGATCCTGCCAAAAAAGAAGACACATCCCCCTTCCAGCATCCCAGATTTGAGGGGAAAAAAAACCCCAACAAATTGCAAAGGTCACTGCTCCTTGCTTCCCCTTGGCTTGCTCTTCCTGACCCTTCTGCATATGCAATTGCAGGTTGGGGGTCATTATCAGTCCCAGAGTATCTCTCACAGCCTGTGGATGTGCTCAGAGTGTGCTAATTAGTGAGAGAAGGGCTGATTAGGTTAGAAATTAAGTGTTTATTTTCTCTTCTTTTTTGTGTACGTGTATAAAAATAGTGAAGCCAGATGGAGTCTCGAGAATGATGGGAGGAAAGGCAGCCAGGAGTCAGAGGAGGGGAACTGATACCCTACCTCACCCCTCTGGTGTGCACAGGACCCTGGATGGCCAGGCACCCTACAAACTCTGCAGCGTTCCCATAGCACACACAAAAACACCACACATGCCCTGCAGATGCCTCATCTTGGGATTGAGCTGGACTTCACTCTGTTGTTCTGGACAAGCTTTTCATGCCTGCAGGGCCTCTCACCTCCATCACCTCATCTTTTTCCAGCTCAACCTGAACCCCTTTGTTTCCCCTTTTTTCACTTCAGTGTCCTTCAAGTCATGACTAGGAGCAGCCAACAGGTTACAGGCATTGCCACCCTTTCAGTACCACCCCTTGTCTTGGCAGCCTCTCAGGCCCCATGTGCACTATCCTCAAAGAGATATTCCACCTCACAGGGCCTTGTCCTGTCAGACTGAGGAAATTCAGTCTGTCTCTGCCATGGACTTTTCCTGTCCAAGGCAAAAGTTGCACCACAGGACTCCCAAAGGTCATTGGCATTCTGATTTCCAGGAACACCGAGTTCCCTAGCCTGAGCAAACCCTATTCTTGCCCTGACATCAGGCTGTTTCTCCCCTGCCCCTTTGCTAACCTCAGCCTATTATGGGTGCAGGATAAGGAAGAATGGATCCTGATGTGACAGAATAGCCTTGATATATGGTTATGTTTTGCTTCCAGCTCTCCAGCAAACAGTGTTGAGGCTGCAAGGGGCAGGTGAAAAACCATCTTCCTTCCATTTGACCCAAAGGAGATCCCTGGGGCCAGTACTTCGAATGCATTGGACATCAAGCCTTTCTCCAAAGGCCACAGTTTGGGTTGAGAGTACTCGGGTCCCAGCAGGCTGGAGGAGAGGGAGGGGAAAAAAGCTGTACTTAACTCTGCTGCAGCTTGTTTCTAGGGTGGGTATTGTGCTGTCAGACTCATAAAATGGCAGTGTCCGAGTTGGAGGTTGGTATCTGCAGCAGGCCCATTTATGTGACCCGAGGGCTCATTCTGATTTAGGGAATGGAGTCCATCTCTCCCAGCTGGGGATAGGACTGTTGAGGCAGGGCTGAGCTTGTTTTGTTGATCACCCTGGGGAGTAAGAAGTAGTCACTGTGATGTGCTAGAGGAACATCTGAAGGGAGGAGTGTTTGATCAGCAGCAGTGACCCCTTCACACGATGGCTAACTGGGACGTGTGGACCTGATGACAGAGGAGATCCTCTTCCTGACAAAAGCTGTTGGACCCTACAAGAAAATGTCTGGGGCACAGGGGCTTTGTACCTATGAAACAAGAAGTCTGGCTTCCTGGGACAGTGGGAGAGTAGCCAGGGGACCCTCAGCTCCATAGGTGTATGTGTGTTGGGAAGAGAGGACATGCGTACAGGCTGGTGTTCCTCAGGCTGTGTACTGTGAATGTGACTGCACGCATGACTGTTTTGCAGTTGCATGAGAAGAGATAGTATTTGTCTGGGTACAATTTGGGCTCCATTCCCTTTTCACTGTGACAGTGCTTTTTTACCATGTGGCTCCTGCAAACAGCCTAACAAACAAACAAACAAACAAACACATGGGAACCCAAACTCCCTATTACCACCACGTTGCAGATGCAGTCTTCTTTGGCCTGTATTTCTCCTGTTGCCACAGCAACAGTAAGCTAGGGAGTAAATCAGAATATCCTCACTGGTGTTCAACACTCCTATATGGTAAAATAATAGTGACAGTGTGGAAAGCCTGGTCTGTCCCCCTTACCCCTCCTTCCCAAATCCAGTTCAGCAGAGACCCTCCAGATGTCTGTCATATGCCTGTCAGAGCTCCAAGGAGATCACAAGCCTCCTCCATAGGGAATGAGGGAGAAGCATCTTTGCTGTGACCAGCAATCACCCTTATTCCCTGCTCTGGTTGCAGTGTCCCCTGTGGTGGGTGTTTGGGTCTGAACCAATGCTCAGCATTTGTGGTTTCAGCTCAGCTGGCTTTTAACAAGACAAGTCCCGTCAGCTCCACTAGAGACCAAACAGCATCCAAACCAGGCTTAGCAACCTGCTTCTTGCTTCAGCAAACTCTGCTTACAGCTGGGAGATACAGAGCCTTTAGAGAGGAGCAAAGCAATCAAAGCACATTTAGGACCAAGACTTCTGTCCAGCTGAGCTCAGAAATATGCTCACTGGGACAGCTGCCAAAAGGCCTCCACCAGCTATGCTTTGTGTTGGCCTTGGGCGCTTCCAAAGTCAGCGACGTGCTTAGGAGAGGGAGCTGTCTGCCCAGAAAGAAAAGTCCTTGGGAGGAGAGGAGGGACTGCTGTTCCTGGAACACGTGTGGGGCGGTCCCCTGGATGGAGGGAAGAAGCCAGATTTGCATTTTCTACAGCAGCTCTCCCTGGGAATGTCCTAGTCTGAAGATTTGTAGGCACTGCTAAAGCCTTGGGGGAGGACCTGCATCTCCTTTTCTTCCAGCAGGTGATTACTGTGCATCCATCAGCCGTGCCTCCCCCAGCTCTGGCCACAACTACCTTCATTAGGAATTTCACTGTGTTCCTTGGCTGGATTTCCCCTGAGAATCCGACTGGAAGGCTCCCCATTGATTGCTAATGTGTAAATACAGTGTGCTTCAGCATGGCAATGTGATTGCCCAAGTGGACTGGAGCTGTTAACTCTTCAGCAGCTGAAGGTCCTCCCCACGTCTCCCTGATGTGACAGCTGCCTTGCTTCAGAGAGATGGATGGTGGGAGCCCAGCCAGGCTCTAGGCAAGCTTACAGACCACACCAGGGACGGGTGTGGGTCCACAGACTTCATGTTTCTGTAGAGAGAAGAAGAGGCAGGAGCAGCCCAAAGAAAAGGCAGAAAGGGCCATTTGATGATTAAATGCTAGAGCACAGCAGCAGTGTAAAAATATACATATATCACAAGCCTTAATTAACACAAGTAAAGGGAAAAGAAGGAAAAAAAGCCACTTCTTAAAGGTTTCACTGAGACTATAAACTGGCAGCAGAGACAAAAAACGTAATACATGCAAATTAATGGCATAAATTTAGGGTTACTTAACTTCACAAATGTTAACAAGCTCATAAAAAAAAAAAAAGTTATTCTTTCCCAGTTTCCTGTCTCTGTTTGTTTAATTCTCTCTCTTTTTTTCTTTTCCCGTTGAGAAGATTATGTTTTCAGTATATTCCTCCTAAATTAATTCTGCCTCTCTCTCTTCCTTCTCCCTCCCTCCTTCATCTCTGTCTCTTTCTCTGTGCCTGCCTCTGTCTGTTTTCGTTCCTTTCCTGCCTATCTATCATATTCTTAATATCCTCATCACCAGAGTACCTAGTCTCAGATACAATACTGTCTCATTTCTCTCCCTTTTTCCTTCCCTGGCTGTCCTCAGCTCCCACCCCACCCTTCTTCTCCTGAGATCTCAGCCTTCTCCCCTGCTCTTTTGGGGTTTTTTGTGTGTGTGGGGTTTTTTTTGGTTTTTTTTTTCCTTTTCTTTCTAGCAGTCAGTGTAACTCACCCTGCTAATGCTATACACAACACTGCCAATTTCCAAACGTGCATTTTCCCCTGCCACTGGCAGACAAAGAAGGCAAGGAGCAAATTAAGTGGTCTTGCTCTGAACTGCTTGTTTATCAGCCATTTGAATGGCTGTTTGCTGCTGCAGGCTGTGTAGCTGGAGGCAGAGGTAAGCGTGTGTGGGCAGGCTGCGTTGGTACACCACAGTCCAACTTTGAAAGACCTGTCACAGTTCCCCCTACACCATCCCCTTTATTCAGGACTGTGCCTCCATAAAATGGTGGATAATAAAGGGCACGGTAGCTCCTTGCTGAGCCCAGGAAGTCATGAGCGCCTGAGGTCACGGTGTCTTTGCTTCCCACGTGTTTCTTGCTTAGCTTACAGATAAAACTAAGTTTAGAAAACTCAGGCAATTGACAGTTTAGCACCACCAAGGCTCATTTCTCTGGAAAGAGGACATGTGCCTTTTGTTCTGCTTCTTTTAAAGACACCAAGGACAGCCCAAGTTGTATTACTCGTGACGCAACCCGTCCTTCCCGTGATGCTACGGCATTCTTTCTTAAGCTCTTGTTCTCATTGCTTAAAGGGTGGATGGTTAAAAAAAAATATCTCATTTTGACTTATGGACCAGACTGAGTCATAGGAAGACATCATTTAAAAAAAGAGGGGGTGGATATCATAATTTTTGGCCACAAGCCATCCCTCGAGCTTTCAAAGTAGCCTGTAAATATTACTGCCAGCTCTGTTTCGGTATCAGAGACAGCAGTCCTGGCCAATAGCTTTTCTCCTCAATGGCCCAATTCAGTGTTTCAGAATACTGGAGAGCAGAGAGGGAAGTCAGTTTTTCAACATAGCAATCTCAGGAAAAGGGAGGTGAAATTACAAGCTGGAGTCCCCAGGCAGCAGTGAAAGTAAGAAAATTGAAACAAGCAATGGGAAAAAAAGGAAAAGTCTAAATTTCTCGAAGTGAGACAAAGGGTGCTGGTGGGTGGGTAACATAGAGCCTAGGAACAGGAAGAACAGAAGGAGAATCCTTACTGTTTGGAAGATGTGAAAACCATCAACACAGATGTTGCAGAAGAAAGCAATTGAGAAGCT
Organism: Heliangelus exortis; assembly: GCF_036169615.1. NCBI lineage: Eukaryota > Metazoa > Chordata > Aves > Apodiformes > Trochilidae > Heliangelus > Heliangelus exortis. The sequence goes on along the minus strand of NC_092422.1, from coordinate 145,059,162 downwards.
GAATAGGACTTGCACAGGTTTAGAGCTGGGTGGATGCTAAAGCGTGCTGCTAAAGGGAGACCTGAATGAGTGAGAAGACAGCAAGAAATAATCATGCGGGAGTCCCCGTGCAGTATCAGTCTCTGTCCAGATTGACATCACAGGCTTTCCTACTGATTTAAATTGTTGCTTTTCCTAGGTAGGAAATGAGTCAGGGTGAATACAGAGCTTGGGGTTTAGCTTGTGCAGACTAAGAGGAGTAGTAAGGAATAAATAAAATCTGGCGTATGCAAGGGTGACTAAGGACTGTTGGAGAGGCAAAGAACATTGTGAGGGAAGGAATAAGGGCTATGGTGAGGAATAAGGAGGGCCTACAGATGAATTACTTGCTAAAGCTATCAGATGAAGCCTCTGGAGAGACATTTAGGGGCATGTGACATCAGTCCCTGATCATGGGATGTATATTACCTGTGCTAGTCGGTAAGATACTTATATGCCCCTATAAGCTGAGTGATATTACTTCTTTTCTTTCAGCTTGGGAACAGTCAGGAGCAAAGTTTGTTTCTCACTGAACATGTTTACAGCACCTAGGAAACCCGAAGCCAAATATCAATTGCAGTCTCCATGTACTTTGCTACCAACAGCATTGAAATAGGCAGAGCAGCAAGATAGGTGGGGGGAAAAAAAAGATTGAAATCTGGACAAAAGCAAGAACAAAGGAAAGGGTGAGGTGTTTTTTAAATTAAGTTGTTCCCTTTTCTTGATTGCTTCATAGCTTCATTTAGCTTTGGCCTATATAATTAAAATGGAGGATGACAAGGTACAAGCAGAGGCAATTATTTTGTTGGGCTATTTGCATGGATCATCTGCATGGCTGCTGTAGGAAATGCAACACCACGAGTAGACATATAATTGTAGAGAGAGGGAATGAATAAATGTGTCTCAAAGAACAAGGAGAATTCTAAATGTCAGCAAAGGGGTATATGAGTCACTCATTGGGAAAATACTATTATTGGATACGTAAGTAGGACTGTACAAAGCACTCAGAGGAGGGATATTAGTAGCAAAAAGGAGAATTAATAAGTGAAGGTAGCATTCGGGTAAGTGACAGTGAATGAATGGGGAGATGTGCTGCAAGTACCAGGAGCCAACACAGGATCTGGAATGAAAGCAGAGAGAGAATACACAGAGAGGGTGGTGAAGGATGAAAAGAGAGAGATCATGGACGATGAGGAGGAGCATTACTGGAGACTGCTGAAATACAATGAACGCATGAGTGTTTGTGAAAAGACTTTATTGGGCTTGTGGCAGTATAATGGTGACAAAATGTTTCTGTTCTACTGAGTCAGGTTTAAGGAATTAAATGAGGTGGAACTTCATGGGAGGAGAGGAAATGGCTGTGCTGAGGAGGCAAGAGGAGGCCCAGGACTCAGCAGGAGGTAGCTGGTAGAGTGATGGGTTAGGCTGAGGTGGTTGGGTGGTGTAGAGAAATACTGCCCTGTTTTTCAAGAGGAAAAAGCAGTGTTTAATTGTAACAGACTGTGTTGTATAGATTAGGGACATGGCTGAAATGAGCAGTGAAGGATCAAAACCTTTTGCATGAGTTCAAGCCAGGCATAGAGAATAAATTGACTAATGCTTCTGATACATTCAACAACAAATTTGCAGATTTCTTGAGTCCAGAATGTGTTTAACTCCAGACCTTTCAGCTGCCAAATCCAGGGCAATATCCCAGCAGACCCGTTCCACATGTCTGGCTGGTCAGAACACTTGAAACACTGTGCTGGCATGTCTGCCCACGCAGAGGCTGAGGTGTCCAGCCGCTTTGCTGAATAGATTGGTTCAGTTTGCAGCAGGGACCAGGGAATGTCTAGTCCTGGAGGAGGAGATTCCCAGAGCCTTTAGTTCAGGTCCAGCTGGGGAGCAGCACCAATTCTTCTTCTGGTTCTGAAACCCTGAAATTCCAGCAAGCTGCTTTTTTGGCTGGAGGAGATTCCCAGAGCCTTTAGTTCATGTCCAGCTGGGAGCAGCACCAGTCCTTATTTTGGTTCTGAAACCCTGAAATTCCAGCAAGCTGCTTTTTTGGCTGGCTTGGTCTGATTATGTTGGTAGAGAGACGGATGTAGGTGGATAATGGGGAGAGGGGGTGGTAAGTGGCAGAGCTATTGCCTTAGCAAGAGGGAAGGATGCTGGATAAGTACTGCCAGTCCCCATTCAGTGAGCAAGTGGTGAGTCAGGGGCAGATACTGAGTCAGCAAGAAGGCGGATGGGTAGGTGGGGGGGTAGAGCTCCCTGGCTATCTCCATACAAACCACTCAGCCACACCGTTGCATTGGGCTCCTTGTGGAAAAGTTGCAGGTAGTAGTTCAGGTTACTGTATCCCTCATTTCTCCCCTGTCCATGCAATTCCCTGGGCTGCCTTCCTCAGTCCTTCAGAGAGGGCTTCTTGCTGTGGCCCTTGGAGGGCCAAGGCAAAGTACATTTTTTGCTGACATGTTTATGATCCTACATGCAAACACTGCCTCTCTGCAAGGGACAATCATAAAAGAAGATTAATTAAAATAGCTGATGAAGGTAGAGAGAGCCCTTCAGCCTGTATCACCAAGAAGATATCACTCATGCAGTCAGGGAGCTGGTGAAAGGTAGGAGGGGGGAGAGAGAAAAGAAAGAAAGAAAGAAAAGATATTAGGTAGAAACGAGAGTGTGAGAGAGAAAATATTTGAGAGATGAAAAGAAATTACCATACGGCAGGATCCTGTTATTCAACCTAATTTTCAAAGGACCGCAGCTGTCGCACTGAGATAATCTGTTAATTATAACAGTCATTGTGTTTTGGCAATGGAAGAAAAAAAACCAGGCTCTAAACAAGGCAAGGTAGTGGGGAAAAGAGAAGGGAGGCATGGTTGTGTCAAAATGCACGTCAGACGGTAGCTTGAAATCTAGCTGGGAGAGCTGGCTTGGTGTGGGGGTCCTTCCCCATCAGGGATGAGCTCTGCCATTGCCTGGGTGTGGAGGATGCAGGGAAAGTGGAAGCAGTCATGTGCAAATGTAGTGTCCTGTCAAGCATGGGGCTGCTCCTCTTTCTGAGTCCAATCACACATTGACCAGAGGAAGAGCTTTGAGGGCCTGAACTGTCCCTATTAGCCTGTGCTGCCACAGCATTTCATTCTTGGGTCAAATGAAACATCTTCTCTGAGTTCCTGTCCACCTTTCCTCTTCTTCTGCCTCACACCAGATCAGGACTGCGTCTGCTGTATTTGAACCACTATCTGTCAGAGGTTCTTCTTCTGGTCATCTCTCCATTTGCTGGAAAACTGAGCACAGAGTCCACCCCAGTGTTTGATATCTTGCAGACTAATGACTTGGGGTAAAGATACATGATGGTCTCAGACACCCTGTCTGAGAAGGCCATGCAAGGGTAGCCTTCGTCTCACTGGAATGGTGGTTTGACCTCTGGACTTTCCTTGCTGAAATTATAATGGAGTAGCTGCTTGTCCTACTTGGAGAGAGGTCTCACTGCTGGTGAGGGAACCTCTCTCAGATGGCCACCCAGGCTGTCCAGAAGCTGAGAGCACAATGAAGGATGCTGTTCCCCACTGGAGTTTGCAGGTCTGAGGTATCCTCCCCAGGATATCTGGCTGCCAGTGCACCTTGTGAAGTGACTGCTGTCCTAAGTCAGCCAGGAGCTATGTGATTCCTTAGACCCTGAGTCCATCCAGAAAGACACAGTAGTGAGCTGTAACACAAGGACTGACACCCTCCATGCCTGTACCCTGCCCCACCCTCAGGGCAGTATCTTTGGAGGCACTTTCAGCTGTCACTAGTGGGTTCCTGGGGATGTATTTAGCATCCAAAAGTTCTGGAAGGATGTTTAGTTTGAGTGAGGGCATCTCTCAAATAGCTTGTGGACCCCTGCTGATCACAGCCAGCTAAGTGAAAGACAGGAGCTGCTGTTCTATGAAATAGGGCAGCAAAACCAGCACAGGACAGGAGAGGTGTCCTGATGACCATGAGGAGATAGGGTCTTCGCAGTGACATCACATACAGCTCAAGTATTTTTTCTGACCTCATGCAGGACATGCCAACCTCCAGTGCAGCAATGTTCTGCACACAAAACAGAGCCAGTGCTCCCACCCTGCTTCCTACAGCAGCTCCCTCCCAAGCACCCACCCCTGGCCTGTTGCCTGCAGCAGCTCACACACACTCTCATGCACAGCTGCTGCTCCTGTCCTCTTGCCCCTGACAGCCTCCCATACACACATGCACAGAGCCAGCCCTCACACCCTGCTTCACGTCGGGGCACACGTGCAGGAGCAGTGCTCCCACCCCTTTCCCTACAGCCCTTCTCCCATACACACTCTCTCACAACCACCGTGGTCTCCCTGTGACCCACTCATGCCCACGTGCAGCCTGTGCTCCCACCCTGTCCCCTACAGCCCGTTACCCCCAGCCAACACTCCCACCCCTTCCTTCACAGTGACTGCTTCATGCAAACACACGTGCTCACACGTGTACACTCACAAGCAGCTCTTTGCCCAGTTCCCCATGGCAATTCCTCCCCCGCCAGGAGCCAGCACTCATTCTCCACTTCGCAGAGTGATGAACCCACACACACACACACAACCTGCACACACTCCCCATCATTGACAACAACTCCTTCTCATGTACTCCCCCTCCACCTCACACCCCCAAAACCATCACTGGCACTCCTTTCTCTCCGGTGACTCACACCCATGCACACACATGGGCAGAGCCAGTCTTGCTGCTTAGTTCCCTCTGGCACAGCCCTAGAGTGACACAGAGCCCACTCTCCCTCTACATTGCCAACAGGAATTATTTCTAAGCCCTTCCACTGCTTCATGTCTGGGCTCATGGAATGATACCAAAAGGAAGGATGTTTCCCAGGCCGTCTTCTTCCCTGATGTCGCCACTGATACTTTTTATGGAACCTGTAATCTCTTGACATCCTCTTGTCTACTTCGAGAAGGCTGTTACCCAAGCTTACCCCCATGCACACACTCCTGTGGGCTGTCTGGGTGGAGCTGGCTTGATGCAAATCCCCCTTAATCTTCAATAATCATATTAATATAAAAGGTAACCATTTCACTTCAGAAAACAAAGGTGCCTCTCTGGCCTGCCAGGGAACCACTGGCATATGAAAGACCTTTCTGCCAGTATTTATCACTTTAAAATAAGATTTATGCTTCTAAAGCACTCTCTTTTCTTTCATGCTTCTGGGCTGCTTCATTTTCCTCCCCTGAGCTTTCTCATTCTCTCTTTCTTGCTGCCTAACAAATTAGGCATCTAATCACTGTTGGGGAGGCGTGATGGGAGAGCAGAGGTTTTATGTACAGCATTGTGATGATGTTTTTCATGGTGAGTCTTTAAGCTCTTTGGCACAGCAAAGGTTTGGAGTCACTGGCTCTGCATTTGCTTGAACCTAGGTGCACGTGTATGGCAGCAGGTAACTTCAGGTTAACACCCAAACTCTTTCCATGCTTCAAAGTGGTCAAAGGGCAGGACAGTGGAGCAGCGTGTCCTTGGGGTAGTCCTTCAGCAGCATATTTCAGCCCTCTTTTACTGCATGAATTTCTAGGGTGGCTCTATAGCTTTCCATCCCACCCCCTCTTTTTATGTTTTTTTTTGCCTAAGCTGGTATCTCCGTCTCCTAGATCTTTTGAAGCCACAGGGGCAATTTCAAACAAATGTAACATTGGGATGGGCCTCAGAGATGCTGAGATCTTACCAGTGTGTTTTGCAGAAATTATCCAGCAGCTGTGAAGAGTCCTATCCAGAAAAACATCAATATCAACTGTTAGTGTCAGGTGCCCCAGGGAAAGGCAGTTCCCCTTTTTTTGGAAGGTGGTTAGAGAAATCATGGAAAGACCTTGAAGCCAAGACATGGGAGCCAGAGCACCTTGGAGATGGTGCTTGTAGCCTGAGGGCTACCAGGAGTAGGCAGCACATGGAGCCAAGAAGAGAGATGATGCCCAGCTGTAGCACAAAACATAAGAAAGCAGCAGGAGCTTTGGCCTGGTTTTGGGGTGTCCCCAGAGGAGCCAAGAATGTTTGGCAGGTCTTTAATGGATGCATTTAGAGTGGGAGTCTCTTAGCACCATTTAAGCAATGGTAGAATTAAGTGCTGGCTTTTAAGTGCTGGCCCCTGGAGGACAAGGTTGACAAGGTCAAGATTTCAGGCCCAAATTGCTTCTTTACTGTGCTTTCGTGTGTGGCTTTTGTAGCTGCCTTTTCACACCATGACCCCTAAACCTTGTATTCTTCCTCTGTCACGGTCCTTTCACCACCTCAGGCCCACAGCTTTTTTCTGTCCCCCATATCAACCCTGTCTACACTTCCAGTGGCTGTATTTTAACCTGTGTTCATATCTGGTTGTCTAACTAGTGACCATACTTCTGTGTCATCCACTGTGCCACCTTAATCCTTGAGCCAAAGAGTTCTCTGTGGCTGTCAGGACATCAATCTCCTGATTCAGATTTGGGGCTCTCTTTCCTGTATTTTGCCCTCTCTGCTTTCTCCTCTGAACAGGGGAAGTATCCCTGTGGCCTTCTACTCTTATCCACTCTGGTGCAAAGAAATGCCAATAACATTGAGGCATCCATGAAGTAGTGAATAAATTAGGGAAAATCCTTGGGAGCTCAGAGCTGTCGGTTCACTTTGTGCCAGACAAGGAGGGTACAGCCCTTCATGGGCACAATGCCACTACTGTGCCTTGATGCTCTCACATACATGAGGGTGGCCGAGACCCAAGGGCACATTGTAAGAGCTATCTTGGGTTACACTGAAGAGTGTTGGAACCCTACAGCCAAGTAGGCCCAACACATGGGGTGGTGACCTTACATCTGTCCTATAAAACATATTCTGTGTCCCAGCTTTCCCCCTCATCTCTAACCTCCATCCCTCCAAGGAGGGAGGCCTCCCTCCATCATCTAAGCCTCCCTCCAAATCACACCCTCCACAAGTTGTTCTTCCCCCTTCCTTGGTTCTCCGAGGGAGTTGGAGACACCCTGCATCCCTTCATCCCTGCATTTTCTTTCTCTGTTCCTGAGAAGCAAGGGGGAGAGACAGCCAGCTCCAGTGCCAGAACCCTTCAGGCCAGCAGAAAGAACAGTGTCACATCCTTGGACTCCAGTGCTATCTAGTTTATATTCATTTATCTCTCAAGAGTTGAAGGAGGGCCTGTGAATAGCCAGGGTCAGGGAGCAGCTGCTCCCTCAAGGACAGGGCAGGGCTGTGGTGATGTCTGATGACATTGCTGTGGTAGGGACTGACAGCACTGATACTGAGCTGAAATGCAGCCCTGGGCCATGGGCAGGAGGAGGAGGCCACAGACTGGACTGGCCTCAGGGCTCTTAAAACCATTGTGACAGAGGATGGAGAGGAGCTGCTAGGAGAAGCCTGTATTTCTTGTATATAACCCCCTTGGAGATATGAGGAGACCAATGAGTTTGGCTTTAGGAATAGTTTGTCTCTTCCTTTGGCCTGTGGTTGCACAGCCACAGTGGTAGATGGGTGTGAAAAAGATCTCTGCATGGTCCCCTTGTTTTTGACACATAGCAAGGATAAACACTGTCTTCATTTCTATCCTCCCCCTAGCCCAGCCATCTCTTCCCTTTTCAGGCTGCTAGGACATGTCCCCTCCTAAGCCCTTTTTCTGCTTCATGAGAGCAGATCCCTGAGTGGGATGGGGGTGCTTAGGAATTGCTGGGAATTGCAGAGGAACGTGGCCCTGGCCTCAGTTTCTCCCTTTGCATCCCCAACAAGACAGAGCAGGCAATGATGGCTTCAGCACAGCATTTGGTGCAGCCTGCACCACCAGAAGGGGTCACATGAATGAGACTGAGATGTTCCTGTATGGAGTTGGATATCGTACAGGGTGTTTGATAAGAGGAGAAAGCCACAATGCCGGACAGAGAAATATGGGCAAAGCTTTTTATTCCTTGCTCAGGAGCTGCCCCATCCTTTTCAGGGGTGGATATGCTGTAGACACCAGTGTGTGAAAAAACTGATAGTATCTGCCACCCTATTGTTTGATGGAAGAGGCTGGACAAAGTGAAGGCTCATTAGAGGGGAAGGAAAAAGAACAGAGATAGTTTGGGGCATTGGATGTATCTCGGCATGGAGTTACCTCTGGAAAAGGTGGGACAAGGCAGGGGACTGATGCTGAAGAAAATAAGAGGTCTGTGTGTCCCAGCTTGTGGAGAGCCAGATGTGCCTCCTATCTGGTGCATCTGGGTAGGCTGTGTCAGGAAATTATTTCTCATTGGATTATAAGGTTGAGAAACAAAGCAACAGACTGTAAAAACCTCTGCCTTCTGCTTCAGTGCTGGCTGATGTAAAGTGGAGGCAGCAGCTGGAGGCCATCATATGACCACCATAAATGACATGAGTTTGGTGGCCTCAGTCAATGAGCTCTGGGGAACAGAGGCTTTCTCTCCGTCTTTTTCATTGGTTTAGCTCTTCTCCCCCTCCCCTTCTTCATCTTGGCTTTACATTTTGGATTATTGAATATTTAAGTGTTTCTCTGTGACACTATCTCTGATCCCTTAATCCAGCTGGCCTGGTAATTCCACAGACCCAAATCAGCTCAGATTTCTCCAAAGACGTAAGCCTTGTTCCTCAAGGGTTCACTCTTCCTTCATTTATCTTCCTTCATTTTATTTCTGCCCTTTGTGTCTCTGTGCTAGAAATTGGTTCAGCTTTTGCAGCAAAGGCTTCAGTGGTATCTTTAGTGAGCAGCTTCCTCCAGGAAATAAAAGGGAGGGGGGGGGGAAAGAAGGGATTTTTATTTTTCATTAGCTAAGAATCCTTTTCTCTGTTTTTTATTGATTTATTTCTCATCAAAATTGAAAAAAAAGAAAAAAAAAGGAAAACCAAAGAGTGCAGCACCCCCACTTTTTTTCTGCTATATGAAATTATTTCCTCTGCACTGCCTGAGGACACCCCTGCCAGGCTCCTGTCTCAGCACAGTGGGAGCAGGGTTGAAGGTTGAAGCCATAGCCAGGGGGAAGGGTGCTCCAGGCCGCCCTTCTCAGTCAGGACCAGGAGCTTGCCTAGAGCTCAGAAATACATTGAAGCAAATGTCACTTTTCCCTAGATTCCTGCAAGGTGTCCTTTCCCACAAAGGGGCAGTGTTCATAGCCCTCAAGGAGAGGTGGCAAAACAGGAAGATTGAGTCTGTGCACCTCTCTTTGGTGGGGGGTAGGTGGGTGGGTGATGTCCTCCAGCTCAGGACTGCTGGCACTGCTGGGTGAGAGACTGGAGGCTGATATTTGACACGCTGCCAGCACCCTGCTCCCCCCAGCATGCTCAAACTGGGCTGGATCACCTCAGGTCTTGTCCCTGCACTAAGAGACAGGAACAATTTCTAAAGGACAAGTGGTTACACATGGCTTGAATTATTTATCCCTCTTGCATCAAGGAAACAAACAAACAAACAAAGAAGGGTTTTTGTGTTTTTTTCAGTTGGGGAGTCTTGTCTTCATTTTCCCTGCTTCATGCATTTTGCTTACATCATTTTCAGGCAGCTGAAAATCCATGGCTTTGGCTGTGCTTGGGGCTTGCCTTTGTTTTTCCACTAGTTGTTTTGAACTGCCCATAATAACAGCAGTATGTTTCCCACCCTCCCTGCCTTTCCCCTCCTAACCTGCTGCTGCCTCCCCTCAGGTCCCTGACTGTGATCATATTACTTAAGGCAGCCTGGGTACCCTTCTGCATAGCCCTGATTCAAGATTTTCTGTCGTGAGGGTTCCCTTCTCAAAGGCTTATCAGCATGGCAGGCACTACCACTCCTCTCTTGCTTGCATCCCCCATAATGGTGTCTCTTCCCCATCTCCCTTTTCTCATGGCACCTTGCTGCCCGTACTTCTGTCTCAAAGACCCCGCCAACTGATGCCTCTTCTTGTCTCCTGTGTGCTTTCTTTTCCAGATTCCAGTGACAGATGGATCTCTCTCGTGCACACTTGCTCTTTCCCTCTCTGTATTTTTGTTTTCGGCATGTCTGATCCGAAGTTCTGAAGCTTCTCAGAGGGAACCCGGGAGAAAAGGAAGAGAAGGAGGAGGAACCGAGGGAGCGTGAGCAAGAGAGGAGGCAGCCCTGCCTTGTTCTTTCAAATCACACCGTGGAGGGGTGGGGGAAGATTAGAGGGAGGAGGACTTGGGTTTGTTTTGGGGTGGGTTTGGTGTGGGTGGGGGTGGGTGGGAGGGAGGAAAGTGGAAAAGGTGGGTGAGTCGCTCGTGAGCATCAAAGAAGTTTCGTTATCCTTGGTCTGTATTTTTGTTTAGAAAAGAAGCACAAAGTTGTTCCCTTCCAGACCAATCACCCATGGTGATAGCTTTTGGGTGTCTTGAAAGCGTATTGCACGTGTCCCCCTTGCTCCATGCTCCTGCCTTGACCTAGAGGGCAAAAAGAAATAATGGTGACGGCACTCAGTAGGACTGGGGTGCTCATGCCCTTCCATTGCTAACCCCCCCCGTTACCACTCCTTTCTCCTCCCTCTGCCCTTTATTTTCCGTTTGCCGTGGTCCTGAATTTTGGAGTTGCTTTTTTTTGTTGTTTTCTTTTTCATCCCGATGAGGGCACGACTGCAGACCACGATGTGCCTGGGGTTGTGGGCAGCTGCCCTGCTCTGCTTGTTTTCCCCTGGCACCGTGCGAGGCGACTGCTGGCTGATCGAGGGGGACAAAGGTTATGTGTGGCTGGCCATCTGCAGCCAGAACCAGCCCCCCTATGAGACCATCCCCCAGCATATCAACAGTACGGTGCACGACTTGCGTCTCAACGAGAATAAGCTCAAAGTGGTGCTGTATTCCTCCCTCAACCGCTTCGGAAACCTGACTGATTTGAACCTGACCAAGAACGAGATCTCCTATATTGAAGATGGGGCTTTCATGGGCCAGTCAAACCTCCAGGTCTTACAGCTGGGCTACAACAAACTCACCAACCTGACAGAGGGCATGTTGCGGGGCATGGCTCGTCTCCAATTCCTCTTTGTGCAGCACAACCTAATTGAGCTGGTCACCCCTACTGCCTTCTCCGAGTGCCCCAGCTTGATTAGCATTGACCTGTCATCTAACCGCCTCAGCCGCCTGGAGGGAAACACTTTCACAAGCCTGAGCAATCTGATGGTGTGTGAGCTGGCCGGTAACCCTTTCAACTGTGACTGTAGCCTCTACAGCTTTCTTAACTGGTTGGCACTTTTCAACAATGTCACCAAGAACTATGACCGGCTCCAGTGTGAGACTCCTCGGGAGTTCGCTGGGTACCCACTCCTGGTACCTCGGCCTCACCACAACCGCAATGCCATCACCATCTTCCAGTCCATGTGCAGAGGTGGCACCATCCCGTCACTCTCTAGGGTCAACCCCACCCCTTATACTCCTGACTCCCAGCGAGACCTGGATGAAGGCTCAGCCATCAGCCCCGGGGATTTCCTCTCGGTCAAGCCTCCAGCCTCCTCCACCACTGACTCCTCCTTCAGTCCCAGCATCAAGCTCCATGATGTCACCATCACCTCAGCTATCCTGATGGTAACCATCCCCATGCCCTACAGTAAGATGTATGTGCTGGTCCAATACAACAACAGCTATGTTTCTGACATAGCCACACTGAAGAGCAAGAAGGAATATGTCACTGTCAACAAGCTGAAGGCCCACACTGATTATACTTTCTGTGTGGCCTCCATCCGCAATAACAGGCGCTACAACCACACTTGCCTGACCTTTGCAACCCGGAGCAAAGGCAGGGAGGACCCTATTTCCAGTACTTCCACCACCACACACTATATCATGACCACCCTGGGCTGCCTCTTTGGGATGGTCATTGTCCTGGGGGTGGTGTACTACTGTCTGCGGAAGCGGAGGATGCAGGAGGAAAAACAGAAGTCCCTCAATGTCAAAAAGACCATCCTGGAAATGCGTTATGGATCAGATATTGATACCAGTATGATGGTCCACCCTTCCCAGAAGCTAGGTGAGCCACCAGTCATCCCTGTCTCACGGATGTCCTCCATCCCTTCCATGATTGGGGAGAAGTTGCCCCCATCAAAGTCAATGGATGCTGGGTTGGAGACTCCTAAAGTCACCACTAAAGGTAACTACATTGAGGTGCGGACTGGTGGTGGGGATGGGCTGGAACGAACCCAGAGGGATGAGGACCTGAGGGAGCTTGACAATGGGCAAGGCTCAGCTGCTGAGATCTCTACTATAGCCAAGGAGGTGGACAAGGTCAACCAGATCATCAACAACTGCATTGATGCCCTCAAGCTGGACACAGCCTCCTTCCTGGGTGGTGGAACTGGCGTTGACTCAGACATGGCCTTTGAGTGCCAGTCTATCCCAGCCAGTTCCTCGGGTGGGCTAGAGCGGCCCAGCTTTCTTTCCCCACCCTACAAGGAAAGCTCCCACCACCCCCTGCAGCGCCAGCTCAGTGCTGATGCTGCCGTGGCCAGAAAGACCTGCAGTGTCTCCTCTAGTGGTTCCATCAAGAGTGCCAAGGTCTTCAGCTTGGATGTGCCTGACCACCCACCGCTCAGCAAGTCTGACTCCAAATACATTGAGAAGGGCAGCCCGCTCAACAGCCCTTTGGATCGTCTTCCCTTGGTGTCCCCGGGCGCCATCCACCACTTGGAGGTTAAGCCTCCTTACCATTGCAGTGAGCACCGTCACTCCTTCCCGGCCCTGTACTACGAGGAAAATGCTGACACTTTGAGCCAGCGGGTCTCATTCCTCAAGCCGCTCTCCCGGTCCAAGCGAGACTCCACGTATTCCCAGCTCTCCCCCAGACACTACTTCTCGGGCTACTCCTCCAGCCCTGAGTACTCATCAGAGAGCACCCACAAGATCTGGGAGCGATTCCGGCCTTACAAGAAGCACCACAGGGAGGAGGTTTACATGGCGGCTGGGCATGCCCTGCGGAAGAAAGTTCAGTTTGCCAAGGACGAGGATCTGCATGACATCCTGGATTACTGGAAAGGAGTCTCTGCTCAGCAGAAGCTGTGACTCCCCCTTGCTCTTTCCAAGGAAACAATATAAAACAAGACCCAACCTCAACAACCAGGAAAAAAAAAAAAAATAAAAAAAAATGCCATTTGACTGTGAAAAATAAACCAACAACAAAATACTCCCAACAAATACAAAACTGACAAAAATGGTTTCTTAAAAGTTTACAGCAAAAAACTGTCACACACACAGACACACATACACACACCGAATTGTCTCTACTGTGTTACGGGGACCATTGTTCTGCCTGCAGATGGTTGTGAGGAGCGTCCTGCTCTGACACTGTGGTAACAACACTGGAGTGTGGGTGGGTGGCAATGGCCCAGGAGGGGGGTGGCAGCAGTGGCAGGGGAAAGGCAGGGATGGACGCTCACTGGGCATGAAACTCAGCTGTGAACTCTTGCTCTTTCTGTTCCTTTTGGGTGGGAGGGGAGGACTTTGGTTTAGAAAGCTTCTCTGTCCACCTGATACACCTACTTTAAAAAATTGTTTTGTCACTATTTTTCCCTCATTTCCTGTGGCAGTGGAGGCTTTTCTTTCTCTCCCATCCCCTTCCAAGATAGGTGGGATTTACTGGAAGAAGTTCTCTCTCTTCTTTTTCTTTGCCCTTCCCTTTCCTTCTCTTTTAAGGCTCCCTGGGCATGTACTTTCTGACTAGATATATCCTGAACCTCCATCTTCCTCAGAGGAAGAAGAGGAGGTGTGAAGGACCAAGGGACGTAGCACCTGCCATACAGCAGGCTCTGTGTCTTTGCTGCTTTTTCATCCTTACCTGGTCCTGCCACGTTGTTGCTGATGAACACCAGCAATTCTGGAGTGACATGCCCTCTCCAGGCCTCCTCAGAACCATTTTTTTGCCAGCTGGTGGAGGGGTATGAATGTGCCCTTCGGAATGGCAAGCCAGGTCCTTAAGAATTGATGGAGGAAAAGGCAGGAAGGTCTGGTCTCTCAGAAGTGTAAAGGGTTCTTATGTCTCAACAAGTGTCAAAGATCAGAGGTTCTCCCCACCAAACACATCTACGTTCAGGCTGCCCTTCTGCAGTTTTGATACTCTCTGTTCAAGTCTCCCTTACCATGACATTCTGTCATGGGACAGAAGACAGCCAAGGATGAAGGCAGGAGAAGTGGGCACTAAAAGGATGTGAGAATGGGACCTGGGAACAGCCCAAGAGGGGTGGCTCCAGGAGAAGCTCCCATTGTGTGTGCAGGCACACTGTGTGTGCAGGTATAGAAATGGATACAGCATCTGGACGGTAGTGTTCCTTTCAACACTTAGAGGTCCTCATGAGTATCAGAGGAACTTATCACCTCCTAAATCCTCAGCATCCTCACAGTTAGCTGTGAGAAACATTTCCTAGGGATATTATAATGTCTTGACTAAAGCCTGGTTTCACTTCCTAGGACCCAGCCTCTGTGCCTTGGATATAAGATCTGACACGGAGTTGGGAATGAGCCTGCTGTTGTCTTCATTTCCTCTCATCCCTGAGCACCCCAGCAAAGCACAATTTTGGCATCCTTTCCCCCAACGTTTTTTTGTCAGGCAGGGGTCTGCTGAGTGCATCTTTATGCAGCACAGAGGGCCTCCTCTCCATGAGCTGCACATCCAAATTCTTGACAATCATTAACCTCCATCAGGATGACAGCCTGTGTTGTGTTGTGTTGGCCTTTCTTTAGTGGCTGTTTCCTTTCTGAGGTTCTTCTCAGAACCTCTAGTGGTTTTTTGGGAGGTCTGGGAGAAAGATGGGGGTGTAGGAGCTTCTCTGGGAGGCATTTACATGCTGCCTGCAGAGAATCTGCCAGTTATCTGCCAGGTAGTAGCACTGCCAGCTGTGAGAGCTGGTTTCCATGCCACCAGTGACATGACTTCATCTTCTGCAAGTGAGGAGTAGCAGTCGACAGAGCCTGGTACACAAAAAAACCCCAAAACAAAACCAACAAAAACCAACCAAACAAACAAACAAAAAATCAACAACAACAACAAAAAGAGAGGAAAGATGTCCAAGGTCTAAACATGTGAAGATCCTCAAGGTTCCTTCCTTATAGGGATGCCTGATGGTAAAAATGCCAAGCCAGGCCCTGATCCCTGCTTCCCCACAGTCATTTTGCCTGGAATCCAGCAATATTCATGCCCAGAGGGAAGCATGTGTGTGCCCATGTGTGTGTGTACATGTGTGTGCGTATGTGCAGGAGGATAAAGGAAAGTCTCATCACTGCTGCCAGGTGTCCTCCATGCTGGGACAATGCAGCAAATCAAGACAGGTAGGCACAGCAGAGACCTCTCCAGCTACCACATGGAGCAGGACCAGTGGTCTTCCAGCCATCCAAGCAGGGAAGACTAATGTCTGGGGCACAGAAATGGACAGGAAAAGGGAGATGACAGGCACAGGGCGATGGAGCCCTGTTCCTCTCCACACCTCTTCCCTCCCTGTGCTTCTCTGCTGTATGGTCTTGTAATCAGTTCTGCTTAGTCTATACTTCTGGGGGAAGCATTAACCTGTAATGGTTTCTGCTTCCTATTCCTATCACCTCAATGAGGCAGAAAAGAAAGGCTCCGGACACTGCTATCATCAGGCCCTTCTTTTGCCTGTGGTGGAGGTAAGGCTGGGTAGGAGGGACAAGCCATTTCTCTCTCTTCCAACTGTAGCCTCCCACTCCAAACCAGTGGGTGAAGTTTGCACAAGATGGACTGTTCTGTGGGAGGAAGAGGGCAAGGAAGGGGAACAAAGTGTCCCACCTTCCTTCCTCCTCCCTTCTTCCTTGTCCTGCTTCCTCCCCAGGGACAAGGGCTTGCAAAGTGATGCCAGCCCTGTCAGAGGAAAGCAGATTTAACGTTCTATTTGCATGATGATTTTACTGTATTTTTCTGAGCAAACACCTGTTGTGTATGTGCCAGTTTGTTGGAATTTAACCTCCTCCCCCAACGTCTCTCCTGTCCCCGTTTTCCTTACTCCTTTCCTTTATCCCTGATGTGATTTTATGAGAGACGCCTACTAGCTGGGGAATGAACACAACCCCAAAGAGAACCCAACCCAATCAGTCCCACAAAACAATTTTCTTCTTCTTTGCAGTGTCCCCTTCCCCTGGCCCCAAATGGGGTCTCTCAGCTGCTTTTCAAGGTAATGTGCGTGAAGGGGCATGTGTTACATACCAAAGGCCTGCTCTTTCTAGTGGTCAAAATTTCTTCTACTTTTTTAGAAACAAACAGGAGTGAGGCCCATCAAGCTAAATCTCGTCAGAAAAATGGTCACTACCATCCCCATGCCCTGATTGCTCTTTCCCCAAATCTACAAGCAAGGCTATTCTTGGAGGAGCAAGGAGTGCTTCAGATGCAGGGAAACCTCTGATACAGGGAAATCTTCATGTGGAGCTGGTTGCAATCATTAGAAGACCTCCCACCATTTTCCTCTCATTGATTGCAGGGAGCTGTGAATTAGGCCTCGTTTACCCCTCCTCTCCTGTGGGTGGCCCTGGCAGAGGGCAGGGCATGATGAAACCTTTAAGGCTTCTGTGATGGAAAAGCATGGAGAGACTGCCTGAAGATTCTGAGCCCTCTGTGGATTGGGTTTGGCAAGAATCCCTCTCACCCTTGCCTTCTCCCAGGGCAAAGTGGACCCATTGGGCAGAATCAGAACCAGCCCCTTTCACACTTTATTTTTGAGTTGGTGAATCTTGACAGGGAAAGTAGAGATTTAGTTCACCCCACTGGCAAGTACAGATGGTGAGGGAATGAGGTTGGGTTCTGATCCCACAAGAGCAGTCTCAGGGAGAGGGAGCCTGGGCTGGGTTCCTGCACCCAGAAGAGCAAAGGTGAGACCCTAGGTGTCTTGTTCCTATGGGGCACAGCTCTACCCCATCCCAGTTGATGCTGCTCCAGCTTATGCTGCGGTGCCACATTCCCCTCTCCCCCTCCCCATTCTTCCATGCTGAATAAATCCCTCCCGAGGCAGGTGTGAAATATTCATGACTGACAAATGAAGATTTATGTCGGGCTGAGGAGGCCTCTGTGTGTTTGCAATGCTAATCAGCCTGTCTTCCTGGAGGAGGCTCTGCCAGGCAGGCTTGGGGGAAGAAGGGAGAGATGCAGGAGAGAAGGGGGAAAAGGAGCTGAGGAAGGAAGAGAAGGGGTAGACACAGCAGGGGTGAGGAGGGTGTGGTGGGAAGAAGGAATGGAGAGGCAAGGAGGAGACAGATGGAGGAGGATGGGGAGGGTGGAGAAGAGGGACAGGCTGGAAGGACCAGGGAACAAGATGAGCCACAACAGGAAATACGGGATAGTAAAGAAAAAAAGGGATGAGAGAGAAAGGGCTGAGTGCTGGGGAGGAGGCTCTCTGAGGGGAGGTGGGAAGTCAGTAGTGCCTGAAGAAAAAAAAAAATGGGCAAACTTCATGATAAGCTGTGGCCCCTCTCTGTAGGGCTGAACTCAGTGCTACAGAGTGAGCAGCTGCCACACGGGCAGGAGCTGGACCCGGGGTCCCTGAAGGCACGTTTTCCATGCTTGTTGCTGACCAGAAAGCTCAGCTGCGTCTGGAAGGACACATGGTTTCCGGGAGCCTGGAGAACACCCCTTCCACCACCACCATCTCCTTCAGCACAAGCTGCACACAGGAAGATCCGCATGGAGCCACATCTCGCTGGACCCAACCTGCTGTTGTCCCACCATCGGAGCAGGAGGGAGCATCTTCAGGGTGGCTTGGTGTGGGGACAGATGCTGAGTGCCACCCTCTCACTGGGTGATGGGGGTCTCTTGTAGGGCTGGTGGAACCTGCCCCACCTCAGTTGCCCCCTGCCCACCCTGAGCGAGACCGATGTTTTTGGGTCTTTCCCCAAAGAAGGGGCAGAGGGGAGGGTTTGTTGCCTCCCCCCTACACACGCAAGCACTCCCGCACCCCGTCCTTCCAGCCGCTTTGGCCTTGTACTGTGAGAGGCATCCTCGGTCTGCCTCCCCTCAACTTCCCTCTGCTGCGTGCCACGGGGAGACCTCTCCCTTCCCCTCCACACGCAGTCCCACCACGGCAGCTCTCCACAGGGCCGCCCCGACCCACACCTCTGCCCCCAGGTGGAGACAGGGCAGCCTCTGCCCGGCTTCTCCCATGGGGTGGGCACCTCCTTCTCTCCTTGCCCCTCTGGGAGTCAAATCCCTCCTTCTTCCCCTTGCAACCCCCCACCTCCCTCTGCCTTCCCTTCCCCCCCCATCCTCACGTGTTTGGCTTGGCCTTTGCCTCCCCCGTGACCGCCACCGCCACTGTGAGGCCTTGCTCTTGGGTGGCTGCCCCCGCCACCTTGCTCTCCACCTTCCCCTTGGGTGGGAAGAGGCAGAGGCCGGCTGGGCCAGGCCAGACCCACCAGGGCTGGTACTGCTGGTCCATCCACAAGCACAGAACCCGGGGCGAGGGGGTGGGAAGGGGTGGGCAGCTGCCGGGCACAGAGCCGGGGGTATCAGCCCTTGAATGTAAGGTAGGGCCTGGGAGGCAGCTGCTGGGACTGGCTCCTCGTGGCCTCTTTGGTGTTCCTCCTTCCGTAACAACCCTGTGACCCCCCCTGGTTGTGTATGGACAAATTTGAGTTGGAGTTACGCTCTTTTCTTCTTTTTCTCTTTTCTTTCCTCTCTTAGATTTGTATTTCTTTCTCTTGTTTTTTTTTTTTTATTATTTTATTTTTAAATCTTTATTTTCTTTTCCTGTTTTAAAACTGAATGGCACGAAATCGTTTTTCCTCAACTCGGAGATTCCTGTATGGAGAAAATCAATTTCTATATTTGCAATAAATTTCTTATTTAAAAAAAAAAAAAAAAAGCGCAACATAAAACAGCAACAAAAAAACCAAAAAAAACCCCCTGCAAAACAAACAAAAGAACACCCAAAAAACAACAAACAAAAATATGAAAAGCTGCTTCTGAGTCTGTTTGTCCCAACCGTGTCTAGTAGAGGGGGTGGGATGGGGTGGGAGAGCATGGGAAAAAGGAGGAACTGAGAAAGCTGGAGGGTCAGGGTATGGGACAAGGATTCCCTCAGGCACCCCATGACCATGAACTTCCCCCAAACACACTGTTTCTCTGCCCATTGTTTGGATACATCGTCGTGTCTACCAAGTCCTCAGTTCTGCCATGACACTCGTCCCATCCTGCAACCTATTAGCACCCAGTTCATTTCCCATTCTGGGCAATCATCCAGCACTGCCTGGGCAGCGCTTCCTCTACTGGACATCTACAAAACAAATACTCAGCTGGCAGTGAGAGGCATCCTCTGCCCAAGCTCCAGGGCTGCCTGGAAGAAGGCAATCCAAGCCTGGTGCTTTGGCCATGGATAATGACTGAGCAATCTGCAGCCTAATCCACCAGCAGATATCCTGATCTCAGCTCTTCCTAAACATCAATATTTAAAGCCAAGAACACAGCCAGAAAATCCGTGGCCATTGGTGCGTTTTTACACATAATTAGGCCAATTTGTGCATGGTGACATAGCAGCCATTCCCTTGCATGTCTTGTCTCTTCTCCACCTCCAGTTTTGTCTCATTTCTAGTTTCTCCATGAGTGGCACTTCTGCTTGGTTCAGAGGGCTTTTTCTTTTGCCCTTGCACATCTAGTTTTGATTAGACAAATCTAACTGTGGCTTCTCAGTTTCCTTCTTGGGTTTGCTGAGCTCATAGCCTCTGCTCCTAGTGTAAGGAGGGGCAGGAATAAATGGTCTTGGGGCTTTGTGAATATGGACGTAACAGTGACTTTCAGCTCCTGGATATTTATATGCTGCAGTAGCTGATGACTCTTATTAATGCTTGAATTGATTTTAGAGCAGCCTTGGAGGCAGATGCTACTACAGGCAGATGCTTCACAGTCTGACACATTCTTTGTTGGACTTGGGAAGGATGATTCAGTGTGGGAAGAAACAGTGCTGGGCTGTGCATCTCTGAGGGATGGACAATGGTGCACAACAAAGATGAGCTCTGCTGGGGCTGAGCAGAGCTTCATGTGCTTGTTGGGAAGCTGGATCTTTGGGTCAAGGTGGTGTTCCTGGAATCTGCATCTCCGCAGTGCAGGGGTACCTGAGACAGGACATCTCAAACCTTGGGAGAAATTAATGCATGGATTATAAAGAGGTGTGATCTAATCGGTAGAGTGCCCCCATGCTGTTTATTTTGTTGCTAAATTAAATTTTGTCTCCACGGTCCCTGCATTTCATCTGGTTGCTCTGCCACAGGGAGAGAAAGGACAAGATGTATTTGTAAATGCTGTCTAGGGGGAGACTGTCAGGGCTGAAGTAATCACAAATGTCCTGAAACCAGGTGTGGACTGCTGGGGGGGTGTGGAGGCACTGTAATCATCCCTCTGGGCCAAAATGATCTGCAGTGAAAGAGTTAAGAAGTTCTTGTATTCAACCAGCCCTTGGCTGTGGCCAGTCAGAGACCTTGGGAATCCTGCTCTGGACAGGGTTGTGTGAGCCAGTATGTGCCGAGTTGATCTGGGAGCCCACACTGTTCTCTCAAGTGCCTCTGAATATGACTGTGTCCAATTGATGCAGTCTCTGCAGCAAACACACTGATCTCTGCCTCCAGAACCTGCTTGGTGGACCATGACAGCTGTGTCCTGGAGTGGGGAGGAAGGTCTCCAGCACTGTTGTGAAGTGCTGGACAGTGTGAGAGATGGAGTCACCTGGGTGGCCAGTGTGAGCTGGCCTGCTAAGCAAACCCATCATGGAGAAGAAGAGTGCAGCACTGCACTACACCATGTTTTAGGATGGTTGCAGACTCAGGAAGACCATTTTGTGTTGCCTCCTGGCTGGTTCATGCTGATGTGGTTTCTATTCACCCCCATGAATTTCAGTAACTTACCTAAGCCATCATTTGCTGCAATACAGGAAGAACTGACATAGCCACAGAGCCTTTAGCTGGAAATCTTACAGGACTGAGATCTCTTTGGATACGTGTGTGCACGTGCGTGTGTTGTGAAACAGGACAGGCAAATGGGCAACATTGCCCTCTTCTGGACTGACTGTCAGGACTGGAAGAGCATCTCTGGTGAAATTGCAGCCTGACAGATGAGTCCTGTTTCCATGGCCAAAGTAACATCCTTTCTGAGCCTTGATTTCCTATCCCAATACCGGTGGCTTTTACAACAGCCAAGTCAGATTAGGGAACACCATTGCTCCCTGGACCTTTAGTGTCTGGGACACCTGAGCAACCACGACTACTCAGGATCAGGCCGTATAAAGTTGGCTCCAATGGTACCAGTGAACAACAGTTCTCAAGGTCAGTGAGCAAATGGATGAGGCTGTGAGGATCATGCCCATCCTTGGCAGAGGAGAAGAGGATGTCACTGAACAACCTGTACAGCTCCCTTCTCATCCTTGGAGGTAACACAAAGAGAGAGAAGGTAAACCTCAGTGCCCTGAGAGTGAAAGATTTAGGAGTGAAAAGATAAGAGAGATGGAAGGAGGACTTGAAGACACAAAGAACAGGCTCATAATCATAGTTAAGATGATGGATGGATTAGTAACACTGGTGCTGCACTATATGGCCAGACTCAAGATTCTGCCAAAGGCTTGGAGGGACTATGGCAGGGTACAGAACTATTCCATTTCTTGGCTTCCCAAGTATCCAGCAGGAATATGTGTCTTTCCTTCTCTCATCGGGCTCTCTGGAACAAGATCTCTCTCTAACAATACAGTTATATGATACCTCTTGCAGTAGGATTGCCCGACAACTCAGGGACTGATAGTTAATACATCCTTGAGGAAGGAAGGAGCAGCATCCAAAGTAAGTCTGATTAGCTGTATTGGTGACTCGCTAACCAAGGAAGAAGCAAGTAGGGGCTTAGCCAGTGCTACTGTGGAAAATGGATCAAAAACCTCATCACTTTTTAAATAAGAAACACTTTAAAAAAAAAAAAAAAAAAGGATTCAGTTCCATCTCTCTGTGTATGTCACTAGAAAGGGAATCATTAAGAATTCATTGCAACTTCTGCACCCAATTTTCCGGCCCAGTGCCTTGTCCCGCTTGTCTTGCTCCAGCTCCAAAGACAGTGGAGGCTTTGCCATGAGTATCGAGAGACAAACGGGACCTGAATAACAAGATGGAGCTTGAAGAAAGGGAGGAGGGAGCTGAAGACCTCTATCATAAAGTGTCTGAAGGCGGAAGAGCCCAGCCAGGCAGGGAACATGAGAAAAAGCCAGGTTTGCCTGCAGACTTGTGAGCAGATAAGACACAAGCCTGGTCTAGGTGCCTCCTGTTACCTGCACATACAGTCCTAGGGATTTCCTACTATTCTGTTCTTTCCCTTCCTGAACATCTGGAGTTTATCCAGTGGGCGAGTTTAAGGGTGAAGATTACGAACAGCCTAAAATGGCCAGTGTGCTGTTGGAGCAAGGTCCCAAGCTGCAGGACAGTAGACAAAAATGGCCAAGCCAAGCCAAAATGTGTTATAGGACAGATCCACCAGGGCAGGGAGGTGCTAGGCCTTGCAGGTTAAATCTATAAAGTCTGAAGAGACTGTACCTGTTGTGTGCCTTCAGCTTAGAAGCAAAGTGGCTGCTTAGTGTAATGATATCTGCTTTTCTGGAGGAGAAGAGGTTTCATTCTGGGATTTTCTCAGGCTGGGCACTGCATTAGAAGACACATGAGATCCTGGCTTCTCGTCCCTTCCTGACAAGATGGGGAAAGATCTGTTGCTTCTGCTTCTCTGCTGTACATTTCTACCTCTGTCTTATATCACGACCATCCACCAGTGCTCCTGCCTGCATTTCTCTTTCTCTCTGCTTCTCAAGTAGCAGCCAGGGAGATAATTGGTATTTTTGACACTGTCTGTTGAACACTTTGTGGCAGGAGCTGACAGGATAAAGCAGTGAATTAGACAATTAGGGTTAATTAGAGGCTTTCCAGGGCTATGTCACCAAACCCCATGAGAATGGTGCCCTGCTTTCAAGGCCACAGTAGGGAACAGGAGTAAGGAGGTGTCAGTGGCATTGATAGTGGTTGTGGTGACTAGGAAAAGGTGTTCCAGCTCCTTAATGGCAAAGGAGGTGTTGGGGTGGAGCAAACAGCTCTCAGGAGACTGAGGAGCAAGACTGGACACAGACTGCAGTGGGGCAGTGGTAGGGACAAGGTGGTAGTGAAAATGCAGCTGCCAGGTAAAGAGCCAGTTCTCAGCACCAGCTGGTGGGGCTTCAGCTTTTGCTGCAGCAATAGCAGTGGCTCTCTCAAACTCAGCAGGTAAAAAGAGACCCTGAAAAGGCAGATCAGCATGCTCTGGTCTTGAGGTTTAATGACTGATGTGTTGGAGATGGAGGTGTTTTTTAACTATAGAGCTGTGATGTGACACTGGAGGACTAGCTGGATGTCAGGTTCCTCAGTGGACCTCATTACTCTTTCCACTGCTGCAGGGAGCTGAGCAAGGTAGAACTTGTCAGGGCAACATCCATTGAAACTAAGGTTTGAGTGACCTCTGAAAGGCACTCGGCCACCCACAACTGCCAGATGGAAACGCTGGCCTAACACTCAGCCTGCTTCTGTACGAAGGCATGAAGAGTCTCTCCTGCTTCTGTAAGGTCAGGCTGCCCGTGACTGAGTGTGCAGTGGAAGAGAGCACCAGTCCAGAGATGGGATGTGAGAGGTAGAGGGATGATTCTCCAGGCTTTGCTTTCCCCATTGTCCCAGAGTTGCTCTGTCTGCACCTGCCTCCACTTTGTCAGTGCTGGGCTGCTTGAGACTGGGGATGATAAAGACACACTGCTCCCTCACTCTCACCCAGATGCTTAACGGAGAAGGGAGCAGTGATTTCTCCAGCCCTGCTGTGCAGTCAGTGGACCTGAAGGTGAGACTGCCTGAGGCAGGTTAGGCAGCCTGTGAAGGAGGTGTAGATGACAGTTCTCCTTCCTACACGAAATTGTTGCCATGTAAGGACGCTCTGAAGAGGTCACATTTTCCAGCACAGCCTCTGTACACACCCGCACACTCTCAGAGGAACTGGAAACTTGTCTTGTTGCTAGAAGGCCTTGGGGTGATCACTGGTATATACAGAGTCTTTCCTCAGAAGAGTGTAAGTTTCAAGATCACTACATCTGTGAATTTACACTGCTACAGACCTTCCGAGTGTGAAGAAAGTGAAGAATTCCCTTCTGGGATGGACTTCTCTGGTTCTCTTGGAAAGTCACATCCCTTATGCCCTGAACAGACCTCATGAAGTGTCTTTGGGTAATGGAAGATTTGTCTCTCTCACTTCCTCTCCACATCGCTAAGTTCCAAGTATCAGTGTGGTGGATGGAAGGAGGCAACACATGATGGCAATCAGACCTCTGGGCTTTTTCTGCCTGCACTGTGTGAACAAGACACAAATTTTCTCACCTCAGCTTTATCTTCCAGGCAATCACCTCTCTCCTTTTTTCCTGCATACTGTGTTTTTTTCACAATTCCCACCCATCTCTCCCTTCACGCTTCCCATTTTTCCTGTTTTCTCTGTTCCCCACCTTCCTTGACTGTTCCTCACCTTTCTGTTCCTTAGAAAATAATTATTTCCTCCATCTCTACACTTCTTCACTTTCCTGATGCTTTCACTCAGCACCTTCCATCTGTTGTATTTTTTCTGATTTCTCCATCTCCTTCCTTCAGTTCAACCCGTTCTGTCTCCTCCCGTGTCTACATATTTTCTTCCCTCATACAAAATCTAATACAATTCTTCACATCTTGAATTATCCAAACCTGCAAGGAAGTGATTTCCCACAGGAAAACAGAATATGAAAAATATCTTTGTTCACCAAAAATTAAATATTGACCATTGGAAAAACCCCAAAAAATGAAAAAAAGCCATCTCGTTGCTCAAAAAGTCAAAACTTGTCTGAGCAAGTATGCACCACTAGGGTTTGAGCATTTCTGCACCAGTGTGGCACAAAAGACCTGATAATATTCTTAGTCAAACATGCACTGCAGTGGGGCCAGCCTAGACTGCACTGGGGTGGAATCTGAGATGCAGATGAGATATAGTCAGTGTGTGAAAGAAACTTAATATTATTGTCTCTTTTGCACACACACAGAGATACCTTGTTCCCCCCCCAGTCCTACACCTTTGTCCTTTGTCCTTTTAGGCTGAGCCAGGAAAGAAATGTAATTTTAAAGAGAAAATCCTACTGAACACTGAACCTTGCCCTCATATTAAACAGGAGCTGGTATAAAGTGAAGGTACAGCTCTTCAACATGAGGTTTGGAAAAGGTAAACGCAGCCCATGGAGCTGTTGCATAGTCTCTACTTCAGTTACATCAGAGGTGATGTCTCTGCCCAAATTACCCCAGCTGTGACTCTTCCAAAAATGGCCTTGATTGAGGGGTAGTAAAAGAAGGGCTAGGCTCATTCTAACTCAGTGCCATACCATCAGAAATACAAACCTGATGGACACTCAGAGCATGCCTGGAAAGTATTTCCACGAGGGATCAGGCACTTTCCCTTACAGATGGTCCTGCCACACCCCCAGCTCTGTCTTGGTTCCTTATTGAATGCTCTCAACTGCAACCAACTTCTACAAGCTGATCCCAGAGATGACCTACTGCAGTGTCTGGACATTGCCCACAGGCTGGAATTTCTTAACAAAGACTGTAGCACAGAGGAAGTCTAGTAGATATGGGCAGGGGCATCACCTCAGAAATGATTGAAGAAGATAAAGTAACATGTTGTTCTTACAAGCAGGGGACAGACACAGCACCTCTCAAGGTTTCTAAGCAGGGCAAAGAAGGATTTGTCTCAACACAGAGTTGCTCAGTCAGAGAGTAGCTTTGGTGGGCAGAGAAAGAAAATCTCAATGAACCCTTCAGACCTTTGTGTTGCAGTGATCTATTAAGCAAACCATATCTCTGTGTATAGCAAGCAGAGGCTTAATCCCACATAGTTCTGGTATTTTTAGCAGCTTATCCCTGGATAGGGTAACTGGGCACTTTTTTTTTTTTTTTACTTCACTTGCAGGAGCCCTGCAGCCAGACTGCAAAGATTCCTAGTAAATAGGAAGATCTCAGGTGAAAATCAAGGTCTCTGAGTGCTGCAGTGAGAGACACAAACTGTGTAATTAAAAGAAAAATGTCTTGGAATATAGCTGAACAGCTGGGTCTTCAGTTAATTCCTTGTGTGCCTGGATTGGTATCTATCAAGCTGCACAGAGAGGCAAAGGCTTCTCCTTTGCCAGTGCTTGACACTTCATGTGATGGTGACAGAGCAGTGTTGGGCCTCGGAACAGGTTGCATGCAGACAGAAGACTGGGGAAGAGATGATGGCAGAGTGGTAGCAATGCAGTCTGCTTGCTAGCAGAGAACTTCAGAATGTGTGGTCTTGTCTGCAGAGCATCAGGTCTCTTTTCTTTACCAGGATGTCACAGCCCAAGCTGAGTGGTATAGTCTGGGACACAGAATCTCCCAGCAACGTGGTCTGTGGCTCAGCTGCCAACTTGTGCTGTTCTGGAGTCAGATCCTACTATGATCAGGGGCTGTAGCTGCAGCAGGGTTCCTCTCATGTGTGAGGAGCATGTGCTCTCCACCTGCTATTATAAATGAAAGGGAGTTGGTGGGTGGGAAAGGATTCCATTTATGGGTCAACTCTTTCCCTCAGCTTCTGCTGACACCCCTTGGAACAACCTGGGCAGAGAGATCACTTGGGTCTGTACTGAAGTTTCTTGCAAAGAACACATCCAAGAGGCTCTTGTCAAAAACATTCCCTGCAGAAAGACATGATGTTAGGGGTCACTTGGCCTCCAGATGGGGCAGCCCACATAGCTACTCCTCTACTGCTGGCATCCCAGGCAACAAAAAAGCCTGGTGAAAGAAGGCAAATGTTTTTTGGTGTCTGTATATTCATCCCCAGGTAACCACCAGGCAGATGGGGCAAATTTATCTGCTCAGGGGATATGACCTTTCTTCAAATTAAGGAAATGTTTTGTGGAACAGCAGCATAAAAATTGCCATATCAGCATGAATCAAAGATGCTTGCATCTTCTTCTCCACTGGGGATCCTAAAATTGCAAATGGTCTGAAGAAGGCAAGCAGGGCAAAAATACTGACTATTCCTTGTAACGTGAGAACACTGAGTATCCTTGAAATGACCAGACACTGGATTTAAGAGAAAATCCAAGGAAACATCATATCATAGTACAGAAATAACTTGTGAAACTCCTTGCCAAAGTGTTTGAATCAAATTTCTGTAAGCCATTTCCCAATCAAAATTATTCTATGATTGATTCTATAAATCCTTAAACTGCTGATGGTCAGTATCAGGGAAAAGAAAACTGAAAGCTCAAGCTCTGTTCTTGCCCAGCCATCTACCCCTGAACATCATCAGTGACTTGACTGGGACAGGCAGACCTTCATGCTGATCCAGTACATCCATTTTTCTGCACCTTTGCACATCTTATTCAACCCCTGTCAACCTTTTGCCAAGGTCTACCCAGCAAGGTTGCTGCAGTGGTCTGAAATGCCAGATACCTCTTAGCCTGATGCTAATATCATCTGACAGACCTGATGGGAAAACAACTGCATCTGAAGCTTTCCAGCATTGCAGCAGTGAGACTCACAGTTTCAGAAAAGAATTTCTGCAGCTGCTCTTGACAGTTCTCCCAGCACACAGCAAGTGCTTGCAGAAAATTCAGGCCTTGTAACTATTTGGCATGGACTGAAAGGGCAAGTAGAATACTCAGGTAGAAAAAATCTGAAATGAACACAGTAGCAATCAGACAAATGGACAGAAGAAAGAGCTACATTTAGCTCGGGCTTCTCATCGAATAAAATCACGTAAGTCAGGACAGTCCAAGCTTGGGCACGACAGTCTTCCCAACCACCATGGTCAGCATCTTGGCAGGTGTTGTGACCTAACCCAGGCACATCAGATAACGTAAAAGAGAGGGAACCATGGTACCAGGGTAGTTGAATCCTCTAAGGAGCAAAATTTTCCTCATGATGAGAGTGCTGATGTCAGCGACTGCTGACACTGGAGTGTGTGTGTGGAGTGGTAGGATAGAAGAAATCAGGATTTTATTGGTGAAATTAGACAATGAAACTGATATATATGGCTTCATGACCTAAAGCCCCTATCTTGAACCAGATAGGTCTCTGTGGGGTTGATCCTGAGAGGTGTAGGTCTATGCTAGATGTGCTAATGACCTTGTTTGCAGTCAGCTTCTCACCCTTTTCTGAGCAGATGATAGGTATACTCTGCACTACTTGTCTGTGGGACACAATGCTGAGTGTCTCTGAGTGAGCCTCCAGGTGAGTTCCCCATGATTGTCCAGAACCTTAAAACCCACAAAAATACAAATTATAACTGGCAAAAGGAAGACTTGAGAAAATGTGGGCCCACTGCAAAATGGGGAGGTTCCCTGATGATGCAGGACATAGAAAAGACTGAGGTATTTAATGCCTTCTTCAGGTCAGTCGTTCCTAGCAATACTGGTCTTCAGCAATGCCAGGCCCCAGAGGCCAGTGGAAAACAGGAAGAAACTTTTCCTTGGTGGAAGAAGATCAGAGAATACTTAAGTAAACTGCACATATGCAAGTCCATGGCCCCTGATGGGATGCATCCAGCAGTGCTGAAGAAGATGGCTGATGTCATCTCAAGGTCACTCTCAATAATACTTGAACACTGAGAGTGACTGAGAGAAGGCTCTAAGAACTGGAGGAAAGTAAATGTGCATATGGAAAGTCTAAGTCCATATAAAGTAATGGGAAAGTTAATTCCAATTCAGACAGATAGAATTTAAATTCCTCTGTCTTTTTAGAGGCATGCACCTCCAAGAGGAGTGATGCTGCTTTGAGGAATCCATGCATTTCTGATTCTTGCCATGTTGGATCAATGTCTGTGAGGCAAGGTTTATAAAAGAAGATAAATGTCTTTTTTTTTTTTTTTTTTTTTTCTTGACAAGCCAAATCGAAATGGATGAGCTTTTCTTCAGGCCTGCTCCATTTATCTCTTCCAGACCTGTTTGCATACCTGACACACTGTCCATTTCTTTTCTTTCTGCTTCTGTTATAGCTGATCATTCTCTACAAACCTTGTCACTCCTACAGTCTTCAGACAGCACACTTAGAACAGTACCACTGTTAAAATATGAATTCTTTTATTCACAAAGACTCAGCTATAAAAACAAAGTAACCAACACTGATTGGTGAGCTGAGAATAAAAGGGAACAAAAGATTAAGGAATTTTTCCACTGATCCAATTGCACAACAATTACCCACTGTGATAAGCCACACTTGGAATAAGGAGGAAGATGATCAGCTGCCTTTGGGCTGCATTTCAATAGTTAACCTTTAGAAACTTATCTTTTATACTGTATAGTTTGTTTTCACATTAAGCTCACTCGGTGTTCAGGCTGACTCATGCAAACCTGCCATATGCTGGAAGCATCCTTTTCTGACAGGTAATACAGCCAAACAGAGCAGGGTGTAAAGCAAAACCCTCATGCACCTGTGAATCAAAAATAAAGGCATGCCTGCAAAACCCCAGGAACAGGGACGTGTTTCTTCCTAAGCCATAAGGGCCTGAGCTCCTCCTTGAGAGGAGGGAACTGAGCCCTGACCAAAAAAAAAAAAAAAAAAAAAAAAAAAAAAATGGGAGTAATATAGCAAAGCAAATGGTACAGACTAGCAGGGAATGAGGCTCTGAGAAAAAAAGAATAAGACAGAGCCTTTTTCCCTGAAACTCCCACCAGTGCCAGAAAGAGAAAGAGGCAGGAGAAAAAGAGGTGTATGCAAGCACGAGTGTGAAGGAGAAAGACCATGTGTGTGAAACAGACACTGTGCTGAGGGAGAGGGATCCTATACGATGCATGAGAGACATGTATCCTATAGCCTTTGTGTTTGGGCTAGAGCCTGTGTCTGTGAGAGACAAGACTGTGTGACAGAGCCTGAGACAGCTACAGCAGGCAGGCAAGCAAGAGAAGCAAACAGAAGGAGAGGAGAGAGCTGACGTGAAGCTTCTTCAACCCCCTCTCTGCTTGGGAGGCCACTTCAGAGGCCTGGAATTGTGAAGGGTCATCATCGCTTTGGTGAGTATGGGGTGTCCTCAGAGCTGTGTGCTGACCCTTCTGGCTCATCACTGCTACCAGGGGAAGCTGGGGACTTGCAGCAAACTCCTGTCTGTGCACATGCCATCCCTGCTACAATGCTTGTACTGCATCCCCACCAAGCCTACACCACCACCTGGCTGGGCTGTGATGGTGAGGATGGGAGCAAGAGAGGATGGGATGTATGGATGAATAAACCTTTTCCTTTCCATATACACTGGGAAGTCAAAGAGGACTCATCCAGAGGCCCTAGCAGACAGCAGCTGCTGTCCTGCTTACACAGTCAGTCCTGCTGACTCCGTGTTCGTGTTGTTTGTAACTGTGGCAGGAGGCAGACAGCCTTCCTTTTCTCTTCCATATAGCCAAATGGCCAGCACAGCCCATACAGGTCCAGCATCTGGCCAGACCCAGGCACAAACTCACAGTCTTGGGTAGATTGTGTCCCTTCCCAGTACCTGCTTGGCTTGCATTCGTCAGCTATCCTGCTCCTACTGCCTCTGCAGAGACCATCTGCTATCTGGTACTCAGAGATCCCTTAGCTTTGGTCAGGGCTCAGTGATGGATCCTTTCCAAGCCCTGCAAGGGTAAGGGAAACAGGTGTAGTAGCAAAACAAAGGTTTCTTTGGTGCTCATGCACTATGAAATGCAGCTCAGCTCTCTGCCAGCTGGAAGATCAGCAGCATGCCCCAGGTGCTGGGAGCAGCCCTCCACACTTGAATGGCTGTCCTCAGAAGAGAGGAAAAGCTGGAAGACAGAGATCCCAACAAGTTTCTGGAGATGGAGGATGGCACCATTGCTGTAGGGATCTCAAGGGTGACATTCTGGTTTCCAGAACCATTTTTGGTGTGCTGAGTTATCCAAAACATTTGCTCAATGTTGACAAATAAATACCACACAGGACCAGTGGCAGATTTTCTGGAGGTGAAGCTGAACACAGGTGGGTGACCTTGCAGTGAAGACCAGCATTTGGGCTCTGACTCACTCTATGACTGACATAGTCTGTGCTAACCCTTAAAACCAGGGACAGCATCAGCACTGCAGATTTTCAGAGATACCATGTGACATCATCCAGCAGAGCTCTTCAAAGCCTGGTGATGTCATCACTACAAAATCCTGGTGCAGGACTGATGAGCCTGTTCTTCCCTGGGGCCACAGCAGCTCTTTCCAACACCTTTTAGCTGGTCACAAATTCACACATACTTTAGCACTGCACAGCAGTAAGACAAAGTGCAAACATCATGTGGCTTTCAGTGCTATTTGGAAATATGGTCTGTGAGTGTTATCCTTGATTTCAGATTTTGGTGACATATGCAGAGACCCTGACCTGTGTAGCATCTCGTGTTGCACAGGTTAAGGTCTTCTGAGCATGTTGAGTGTCTGTGGTGTGTCCCAGGCCCACGAGCTCTTGCAGGTGGTCTTTGGTTCTTCCAGTATTGCTTTAGACAAAACAATGAGGTGATGTGTGGCCCTAAGGATGACTGCAAAGACAGACCATCAGCCTGAGCTTTCTAAGGAAATGAAAGAAACATGTTTTCATTTTACATTGAGAGATTTTGTACTGCAACTTCTAAGAAAAGGCAATGATATCACCCACGTGAGCCTCGAGAGACACTGAGTGATGTTACCAACTTGTAAGCAGTCAATTGCAAGGTCGGTTTTAGAGGCTAAAGTCTGGTGAATTGCTTGGGCACAGTGCAATGCCCAGCTGACCACTCCTAATAAGCAGGATGTCCCTGTGGGCACTAATGAACACTTGTGAGTACTGAATGAGAGCAGTCTGGGAAATCTGAGCACATGCCTCCTCTCATTGTACTGCAGGGCGAGTGGTCTGAATGTGGTTACCAGTAGGAGTGCCTCAGGAGAGAGTTACAGTGCTAGATAAATGCCTGACTTTGAGCCTTCCAGAAATCACTGGTCTATGTTGCAGCCACGTGGCTGTAGCTCAGACTCAGAGAGCTGTATGTCCCTGGAGTTATACCTCTCCCGTCCAAATGTGAATGCTGTCTGTGGAGTGGAGGAGTCTTTCCTCATCACTGCTCCTGTGAGAGAGGAAGTGTATCCCTACCTGTCAGGCTGCATGGGTTGAGATCTTGATGGGCCTCTTGAGACATTCGGATGTGTCTGGAGTTAAAGCTATGCCCACCTCCTGTGAACAAAAAAGCAGGATAGCTGTCTGTATTAATTTCTGAGAGTGGGCATGCACGTGTGTACCAGGAGGTGAGATGCCACTCTTGCTCCCACGAGGCTCCCCTTGTGCAGCCCAGCACTGTCTGAGGTGCTCACTGTAATAATCTGTCCTCCACAGCAGCTCCCTCTCTTCAGAGCCGAAACATGAATTGTGCCTTGCATGTTTCCTCTGTGCACTCGCTCTGTGGTGCCCTGCCCCACTACTTTTCCTTCAGTCCAGTGTCTCCTCCTTGGTCACATTTCTGTGCCCGTGACCTCCATCAGTATTACCTGTCCATCCCCATCAGCCTCTGAGAACAGAGACAGCAAACTGACAAGCACGAGCCATTCCTGATGGGAGGGGGAATATAGCCCCCACAGCTCTCTCATCAACAGGCCCCTCTAAAACCATACTAATGAGATTCTCCTTAGGGCCCCTGTCAGCTCTGCCTTTCTTTGCAGGCTCCTTTGACAGATGGATGTCAGTTCAGGGAAAGCTATTTGATGTTCTTCATCTTAATGAAAGTGATCCTCGGGCAGGCGCTGCCTCTTTTGCCTCTAGGTGCCTGTGGTCTGGCAGTGGCAGGCTACTCTGTGCTTTATCATACTGGATCCCAATTAGTGCCTGGTTCCTGCTGCTTCTGAAATCAACAGGGAAAACATCCCTCTGGCTGCAGTGGAACAGGAGGCAGAGGATGGGAAAGTCAGCACAGAGAGGGACAGCAAAGGTCTGGGTGAGTTCCTTTCCATCCTTTCCAAGCATAAGTGTTTCTGTTTCCTCTGTTTATCCTAAGACAGGGATGAATACATAGGCAGCTCTATATCTGCTCCCTGCCACTGCTGACCTGCTATTCATGTACACACATGCTGCTGCATAGGAGAAAGAATAGAGGTGCCTACCTGTGTTCAGTTTCTCATTTGGGGGTAGCTAAAAGCTGAGAAGATGTGAAAATATGGGATGGACATAAGGACAGAATAGGATGGGAAACTGAAGGAGGAGGAAAGAAACAAGTACAAAGATGTTCTCTTTATGCTCCAGGAAAAAGGTTATCAGTTCCCTGTCCTTATAGACCCACAGGAAGAGCTTACGCTTTGACATTTATTAGTACCTGCCATCAGCATGTGTTTTCATTTGGTAATCACTGACTTACCAGGTTCAGCTGAACCCTCTGGCTCTTATTAACAAATAGGAGGAAATCTAGATGACCTGAGATACACGGGAGGTCAGGATAAATTAGTGTCATGAAATTTTATGCTGGGACTTGCATGGCAAAAAGTGCAACTGGCAGCACAAATCTGATGGCAGCTCAAATCTGATGGCAGCAGGTGTCCTTACTAGCACCAGCAGCTCTCAGCTCCTCAGTGAGCACATGCTTCTTGGATATATCTGGCATCCCCCTAACAGGAGATGTATTGTAGTGTGAGAAGATAAGCCTTATAGGATCCCTGCACCAGACTTATGCCCAGAGACTGTATTGCATCTTCTTGGTTCAAGTTACTGACTGAAGTTCAAGCTCATGTATATAATTTTCTTTTAAGAAGACAAGTTAATGATGGATCTAGGAAGTTCTCTGGGGACAATCTCTGGTTCCCAAGGAAGTATCAAGTGCTGATTTTAAAGCAAAAAACTAGGATGCAATTTCTTTGCCATCTAAAAATCTTTCTTCAGGCTGTTTTAGTGCCTTTTTACTTCCTGTCTGTTATCTCATCCTTTTATCAGACTGCACTGCTTTCTTTAGTCCTCTCAGAAACATAGCTCTTTTCTCATGTACCTCTTTGTTTTCCAAAGTGGTGTATGCCTGTGTGTAGGTGATAACCATTAATGCTGCATACAGGAGATTAATTGTTCTGAAGCCATCCTAAAGAAAGGCAGCAACTAAATCCACCTGATTAAAGGACATTTGATCAGTTTGTGGCAGAACTTATTCAAAATCCAGTCAGATCTTTCAACCGTAACAAGCAAATGCAAACTCCCCAGCAATCATTAAACCTGCAGCATCTTTTTTATTCATCCCTGTCAGACACACAGTCATATCCTGGATTCCCTCCTGCCTTCCCAGTGGGGATCTGTTGTGTGACTGCACAGTCTGGCATCTCTCTGTGGTTTTGTGCTGGAGCCCTTTGAAATGGTAGCTGCTCTTGCTAATGCAGACCCATGAATGAGTTGGCTTTTTCCACAGCTCTGTGATTTACTGCATCCAGTTCTGGGCTCCCCAATTCAAGAGAGACAGGGAACTACTGGATAGAGTCCAGTGGAGGGTAACAAAGATGACTGGCAATTTGGAGCACCTCTCTTATGAGGAAAGGCTGAGGGGAGATCTTATCAGTGTTGACAAGTATCTAAAGGGTGGATGGAGAAAGATGGAGCCAGACTCTTCCCAGCAGTTCCCAATGACAGGACAAGGGCCAATGGGCACAAGCTGGAGCATAGGAAGTTCCATTTAAATGTAAGAAAAAACTTCTTTACTATGGAACAGTCTGCCCAGGGAGGTTGTGGAGTCCCCTTCTCTGGAGATACTAAAAACCTGCCTGGATGTGTTCCAGTGTAATGTGCTCTAGGTGATCCTGCTTTAGGAGGAGAATTGGACTATGTGATCTCTAGAGGTCCCTTCCAATTTCTGTGATTCTGTGATTTCTCTGGGATACCCGACGAATCCTTGGTCCCATTACAGTTTCTGAGCCAAGGTGTACAGTGAACTGCCTCACTCTTTTGCTCTTATCTGTCAGGTCACTTTGGGTACATACAGGCTACAAGAAGGCCAACTGTGACTATGCTGTGGGTACACAGTCTGTAGAGAAGGCACTGATGGGTTTTGGTAATTCAGGGCTGCAATAGGGACTTGCTGGAGGGATTTGGCAGCATTGCTCTAAAAATACAGGCTTCCTCAAGCTACTGCAATACAGATACACATCTTGTGAAGCATGTGACTCCACAAATACTGTGATATAATGGAGGTCTTTGGGTTCAGGCAACTAAGATATGCTTAGCATAATGAATTTTAAATGATAATTGGAATACTCAGTGTTTTTTTCTCATAGAGCATTGCTTCTCTAAGGGCTTCTTATTGTTAAACTTTTCTCAGCCACAACTTCCCTTTTATTTTAGAGAAACACATGTACTTTTACACAAAATTCTCAAGAACTCAAAATTGTCCCCTCTTCCTCTAACACCAGTAACTGCATCTTTAAAGGAGAAAAGCCATTGTGAAACCTGGAAGCAAATTACTAGGCTTGGCAAGGGTAGAGAAGATTACAAAACAATATCCACAGCTGCTATTTGGAGGAGCTGGAGTGGAGTAGGGAGGGGTAGAGAGGAAAATGGTTGTCCTTAAAGAAGCATCAAGTCATGGAATGGAGAGCTGCTGGCCCCTCTCTCGAGGGCT
This sequence comes from Heliangelus exortis, assembly GCF_036169615.1. NCBI lineage: Eukaryota > Metazoa > Chordata > Aves > Apodiformes > Trochilidae > Heliangelus > Heliangelus exortis. Next base: position 145,023,599 of record NC_092422.1, on the reverse strand, counting down.
CTGCTTGGCTGGGCAGCTTATTAACTGAAATGGAGAGAAAATGGAGAAGATTCAGGGCAGAGCAGCAGATAGAGGGGCAAAGGAAAGCCTGACTGATGAGGGAAGATTAAACACTAAATGAATTTAGCTTTGCTAAGTGATGACTAATAGGATGTGTGATAACCATCTTCCCATCTGAGAGGTTTGAATAACGGTGTGCAAGTCTCTGTGTGTGTTTTAGGGCAGTGATGGGGGCAAGGCATTGCTGAAGTGGTTACCTTGCCCCTGTACAGGCTCAAGGACAGGCAGAATCATGGCACCAAAGAGGGACCAGATCTACTGGGAAAAGGTGAGGGTAGCGGGTTTAAATGAGGTGGAAGATGGGATGAAAAGGAGAAGGAGGAAATCTTCTCTGCTCCATTAGATATAACAGGTTCTCCCACCCTTCCCATTTTTCATGTTATCTGTTACCCTTTTGGATTTAGTTGCTCTGCCTACCTTAGTCTCTTCATGGCAGCCTCTCCAATCTCTCTCCTCCTGCCCAGCCCTCACCTTCTCTCTATGTTCCTGTCTCCATTCTTGCTCACTTTGTTCATGGTCTCTTTCCTCTCTTTCACATGTCCTTCTTCTCCGTGCTTTTCACTTCTCTTTCCCATTTTTTTTTTGTCTCCCACTGTCTTTCTGAGCAGGTAGATCTGCATCTGTGATTGAAGGTTCATTTTCCTTTCATTCTGTGAGTGACAAACTCTGACTTTGCTAATAACTTGTGAAAAATCAAGAGAGAAACCAAGAGCTCCAGTGGCACAGGCACTGGCTGTGATGTTCATAAGGACTGATGGCAGGCAGGGTGAGGGGTGGGAGGGTGCTGTGCACGGGAGGCAGATGTTCTTGTTTTACTTCTCAGGATGGGAGGATGGAGGGTGGGAAACAAAGATGCTGCACACATTTGGTGAAAGTGGGAAATCTCCTTCTTGGGCAGCTTTGATGCAAGTGAACAAAGTAGAATACATTTTCTGAGCTCTGGCCTCCCAGGGAAAAGTGGGGTTTGATTTCAGTTTGGGTGGAAAAGATGTTACCCTACTGGTAGAGTAGAGGTTTGACCTCACTGTCAACCAGAGATGCAGGGCAGATCATGTTTGTCCATATTGCTGTCTCTACTTTGAATTAATGTATCCTCAATGTACTTACTCAGAGCACCACTGATTCCTGGTACACTGCAGGGAAGCAAACATTTGAACAGGCCCTGCTCCATTCAAACTGTGTCACTATGGGCCTGCTAAGGTGTCACCATGCAGGTGACATCCCTTCCACAGAGCACCAGCAACATCTTAGCACTTGTGTGAGTGGCTCTGATATGTACAGAAAGCAAGTCTGGTTCATTCCATTACCTAAAGGGGCCCACAGGAAAGCTGGAGAGGGACTTTTTACAAGGATATGTAGTGACAAGACAAGGGATAACAGTTTCAGACTGAAAGGGAATAGATTTAGATTAGATTCTGGGGATAAATTCTTCACTGTGAGGGTGGTGAGACATTGGAACAGGTTGTCCAGGGATGGACAACCCTGGATGTCCCCTCCCTGGAAGTTTCCAAGGCCAGGTTGAACTGGGATTTGAGCAACCTGGTCTAGCGGAAGGTATCCCTGCCCAGGCAGAGAGGTTGGAACTAGATGATTCTGCAGTTTTGGTAACCCGGGGACTCTCTGATGTTCCCCCCATCCCTAGAGAGAGCTTCTGTTAGGCACCAGTGTCAGACAGAAGGTTTAGGTTTGGTGGTATAACACAGTAAGCCTCAGCCCATCAAATGGAAATACTTCTTTTTGCTTCTCTATGCATACAGCCCATGTGGAGTCACCGAAAGCTACAAAGTTCTCAGTGTGAATAAATCTGCTGCAGTACAGTGCTGTTTCTCCTACAGTGATATCCCTCAGGCTCTGAGACTTTCAAAGAGAGGTTCCCCATCTTGCTCTTGCTGAACAAAACGGTCAGAACTATGGCACTAGGAGACCACAGAATATCCACATTGAAAGGGGCCACTGATCTACCCATCTGTCTTTTATACGTGGCAGCTGAGCCTTTAGAGACTCCAACCTGCTGGCCCCAAGTGGCATGGCAACACTTATACTCTCGGCATTCGTATTTCTCTCTGAGAAGGTTATCCTCTGCTCTGGAGGAAGCTTTCTTCCTGGGACACAGAGGAATAAGCAGTGAGTAAAGACAGATGGTAGGAAAGAGCAGACCTTGGGGCTAATTTGCACAGTTCCACCTTGACTTTTCTAAGGCTCTTCTCTAGTGCCATGAGATTCAGTGTATAGAGAGGTGGGAGAAGAAGAAAAAAAACGGAAAAGAAAAATTTGGGAAGAGAAGGCAGCATGTCTAAGGGGGTAGATGAGGATAGACCTGACAGGAGTCAGAGATGACTGTGGGACTTAGGCTTGTAGGTGTGCAGAGCTGTGGCCAAGAAGAAAACGGAATTAAATGAAACATGGCCATGAGGAAGCCACGGGAGCATAATCTAGGGGGTTAGAGACCAGCCTGACCTTCAAGAGAGACCACAGTTCCCTTGACATAACAGATCATGCCCTTTGCTCCTCTACCTCCTTCTCACCTTAACCTGGATGCCTACAGTGGCTGGGCAGGTTCTGCCCTACTGTCATAAAAGCAGCACATTTAATTGGGCCAAGCCTTTCCATACCCTCCAGGACCAGACCCAGGGAAGGAGTAACTATGTTGTTAAGGAATACATATATGTGTTAGCACCTGAGGCTATAAGAGCCCCATGTTCCATGGATTCCTAGAGCCCTACTGAGGAATGCCAGTACAGAAACCAGATCCTGATAGTGCACAAACAGACAGGACGTGGAGGCTGGGTGTAGGGGTGGTGGGGAAAGGAGGGTTAGCTCATTGCCATGTGTACTAGTGATGTCCAGGGAGGGATCGGGGAGAAGTGGGAAGGGGGGATAGGAGAAGAGACAAAAAAGAAATAAAAAAAGGCTGTGTGTTCATTATCCTCATTCATTCATTAATGACAAACTAATGACTTAGTGCCCCTCTCCCACTCCACTTCATTGACTGCCTAGCCCTCTGCTCAGCAGCCTCCATTGGTGGGGTGGAACTACATTACTGAGGGTGGTTGGGAAGGTGCTGAACAAGCTGCCCTGGCTGTGTTATTCTCCTTCTCTCCTTCAGCTTCTCTTTTTTGTTCACCAATATGGCACTGATCCTACCCAGTGAGAATTTCCATTTATATTTCAGCCTTGCCTGTGACACCGTACCCGAGTCCCTTCAGCTCTGATGTGTGCTTGCCTGCTTTCCAAAATGCTCTGCTTTGCTCAGCCCCTCTGTCTCCTCAGCCTCTTTTGCCATTCCTCACTTCCCCATGCAATCCTCCTCTCTCCCTCTGACTGGTCCCCCTGTGCCACTGTCTGACATCTGCTCTCTCAGTCACTCCATCTTTCCCTGACATGTCCTGGCCCCTCTCCCTGTGCTCCCAATTAGCACAGTTGCCAGGTTTAGCTGGGCAACTGGTCTGTCCAAGTCTGCACAGTGAAAAGATGAGGATTTCTTCTTCAGAGCAAATCTGCCTATGGGCTCTCTGGTACTCAGGGCCACTCTCACAGATGCTCAGCCTCTGGTCTCGCCTCTCAGTTAACAAGTCACAGCCCAGGGTCCTAGACATTGCCTATAAGCAGAGTGACCCCCCCACCTGCACACTCACAGCTCCCCCCCTCCTCCCCAGAAAGCCTGTCCTAAACAGCTGGAAGCTGACACAGGTTGTCCCTGGCTTGGTCTGTCTGTCTGGGGAGGTAATTAGAGGAGCAGAGCTCTCTCACCCAAAGAGTCTGAGGGAGCATGGACGTGGCATGTGTACTAAATCTGTGTCCCTCAGATTAAATAGGCTGGGCAGGCCAATGATCCCATGGACTCTTGAAGTGCACAGGCTATGAAATAACCTCTGGATGACTGGAATGACAACCTGAGCATTAGACCCCAAACACCCATAGATTGGGGTCCAGAGTTTTCCATATCTGCTGCATAAGCAGCTCTGGAGAGTGGTTGCAGTTGTTCACCCTCTGCATCCATTATCCGGGCCCAGGCAAGCTGTCCTCCAGGGGAGGCTTCCTGCCCTTCCAGCTCTTTGCTGAGCTCCTGCTGCACTCGTTGGGGAAGGATGCTCAAGGATTCAAATGAGTCTGGGAAGCAGGTGTTGCCCTCATTAGAAATGAAAACGTAGCACACAGATAAAGAGAGAAGGAGAGAAAGGAGAAGGGAGGTGAAAGCCAAATGTTCTTGCTGTAAACAGGGAAAGTTATCTTGGTTTTGGGAATGAGTGATGTCTTCCTGCCCCACCTCTCTCCTCATCAGGATTAGAGTGGTGAACAGTACACGCAGGCTGAGCCCTAAGATGGAGAGGAGTGAATCAGGCCGTGCCATCTGAGTGACTATTACACATGGCTGAAGGGGGACAAGGAGGCACTGACCTGGAAGGACAGAGTTCCTATACACTGAGGCACATGCAAAGTGAGCCTGGCAGCACTTCCAACAGCTGTGGGGAGCAGGTGCCCACTGCATGGGCCCACCACTTGCCATCTCTCCCCATCCATCCCTCTCTTGTAACTTTCCCACCCCGCGCCTGCAGATACACGCACGCAGCGAGACAGTGCTCCTGCCCTGCCCCTTACAGCAGCCCCCTGAGACAGATCTCCCACCCTGCTCTCTGCACCTCAGGAAGCAGAAGACATCTAAGAAGCCACAGAGGAAAGGGGAATGAATAATGCATGAAAAAACTTTAGGAGTCTCTTGGTGTTCGATGACCGGATGAGGCTCAGGCTGATACAAAAAAAGGAAAATTTCCAGAAAAAAAACAACCCCCACACAAACAAGCAAAAAACCCAACATACAAACAAACAAAAATCCCCCAAAACATCACAAAAAAACTCAACAAGACAAACCAACAAAAAAACCCTAAAACCAAACAACCAAAAACAAACAAACAAACAAAACCCAGAACAAAAGGAGCACATACTGGACAAAAACCTTAGGAAAGCTGAGGTGCTTGGAAGCTTTCAGAGAAGATGGAGCATGGCACAGTGGCAGTCTTGTCACAGGTTTAGCTCTGGATCAAAGGCATGCTTTGCCTCAGGAAGCAGTCCCAGCTCTAAAGGAAGACATGGGCTGAGATCTGCAGATCTCACGGCCTGCATGGACCCTGTGTTGCAGTGCCATCCTCCTGCTTCTGTCCCTACCTGTTCCCCATCTCCCAAGACAGCCACCTGTCATGGCTTAGCAGTTTGGGCAGACCAAAAACCAAAGGGCAGGATTATTCTCTATTACCCCTCGCGACCCCCACCACCCCCCTCAAAAGAAGATCAAAAAAGAAGATCTGTATCAGAAACAGCGTCACCAGCAGGTCCAGGGAGGTGATTCTTCCCCTGTACTCAGCGCTGGTGAGGCCACACCTCGAGTACTGTGTCCAGTTCTGGGCCCCTCAGTTTAAGAAGGATGTAGAGGCCCTGGAACAAGTCCAAAGGAGGGCAACCAGGCTGGTGAAGGGACTCGAGCACAGGCCCTATGGGGAGAGGCTGAGAGAGCTGGGGCTGTTCAGCCTGAAGAAGAGGAGGCTCAGGGGAGACCTCATTGCTGTCTACAACTACCTGAAAGGAGGATGTAGCGAGGTGGGAGCCGGACTCTTTTCACAGATGACCTCCAACAAGACAAGAGGACACAGTCTTAAGTTGCGCCAGGGGAGGTTTAGATTAGATATTAGAAAGAATTTCTTCACGGAGAGGGTGATTAGGCTATGGAATGGACTGCCCGGTGAGGTGGTAGATTCTCCGTCCCTGGAGACATTTAAAAAAAGACTGGATGTGGCACTCAGTGCCATGGTCTAGCAACTGCTCCAGTGGGTCAAGGGTTGGACTAGATGATCTCTGAGGTCCCTTCCAACCCGGCTAATTCTATGATTCTATGATTCTATGATAAGATAAAAGGGGAAAATAAAAAAAACCATTGTCAACATACTAGTACAGGGGAATGGCAATAACATAACGGATAAAAAACAAAAATACAAATATATAGAAATACATAACACAACTCGACCTCGATGCTGGCAGGGATAGGTGCCTGAGGGCCCCTTGCAGCAGGGCCGACTCAGGAGAGGGCTCCGTGGCTCTTCCCAGCATCCGATGGATGTGGATTCTGGAGAGCAGGTGGGGAGCTGGGGGCAAAGGAGCGCAGGGGAACAGCAGCGAAGCAAGGAGAGAGGGAAAGAGAGGAGAGGCTGGGGTCTGCCTGAGCTTGATAGAGTATGGGCAGGGAATGGGAGGGAATAGACCCCTCTGTGTTCTGCCCCTCTCAGAGGCTGAAAGCCCTCCTTCTTTAGTTCCTCCAACTATGACACCACCCAAGCAGAGAAGATAAAAGGCTGCAACATTTCAAAGTCACTTTCTCCTTGTCCAAAACAGTTCTCCTTCCCATTCCCTGCTCTGACCCCAGATGCACTCTCTCCAGAGGGTAAGCTCATTGGAAGAGCTCAATCAGCACAGCCAGCATTTAGAATATAGCACAGCAGAAATTATCCTGTCATCAGGTCTCTTCACAGGAGGGCTGACTTTTCCACCTGCCAGCAGCCAAGTGGAGAAGGTGCCCTCCCCAGGCACCCCTTTCACCTCCCTCCCTGCTCCAGCATTCCTCCCTCTGCCATTCAGTATCTAGCACACCTCCTTGCTCTGCTTAGCCTACCTCCTGTGAGCTCTTATATGTTCCCTACTGCCTTTATTTCAGCAGACATCCTTTGAAACACCTGCAGTGAAATCTAAATTTCAGTATTTCTCTCCCACCAGCACAGCAGGAGCCTCCCTGCTACCCCCGTGTTTGCATCCCAGGGGAGGTGGAGAGCAGTGATTCATGGAGCTACGTGGTAGAGGTGGTGAATTCTGACTTAAGCATTGTCCCCAGAGAGCAAAAAGGGAGTAGGAATGGTGACCAAGAGCTTCTGCAGCATAGGACAAGGTTGAGTAAGAGGCTGGAAGTTAAAGGAGAAAGGACTGGTGGCCTTGTTGAGAGCTGGATACCTAGATCACAGTGGGCTTCTTTTGAAACGCTCAGCCAGAATACCTCTCTAACTCTGAAGTGTTCATTTGCTTTACAGGCTTCTCAGTGATCCCCTCATCTCCAAAAAATTTTACATGGTAACACTGAGTTCCTGCTATTCCACATATAGAATTCACCTGTCACTCTGTGTCCTTATCTCAGCTCTTTGATACTTCAGAAAATGTTGTAACTGAAAAATGCCAACGATCCAGAGTGCTAACATGAGGCAAGTTAGAAAGTAGGTATTCAGGGCCAGATTGGATGGGGCTTTGAACAACTTGATCTTGTGGGAGGTGTCCCTGCCCATGAAGGGGGGCTGGAGCTAGATGATTTTAAGGTGCCCTCCAACCCAAATCACTCTCCAAGTTTATGACTGTGTCACACATACCAGGACACTGGCAGCTGATGAATTGTGAAGGATCTGATCTACACACACCAAACCTGAAGGACAACCATCAACCCAAAAAGCTTGCAAATATCAAGCTGGGCTCCTGAACCTCTAGATTTCTGTGCTCCCACACTCTAAGGCTACTCTTATACAAGGGAACTTGCAGCTGCAGAAGTACAGCAATGCCAAAGGTATGTTCAGCCACACAAGTCATAACTATCTAAAGTAGGCATGCAGCTTTTCCAGAAGTTCTTGCGTGGGCTCACTTTGCTCAGTCCTCAGTTAAAGCCTGGCTGTGATCCCTCTGTTCTTCGTGGCTACCTGGGCTGAGATCTGCAGGGAGTGGCTATACTCACCCCATGGCTGGGGTGCCCCCAAGGAGCTTGTGGCCCAACCAACACATACCCAGAAAAGGTGCAGGAAGAAAACTTGGCACTTAGTGATTCCTGCACCTCCAGGAAAAATTATGTGAAGAATGGAAGGAGATCTCCTTGGGTAACATCAAGAGGAAAAAGTGCAATGGAAACAAACTGGGAAAAATCAGGGGATTTTGCCCTGTCAGGGGAATCTGAGAAGATTGGGAATGGAAGGTGAAGACACTGAGGAGCAGTGGCAGAGCAGGGGACAGTGCTCTGGGATTGTGAGGAAAGGAGAATGGGGCAAGGCAGAAGAGTGGAAGAGAGCGTGTGTGAGGCAATTCAGAATTGTCAGGCTGTGCACCGTGCAGACACAGCTAACAGGATAGAGTCTGAATGCCAAAGAGTTTGAGCCCAGAATGTAAAATAAAAAAAGGATTTTCACAGGACTGTGGGGTGTTCCGCCATTGTTTTGCACTTAGATCACCACAGGCTAGGAAGTAACACTGAACCAGGCAGATATCTTTAGAAATCTTTCATCTTTACGTCAGCAAACTAGGCTGGGAAGGGATGAAACCAGGGAGTCAGAGAAAGGCTCTGAGAAGTGGTTAGCCTTGATCCCTGCAATGCAACCTCCAGGCCTGACTGCAGCAAGGTCAGAGACCCACCTTGGAGTGATCTCCCAGGGTCTCCACTGTGCTACCCCAGGAGTTGCCTCCTCTCTCGTGGAGGAGAGTAGGTTATTGCCCTGGAATTTCTCTTTATTCATTTTGGAAGTGGACCCATTACTCTTCTGGTCAGGTCTGGCTTGGCATCAAGCTTCTCCCATGACTTGATAGGCTGTTGTTGGTGCCACTGACAGCTGAGGAATCACAGCTCTTCGTGTATGAATGCTCTGAATCTCCTTGTTCTTTTTCTTCTTTTGTCCTCTCCTGATTGAAGAGTTTCCAAGCCAAGCATTGCTGCTTCCAGGTCTCCCTTAAGAGTGTTTCTGAACGCTTAAGGCAGTAACCTGGAGAGCACTTACTTTCTGATTAAAGAGATGAGGCTCCATTAGTGGAGAGAGGGAGCAGAATGTGAACAAGACTGGGAGCCTGCCATCGACAGAGTCCCCGTTCAGTGCTTCAGGCTGTCCCCTCTCTAGGTGCCATTCATCAATTTAACCCAATACGAGGCTGTGGTTTTAAGTGACTTCAGCATTAGAAACTCTGTCAGACATGAGATTTATGGGGTGTCGTGCAGCAAAGCTGCTTCCTCTGCCAAGTCACGTATTGCACGCTTTTTCTTTCTTTCTTTCTTTCCCAGTCTTCGTGGAGCTAGAAAACTGCGGCCTCACTTTCTCCTCCAACTGTTTTGTGACACTGGAGAAAGGACCAGCATTCCTGCAGTGGATTGGAGGAAAAGAGGGAAGCTGAAGAGAAGGGGCCAGAAAGACTCCTAGTAGGCACAGTATGATTTCCAAGTGTAATCCAGAACACAGGGTTTTCTGTTCTTGCTCTCAAGCCCTCCTCTCTCTTACCTATACCTGTCCACAGGGGTGAACTTTATGCTGAGGCATCACAGCCCCTTTGGATCTCCTCAGTGAGCTCAGTTGTTATTTTCTCCCTCATTCAGAGCTTGAGGCTTACCAGTGCTGTCAGGAGCATGTTGGGAAGGAAAAACCAGTTTTCTGTGGTAGCTGGCAACATGCCTGGTTCTGGGGGTCCCAGAGTGGGTAAGGCCAGAGATGTTGAACAAGCTGTGACACCAGTAGGGAATGACTGTAGTCTCCTCTCAGATTTCCTTGCCTGAAGATACCCAAAGGGCCATCCCCAGCCACTCTGGAACCTCCAGCTTTGTAGGTGCTCAATGGAGTTGTGGAGGCAAGGTATTTGGGAAAAGGAAGGAAGGACATGGTGGGAGTGGGAAGGAAGAGGAGAAGCAATGGAAGAGAGTGGGAAAAAGAGGTCCTGAGAAAAGTAAGCATGAAAGGAGCATGTATCAACAACACATGAACCAAGAAGCATGGAACTCTCAACTACTTTGTGCTCCTGATGCTCTTCTGCTTAATGGACTCTGTGCTTGTCCCCTTACGTCCCCTTTCTTTCAGATACAGCAGCGGCCCTGTTAGCCTCACACTAGGTAACCAGTTTGTGGTGGAAACAAGAAGGGAGAAGCCCCCAGGCACCCCTGGCAGAGCAGCTGTCATAATGGATTGGCTTCCAGCTCCTTGCCAGCTGCCCCCAGCACCAGCTGTCCTCACGAGTTAAGAGCCTTCTCCTGAGCTGCTGAGAACTGCCACAGCCAGCCTGTATCATTCACAGCATCCCTGAGCACAGAGCTGCTGTCCGGACATCGTGTGCCCTGCAGCAGGGGCACTCAGCTGGTGCAGAAGGGAAAAAGCACAGATTTGCCTGCACACACACACAAAACACACGCTTTGCCACACAACTATGCAACGGCAGCCTGGGCTGGCACCTTGCAGGCACAAATCCAAACACTTAGGCTTTTACAGGCTCACGCTGAGTAGCTGGGCACAAAGGACGGGTGGGCATGGACACACTCACTGAGCACGCAGGTGGCTGAAGGTCTGGATGTGTAGGGGGAAGGGGGCTCAAAGCGGTGTGCACGCAGTGAACAAACATACACAGACCATCAAAACGTGTCTTTGCCAGCCTTCTCATCCAGTCATAGCAAGTACAGCTTGTCTTCTGCTGTATGACATTGTGTGTCCCCCTGCAGCATCATGGTTTTTATCACCCAGTCACTCAACTATATGAAATTGGATGATTTGGCCTTCCTACACCAAAACATGCAACCTCTGTATGCCCATGGCTCCATTTCCCTTCAGCACAGTTGTCCCCATTCTCTTGTCTTCAGCCAAATGTGTGCCCATGAATCCCAGGGCCTGGCTCCCCAGAGCTGGAGGGGGGTTGTGTACTCTGTGTCAACAGAAAGCTCAATTCCTGAATTCATCTGAGGGACTGAAAAATCCCTGTCTTCTCCTTACCCTCTCCCTGGCATCTCCCACCACACCTTATGGGGCCTGGCTGCTGCTCAGGGCTTTGAAGATGTTACTAACATTAAAAAAAAATTAATAACATTTAAAAAAAGAGCTGTCACTACACAACAACCAGATGAAAAAAAGTTGGCCTAATGAGGAATTTGTTAGAGAAGCCAAGGTAAGGAAGAACCCCTAAAGTGAAAGAGAAACTCTGGGCTGCCCTTATTGCCCTGCCTTCCTTCCATTGCCCCTCTGCTCCTGCCCCACATCTTCATCTCTTGTCTATCCACATTTTATTAATTTCCTTCCTGGTTTGTATGCCTACCTGCTGCAGTGCTACTGCTGGTGGAACAACCCTAACCTTAACCATAAACCTTAATTGTACTGGAATATTTGGGCTGAGACTGAGGTGCCCAGAACATGAGAAGTCCAGATAAGAAAAATGTGGTAGGAGCAAGGTTGTTGCAGTGTCTTGATCCGTGTGTCCTGCCTTTTCCATCCCAAGTCACCATGGAGCTGCAGGCTTCCTGGTTTGCAGAACCACAAGCCTAACCCTAATCTTAATTGAAGTCCCCAGCACCATGGTTGGCCCAGATTTGAAATTTCTAGAAGGAGCAGGGATGGTGCAGTGTCCTGTTCTCTTTGGCATGTGTTTTCCATCCCCAATGTCCCTTGAGCTGTAGGCTTTGTGGTCCTCTGAACTGTAAGCCTAACAATAACCAAAAATGGAATTTTTGGCAGAGGCTGAGGTCTGTAGCACCACGGGTGGCTGAGATTAGAAAGTTCTAGAAGGAGCAAGGTTGCTGCAGTGTTATGATCCACTTGGCATTCCTTTCTCATCCCCAGTGTCCCTGGAGCTGTAGGCTTTGTGGTCCTCTGAACCCTACAGCTAACAGTAACTCTAATTGTACTCGAATTTGTGGGCTGAGTCTGAGGTCCCAAGTACCACAGGTGGCCCAGATTTGAAAGTTCTAGAAGGAGTAAGGTTGGGAAGCCTTTTATGAGAAAGATCATGAGAGTAAGGGTGGGGAAAAACACGAGCTTCCCTGCTGTTTATCTGCTGTGCCAGACTTCGAGTGATTTAGCCAGAAAATGCATCCTTCTTCCCCCAGACCCACTCTTACAGCCTCCTGGAATCTTCCACACTGATGGAGAGAGAGAGAGATGAGGGAGGGAGGGAGGGAGGGAGGGAAGGAGAGGGGAAGGGAGAGAGGAGTGAATGGAAGATGGAGGGAGAACTCCCAATGTAAGCAGGAGGCAGGGGGAATTCTGGTTGTCAGTAGGTGAGAGGGATGTATGGTGGGGTTGAGCATGGGACCAGACATGAAGGGGTCAGTAACCTTTCAGGCATCTTGAACACCCACTGACTCAGTAAGGGAGCTTTTACTTCTCCCTGGTCTTTCAGCCTGGCAGGTGGTGGGGATATTCAGCAACAGAATGACATTGTGGTTAGTATCTGGGGACTCTGGACACAATAATACAAGGCCAGTGCCATTTTTTTTTTAGGAAAGAATTATCCAATATAGAGAAACAGCCACTTGTCAGTGCTTTGGGAGAAAGAGGAAGCTGAGAAAAAGAGACAGAGGAGACAACCACCTCCTGGAAATATGAGAAGAGATGTAGGAACTGGAGGGAAAGAGGAGAGCTGGGTCTCAAAACAAAGCATGCCAGCTAAAAGCATGGAAGGCAGGTGGGAAGCAACACCTTGCATGTGAAGTAAGGATGTCTTTCCTCCTTCTCTGGTTTTTGGCACCTAAGCCTAGCCTATCTGCAGTTCCATGATCTTTAGCTGCCCTGCCCTTGGATGGCATGATAGTGATCTGCTCTAGCTTGCAGAGATCTACTCCAGTCTCCCTGGGCCTTCCTTTCCTGTCCTGGCTTCTGCTACAGACCTCCAAAGGCTGCTGAAACCTGATGAAGGACACAGGCAGAGCTACCTCAGTACTTAGTTCAGGGGCAGCCCGGAGGGACCTTTTCTGCTCAGCAAACACTAAGGCAAGGGCAATGCCTCTCCCCAGCTTTGGCAGAAGCCACAGAGAGCTCCAGCAGCAAGTTGTGATGACAGCCTACAGCTTGGCATCGGGTGTGCTCAGCGGGGAGAGGCAGTATGGGAGGGAGGATTTCAGCTCTCCTTATCCGGTCACTTCCCCTTGCCTACCCTGTTGTGACCCAGATACATTGCAGTGAAACCAATCTGTGACTCCCCTGGGGATTTCACAGTTGTTGCTGTGCTGAGTAACACAACCGCGCACAATTTCACGGTGGTGGTGGTGAGGCAGGCGCTCACCCCCTCCTCCCCTGGAAGGGCCCTTGGGAACAAAAGAAAAGCTCTTTTAGGTTACATTTGAGCTTCAGCGCTGTAGAACGCTTCTCAGTTACGGTCTCTTCTCTGTAGTTTATCCCTGTCCCCTTGCTGAGCCCATGTGCCATGAGGCCACATCATCTGTGTCCTCCTGATATGGCAGGGCAGGGATGCAGGTGCGCAGGAAGCCATGGCATGATGTACTCTCCGTGGCTTTCTCATGGGATGAGAATACCAAAGCAAGCTACAACCTGTCTTTGCAGCCCACTCTAGATCGTAGCCTTTGCAGGAGCAGAACTGAGTCTCACAGAAGTGACAACCTCAAGCCTTCAGCAGAAGTGAGGCTGGTAATGCAAAAAGACATACAGCATGTTTGCAGAAAGGTGGGTCCCTGCCCTCATATGGACATTTTCTGTCCTATAAGATGGACATAGCATGGATTACTTAATTTGGTGCAAGAGATGACTGCAAGTATGACCCCCTAAATATAACAAAAATGTCCTGGTCAGAGCTAAGCACATTACCTAGAATATTTATGTGGGAACCCAGCTTTTCTTTAGGGTGAGGAGACCATACCTTGTGTCCTTTGTACTCCTTGTTCCCCATTCATCTCCCAGAAAGGACCAATTTATCTTTTCAAGCTTTCCATCCCTCCTTTGCCCAGATCCCCATCTCATCACACTCTCTGCCTGCCTGGACTATATTTTTGGCATGAAGAAAGCTCTGGTGCCCTCCTCTCCCTGCTGCCCTGGCCTGGATAGCCATTCATTACTGGCAGAAGACACCAGACTCCAGAGCACAGGAGCACTTCCTCCTCCTGAATTATTGACACAACATTTTCCATACCCAGGAATCTTCATCCTTCTGTCCTCCTCTCCTCTTGCTGACTGTGTTTGTCAATTACCTCTTCATCTAGCCTTTCTTTTCAAAAATTCCTTTTCATCTCTCAGAATCTTTTTATGTTCTTTTCTTCCCGGGGAGGGGAGCAGGGAGAGATGGTGCCATGCAGGGGGAGCACTACCCCAGCCACTGATAGAAATACAAAGGCAGCTTGTGCATGGCATGGCTCATAATTGGCTGCACTCTGGGACTTCAGGACCCATCCTCAGTGATGAAACAGAGATGTGCAGTTCCCTCACAGTGGAGAAAATCGCAAGGGCAGGGATTCCTGTTTAAGGAGGGGGAGGTGAGGCTTGAAACAATTTGTCCAGAAAGCATAGAGTCACCCCAACCAAACCCAGTTCCCCTCTCCTCCCACTGGGCTGGAGCCAGCTGTTTGCCTTCCTGCAGGCTTTCTTCCTCCCACCACAAACATCTGGTCAGCTCTCCTAGGAGGCATCATCATTCCGTGGTGATGTGGGAATGAACACGAGACCTGTTAATTGGTTTGCTTGTATAAATAGCCTGGTTTCAGCCCGCAGAGGAGGGTACACTCTGCATCTTGGGGGACAAACATTGGCTTTTGGTGAAGCTGTGGGGGGAGTGGGTCTGTGAGGCCCTGTTCCAGATACATCACTAGAGGGAGTCGAAGACCTGCCTTCTACAGCAGCTCAGCTTAACCCAGAAGCCTCTGGTGATGAAGACTCCTCAGTTGCTGATGTACAACAGATACAGGGAACTCCAAGCTCCCACAGAGAGCTGTGGTGCAGCAGGGTTTAAAACTCTTCCTTCCCTTGCCATAGATCCTCAGTAAAGACAGACCTGATAATTGACCTGTGTGGCTGGAAATAGATACAGCTCCCAAGTGGTTGTAATGCAGGACATCAAAAGGTTATGAGAGGTTCCTTGCTACCTGTGAGAGACAGAGTTCACTGCTATGAATCCTCTTTTATCTGCTATTCTGAATCATAGAATGGTTTGGGTTGGAAGGGACCTTTAAAGATCATCTAGTTCCAAACTTCCTGCCAGGGGCAGGGACACTTCCCACCAGACCAGGTTGCTCCAAGCCCCATCCGACCTGGTCTTGAACACTTCCAGGGAGGGAGCAGCCACAACTTCCCTGGTCAGCTTCTTCTAGTGTCTCATCACCGTCACAGCAAACAATTTATTCCTAATACCTAATATAAATCTATTCCCTTTCAGTTTAAAACTCTTACCCTTTGTCCCATCACTACACACCCTGGTAAAAAGCTCCTCTCTGGCTTTCCAGTAGCTCTCCCTGGAACCTTCTTTTCTCCTGGATGAACAACTCCCAATTCCTGTCCCTTCATTTTAGCAGCCTGCCCGATGGGTACATGGCCACAGATATGGCAGTTTCCCCAGCCACCGTGCAGCTTCCAAAAACCTTTAACAAATATTTTGCAGGGAGGAGACTCCAGTACAAGGTGAGCAACAAAGTGCTCCTCTGGGACAGGTGCACACCTGAAACAGAAAAATGAGTATTGCAAAGTATGGAGCGCACCAGCCAGCTGAGGACAAGCAGGAGACAAGTTGTGAGGGTAATGTCTCCCAAGGAAGATGAAGTTAATCTGTATGCCAGTGAGGGAGAGGGGGAGAGTTTCAAGTAGGAAAGGTGGGGAGATGCCTCCGGAAGATTTAGCTGGCATCTGTGAAAAAAAGGGTGCAAAAAGCAGGTGAGACTTCACACCTCATGGGACCAAGGCTGGGGTGTTTATATCAGCCCATCTTCCCTGGGTTTTATTCTGGTGGTGAACGTGTTCTGAAAACAAACAGAACATTGAGGAAGAAACTTGTGGAGCAAATGACTGTTTTTTTGGTTGCTAAGCCATCTGTTCTGCTCCAGCAGCTCACTGAGGGCTCTGCCATCGCTCTCAATCTGCATGTGTGTGTCTCTGTGTGGGTGGCTGGTGATGGCTGGCATGGCAGGAAGGAGTATTGGGGTGGAGGGGAGGATGTGTGTATGCTGGGGAGCTCGGTCACTTTGAGAAAATTTGCTTGGGAGGGGAGGAGGAAAGCTGGCTGTGGCAGTGTGTGCAAACATACATGACAGAGGTCAAAACCTGGTAGTGTGTATTGAGGGGTAGGGAAAGGAGCTGAGCTTCTTTGTGTGCATATAAGGTGTGCCTCTGGGAGTGGGGTCACAGGGTGGGGTTTACATCAGGATAATGAACCACTATCCACAGCTGTGGAGCTGCAAGGCTGGTCAGTGCATTTCAAACCTTCCCACAGGTGGGGCAAAGATGTGTGTTTGTCCATGTGGAGGAGAAGCAACAAAATGACACTCATGAGGCCATGTGTGGGTAGGCAACAGCAGCATGCCACCCACCAGGCTGAGAGAGGCAAGGTGGAGGTGTGAGCCAGTGTGAGGGGGGTACTGCATGGCACAGGCTGAGGCTGATGTGGCCAAACCACAGAGCTGAGGGCCATGCACATGTAGTTTATGGTCAGCCCGTTAGTATGCAGGAACCCAGCTTTCTTGTCCTTATGCCTGTCTGCCCCATAGCAATCTCCTCCTGCCATGCAGCCCCTGCAACCCCAATCACCTGCAGTGATGGTCAAAGCTATTGACCTGTGTGTATCAATTACCTTGAACCAGGCCATGGAGATCTTCTATTCCCACACCCTTTCCCATCCCATCTCATGCTCATCCTTCCTTGTTCCTTGCCAGACAAGGCAGGGTTGCCATAGCAGCTGATAAAGACTGCTGTCCTACCTCTCAGGAAGACAGGCAGCAGCAGTAAAAAAGAGAGGTTGTTGGAAGAAACCTGTGGCCTCTTTGTGTCCTTATCTCCTGGGATCAGGAGTCTGGGTCTCCTTTTCTGGGGTTGGTGGGAGTCACCTCAGAGCATCCAAGTGTTGTACTCAGGGAGAACTGTATGGTGCTTGTCACCCGCACTGTCTTGCCCAGCTTCTGGGATGGATTCAGTGGTGTCCCTTTCTGAAAGTTAGACTGACATGCATCAAATAAAGCATCAGCATCAAATAAAGAAGAGGTCTCCAAATCACTCCTAGCTGACAGTGCAGTGCAAACACCCTCCATGCTGAATCCCACCTTTTCAGGAATCTTCATTTCCCCCTGTCACACAGACATCTGGTTCACTGCAGAACACAGGGCATCAGGTTCCACACCAGAAGAAGCTGGATTAAAAGATGAGCTGAATGCCACCCCCTCCTGCTCTAAGCAACATCATTTAGGGAATGCACACAGTTGACAGCGGTAACAGAGTTGGTGTCACTTTGTACCACAGTGTCTTCTGAAAAGATGGTGCTCCATCTTGGGGGTAATAATTTATATTTGCATGTTTTTAAGCATTCCCTCCTTAGGCCAAGAATCTAGGTCTTTGTTTCACCCAAAGATTCTTATACTTTACTGTTTCATCAAGTCCTGGTACACCTTCTCCAACCTCTTTCGCATAAAAACTTCTATGGTCTTTATTTGTATGACTCAGAACCTCTACATAGTGTGCTACTCCCATAATTTAAAACACCAAATACCACAGCCTCCCATTCCCAACAGGAAAAAAAAAAAAATAAAAATCACACAACCCAAGATCTTCAGATTAAGAAGCATCCTAGCCCTGTGCGATGTGGTGGATTTCAGCTCTGTCATAGACCTGTGGGACAAATTACACCCTTCTCCTTCAGCTTTAAGGTGGCAATGCTGCCTCTTCGTACACTACCCTCAGAGTCCCAAGCTAGTGGATGGGGTATGATTGCATGCATCCAACTCCTCCCTGCCTCATTTGAATGGTAGTCTCTTGGTGCTGCTGGAGACAGACAAGAACCAACTAAGTGTAGTGTCTAGTGACAGCACCTCAGTGCTCGAGGCTGGGCTAACCTCAATGGTTAGATACCCAGAAAGGTGAGTGAAAACCTCCAGAGCAACACAGTCATGATAACAGCAGCAACAGAGTCTCCTGCAACCCTTGTTATACCTGGACCCGGATTAGATAGTCCCTCCACTTTGAATGACCACAGAAGTTCTACTTTTGGAGTGGAGGTACCTTTGCTCAGTTCCATCCCAAACATCTGGGCATGGAACTGAAGCTGATGTTGCAAGCAGAACTGCTATTGGGACAGAAGAAATCCTCACCCGGGGGTTAGCAGTGCTTCATGTGTCAGGACAGAGAAAGGAGGCCCTGGAGAGCTGCGTCACTCTTGGAAATGCAGGCAGAATTCTAAAGGAGAGCACTGATTGATAGTGTTAATGGGGACCTTATTGACTTCATCTCCAGAGACAGGGACATAGAATTAGATTTAGGAGAAGGGATTAGAGGAAGAAAATCAGTGGAATCTTCTGAGAAAGTCATGAGAAACAGAGGGAGGCAAAGCAGGTCACTGTGATGGGTTCTTTGTTTAAATGGAAAGTGCAGTAATCTCTACATGTTTATATGGTGTTTGAGAGAACCTGACTGGGATTTATTAGAAAGTAAAAATGTTCTAATTGAAAGCAAGTGGAGGCAATTTGTATTAATAATAGGAGAAATCATCAAATAATGAAATTGTTTAAAATCTATTATTAGTTTGCTCCACGCAGTGAGAGGAGGGGGCTGATTGTCTTGCAATAAAGCATATTGAAAGAAAAGCCCAGCCTTCTGGTCTCCTATGCAGACTAAAGATGTAATTTATTGAAGCAATTTATTTTCTGGTGGGAAGAAGGGGGGGAGTGGAAAAATATGATAAGAGCTGCAATCAAGTCTTGGATTCTTAATTTGGAGACCTATCTCTTATCTGCCTTCTTTCAATCATTAGAAAAAAAAATATCTCATTTTTTGGTTGGGTTTAAAGCTGCAGGAGCAGACAGGGTGGCTGGGAAAAAAGGAAGGTCTCATGAGGGGTCCTTTTACTCACCTCTTGAGGTATATATTATTGACAGCAGTTGCTTCAAATCCAAGACAAATCAACCTTGGGCTGCCTGGCATAGCAGCAGGTAGAGCTTAGAGCAGGTGCTGTCGGTCTAATCCCTTCCGAGGACAAAAGAAACGTGTTGTTAAACTGGAGATTAATTCAGAGCTGCTTAGTTCATTCATTCTGTCTGTCTGTCTCTGTGCTAATCTGGCCCTTACAAACTACGCCAAGGGAATGACAAATAATTCCAGTATTCACACTTACAGTCACTTCCAATCAATGGGATTTTAGGTGTCTGATTAGGAATCAGGCACTTTGTGGTGTGGTTGGTTCAGGAGCCCTTGTCCTCTGATTTGCCTGGCATGCCCACCAAGATGGCCTCACAGGATGGTGCTTTTGCATTTCTTTGTTTTTCTCAGATGAAGGCCCAAATCTCTAGTCTCTACCTGCTGATTTTCTCCTGGCTCCATTGTGATCCCCTGATTTCACCCTGGCATCATCAGAGGGATCTGACAGGACTCCACAGCGCTTCCTTCCTCCTCCTTCCTCGTGTCATCTGTTCCTGCCCTTCAGATCGCAGACAACTCTGCCCCATCAGCCTCACCTTGTACCTCCACTCTGATCAGGGCATGAAGTCCTGACACCCTCAGGTAACCTCCCCCAATCCAGACCCTCCTTCCTTCTAACCTCACCATCAGAAGCTGTCAGGAGAGTGCCATTATAGTGGTGGAGTGAGGGAAAGAGAACAATCAGAGGCAAGAAGGTTGTGTCACAACAATCTCAGTACTGGGAATAAAACAAAGGGGCAAGGAGCCCAGGTGGCAAAAGTCCTCACTCTACTTGCCATCATTCTCTATCCTCCAGGTCTGAGCCTATGTGTTGTTCTCTAGCAGGCTGTAGCTTGAGGAAAAAAAATTCTGGCCTGTTCTGGGGGACTTGAGCATATTCATATCCAGAGAAAGCAGTTTCAGGCTTTTTGCAATACCACGGATTTTTCTGCTTGGTGCCTGAACATTACATTGATAGGAAACATTGCAAATGTTATCTCATTCTCCTAAGATAAAGAGCTGGACTCTGCCCTGAAAAACAGTAGAAAGGCTAAAATGGAGGCATGAAATTGTTAATTCAGATGTTTTAAGAAAACTGAGGATTCAAGATGAAGCTAGTACTGTAAAGACCACAGCTAGGAGTCTTGTCTGTGAGAATCCATTACATCCTATAAAGAGGATAAAAGCTATTAGAAAAGGTATAAACATAATAACTAGAAATATGTTTGGAGTGAGTCTAAAACAGGGAAGGCAAAATAAAATATATGCTGCTAAGAGATCTATGTTGAGAAGAGGTTTGTGTTGTGGGCCAAATGTGGGGGTCTTAGTCCCAGTCTGAGCCAGAAAGTGGTTCTAGGGTTCCTCAGAAGATATAGCTTAGACTTGCCACTGTACTGGGGCTGGAATGGAGATTCCAAAGCACACTCTATTCTTCCAAGATATCTCTATGTGAGATAATTATGTTTCACACCTTTACTTTTTTATGGAATTATTTTTACATAGTTTAAAGACTTTGCCCATCTAGGTGCTTTGATGAACACTTATTTCCTTTATTCATGCTTCCAATCAGTTCTTCTTCTGTGTCTATGATCCTTTCAGACTCCTGTGCATGCTTAAGTACTTTAAGACCTGTTAATTTCTTTTCTTTGTTTTTGAACCTTTTTTGCACCTGTGCTCTGCATAGGAACAATGTGACAATCTCATCTGTCTGTCAGGAGGAAATTTTAATTTCCTCTCTTTCTCACTGTGAGAGGCTCCTTAGTTTATCCTATTAAAGTGAGACCCAGACAGAGACTGTATAGTTTACCTGTCTGAGTATAAGCTACTTCAGGTCCTTGGATTTGGCAAGTAGCATGTTGGGTCTATGGCAGCTTGACCATAGAGACAGAGGGTGAGCTCCATCTTCAGACCCAGTCACAGACATCCAAAGAAAAACCTTCCCCCTTTCTTCACCTCTGTTCACCCCCTGAGAAGGAGCACCAAGCATCCTGCTTTTGGATGCCTGGTAATGCAAGTTAGTGGAAAGATGTCAGGGGTGGCAAGGATGGCTTTGACAACTCTTTTGCACAGTGCCTCAAAAACAAATCTTGGCAGAGGATTCTGCTGACCCCTCCAATGCAGCCAAGAGGGAATTCCAGAATGTGTATTTCAAATTTTCTCCTTCCTTTGCCCCACTTAGTGCTTTTTAGCTGTTTCTGGGAGGCAGAAGAAAATAAGTCTTGCGTTCTGTCCTTTGCCTAGATATGTGTCTGGGTGTGGGCCCATGTGCATTGCAAGGAGAGACGCTTCCCTCATGATACAAAAATCCTTGAAAAAAAGTGGAATGGAAGATGGCAATGACAGATTTGTTGAAGAAAGAAGCCGAGTCTGAGATAACTGATGTCAGTGCTAGAAACATCAGTCAGGCTGGGCTGGGGAGGGATAGTAGGGGCTGAGCCCAGGGATCAGGAAAGGAGCATGAATCTCAGCTAATGCTCTCTGGCAGAGTAGCAACTCTAATGGATATTAAAAGTGTCAGCTTCAAGATTTAGCAAAGTGGCACCTCTCCTGATGCATCTCATCCTGGCACACAGAGCCCAGAGGAGAGGAGAAATTAGGGCCAACAGACTGTACATGCAGAGTACAGGGTTACCCTTTCTTCTTGTCAGGGACCTTACTCCTGTGACTCCGCATCTCACAGTGACAGCTCTGTGCAGTGCTGTTTGCTAACAGCATGCCTGTTTCTAGGTGGGAAACCACTGTCAAACACCAGCAGAGAATTGTTGTCCTCCTCTACACCAAACGATGTCTTGCCCTTGAGAAAAAAGGAAAGGAGACATGCCCATCTCTCAAAGGCAACAAAAAAGCTTGGGTATGGAGTCTTCTGCCCTTGCTCCATAGAATGGAGTGAGGTAGAATGTGGCAGGAGTGGCTGGACCCCTGTGGGTTGGATCTTTCCAGACTGTCCTGGTAGGAATAGCATCCTCAGGCAGTTATAACTTGCTTCTCTGCTTTGTGGCAGAGCACTGGCAAATGAGATATTGCCTCTCCCCAGATGCTGGAGACCCTCTGTGGAGAGGTGGTGAAAGGAAGGGATTCAAGTGCCTTTCCTCAATGAACAGCTGGGACACCACTGCACATGGGGTACCAAAAGGAAAAAGGTAAAAAAACCCCACCACTTAGGGAGAGGTGGAGCAGTGTTCCACTCCTGATCCCCCTCAATCTGCCTTGCCCTCCTCCCCTTGTATCTGGGAGGGTAAGGGGCACTTGAAACAGCACTGGTGAAAATTGATTGGTGTTTGGTTTGGGTCCTGGGAGAGAAGGCTAATGAAGGAATAAGAGCGATGTGTCAACCTTCTCCTGCTCATTGTGACACAGAGATTCTCCCCCATCTATCCATACCCAGGCCTTACTCTCCACAGCACCAAAGAAAAGCCTCAGCTGAGTTTTGTCCTTCTCCTGCTAAGCAGCCTCAGCCTGGACTGACAGAGTCGGACTCCATTTCCCTTCCAGGTTTTCCTTGGCAGTGTCATGACTTGATCCATCTTTTTGCCAAGTGCCTGACTGCCACGCTGCCAGCACTGGAGATGGATGCTCTTGTAACCCGGCCAGGGAGCAATGCCCCTGGGCCCCTGGCCAGTCAAGTTGTTAAGCAATGCAGTTTTCCTTGCAAGCTCACCCACAGCTGAAGAACAAACCTTCAGGTACTTTCCTGGCTTCCTCTGGGCTGGAAAGGAGCAGCCTGCACAGAAGTGCCTCACACCTTCCTTGTGCTCATGCCCACACGTGGCACCCCAAGTGTTCCAAATGGCACTGACAAATCTTCCCTTACTTTAACCCACATCTCTTTCACTTCCACTCAGGCTTATATTTTGGGTTGAGGTGACTGAAGAGGGAGGGAAGCTAACTTTGATTCCATCATGATGGCCAAGCCTGGGGTCAGGTGGGCTTTTGGGACGTCTCGATGGCAGATAAATCAAACCAGTGTGGCAGGGGTGTTCCCCAAAGGCAGCTTCACAGCTCCCTCCTACTCTCCCTGCCTACCTTCTCATTGCAGGAAAGGAGAAGTCACGCTGGCCAGAAGCCAGACAAGCATGATCTGACCAAAGAACTCAAGAGAGAGGTAATGATTGTGATGAAGAAGTTATCTCTTGAGTCTGCAGTCTGCCCTCTCAGTTATGTGTATTAGGGTCATTTCCAGAATAACAGTGTCATTGCATGCAGGCACTGTGCTGCTCTACTATCTGCTAGTTACTCCAGAGAGCCTGCAGCTCGCTAGATGAGGCAACCCCTGGAGTAGCAAGAGAGTTACTACAGTATAATGTCTCATTTTAGAGATACAACATAAGAAAAAGGTAAAGATGAATTAGTTAACCCTCAGCAACACTGGGAATTCTGGATATCCATTCTCCACGCATGGATTCATTGCTTTCTAATCCAAGGTGAAGTCTTGGCCTTCAAGGAGTAAGAGAGTGAAAAACACTTCTTGTCTTTGAGAGAGTTTCTGAAGGAGCTGTTGGGCCCTAGTCCTTCCTGGCAGTCAAAACCACTCTTGATGATGAAGTTATTTCCTCCTGACTCATATTCTATGCTCTGTTGAGTGGTCAGTATGTGCTCAGGCTAAAATGGTCAGGCAAAGGAATAATCCACAGCATTACTGCTAAATAAATGTGAACACGGGTTGCTCTCCTGCCTCTTTCTGTTGATCTGGCTGCTTTCTTCTCACTTTTTCCTTCATTTATTCTTCCTCACTGATGTCTTTCAGACCTAATCTTGTTCATAGTTGTCCTTTCTATGCTGGGCTCCCAGCAGACCCATTCTCCAGTTGTGAACAGGTTCCCCCAACCCTTCAGCTGCACCTTGGAGACAGCTCTGTGGGACAGAGGTACCAGCAGTGCTTAAGGTCTTCTGATCCAAAATACAGAGAGAAAGGCAGGAACAGATGGACTAATCAGGCTTCTCAGTTGTGCAAACCCTGCCACCATATCTTGTCTTCCTGATGCATGGGCATTCAGTCACTCGCCTTTTATATGTCAAGAAGTCCAAAGGTCCCAAGTCTGGACCCCGTCAATAGGTTTGAAGTGGCTGGGAGTTAACCATGCCACTTCCCTGTACTCACCCCTTCTGGGTAGATACCAAGCAGGGCAGGTGGCATAGTCAGCCTGGGGTGATAGCCCCACAGCCTTGGAGTCTCATGCAAGATGGAAAGAGGGTTCAGTCCCCCACACAGCCTTATTTTGCATCTTTTTTTCCTCTTTCTAGGTATTAAAGCCTGAAAGGGGGAAGGAGACATGGGAATTATGGTCTCTGCAACAGTACGGAAACAGCTTTGTTAAGTTCCTGTCCCCCAGAAAGCATTTTACCTCCTCCAAGGCAGAGGATGTTATAAGATGAACACTGAAATAATTTCCAGAGAAAAGGCAGATCCAGCACAGCAAATCCCAACTTTCTGATTACAAAGTGGGTTCTTTTTTTTCTAGGAAAAATTGACCCTAAGGGAAATAGTGCAGGTATTCCCCCCACAGATGCACACACACACCTCTGCTCCCCTGACCACAGACTACAAAGTCCTGTTCAGACCCTGTGCCTGACCTCTCACAACTCTGTTTCTCATGTACCCTTTCTCCCAGTGACAGACCCCAATCCACATCCTCCTTAACCTGACAGCATCCCTCTCCCAAACTATTCCCATCCCATTCTCAAGCTATTTCCCAGGAACATTTCTCCTCCCAGTTTCGCTCCACACCTTTCCTTTGTTTCCCATTCAGCATTTGACCTGTCTCTTCCCAACCCTCCTTTCCACATGCATCTGACCCACCTCTCCAGAAACTCATTTCTTTTCTCTTGCTTCCTAGGGAGAAATTCTGACCTGTCCCCTTCACCGCTGATGTATCCCCATCTATAAAAATGCTTATTACATTTCTAGAAGGAGCTGAGGAAGAAGCCAACATGCCTATAAAACCTGGGTGGACTCAAGGGATAAAGCTCCCCTCCCCCTTCTCCCCACACATATAGACATCCTCCCAGAGTGTTAGGGTTGGGACATGCACTACAGGTGGGGGGTGAGGAACTGAAGCAAAAGGAGGCGTTGAAAGCCTGCCTGATGAGGCAAGATGCTGAGCTGGTTTGGGTATTCTGGTCGCAGCAGCATGCAAAATCCCATTATGGCTTTAGTACAGCGAGTTGAATACACTGAACCCTTGGCTGCTCCAGCTGCCCCTGCCAGGCATCTCTGAATTTCACAGCAACAAGTTTTCAATCTCTTAGCAATTCCCAGCTCACAGGAGCAGCCTGCCAGCTCTGGGCAGGGGAGAGGAAATCTGCAGCAGCTCCCAAACCTGCCTAGAAGACAGGGGCTTTCTTCTTCTCCTTCCTTCCCTGCAGCAGACTCCATGTCTCTGCTACGTGCTGCCAGAGCCTCGTGGTTTTACCTGCAGCTTTGGGTGTTGGCTGCTCAGGCTGACAAGGCTGGAAAGGCTGGATTTGGAGGAGAGAAAATTGCCCACAACATAACAGTGTGGCTGGATAGTGTTGCACAGCTGAAGGGCTGGGGGGTTTATACAAGTGGGTTGATCAGTGGGGTCTGCAAATGTAGGGGTTTAGAATCAGAGAATGGTTCTTGTTGGAAGGGACCTTCATAGGTCTTGTAGTTCCATCTCCCCTGCTGTGAGCAGGGACATCTTCAACTTCAGATCAGGTTGCTCAGAGCCCAACCAAGCCTTGGAACACTTGCAGGTATGGGACTTCTGTGGCTTCTCTGGACAACCTGCTCCAGTAACTGTAAAAGATTTTTTCCTAATATCTAGTCTAAATCTACCATCTTTCAGTTTAAAACCATTACCCCTTGTTCTATAATTACAGGCCCTGCTAAAAAGTTTGTCCCAAACTTTCTTATAGGTTTCCTTTCAGTATTGAAAGTCTGCAACAAGGTATCCCTCAGAAAACTTGTAATTTCTTGTCGTTTCAAGTCATCTTTGACATGAACATTTATTTTTATTTTTATTTTATTTTGATGGCAGCCTTGCGTTCTGCTAATCAGACTGAATTACACAGGGTCCTTTAGCAGGATGCTGCACACTTTCTAACACATTCTCTATTCTTTATTTCCCTCAAGATACATGCTACATCTTCTTCTGCCTTGATGAAATGGAGAAACAGTCATGAGAAGCATTCATGGAGGAGTCTGTAGCAAAGCTGGGAATCATGGAGGTATGTATGGGAAAGCTGAGAAGAAACACTGTACCTTGCCCTGTGGCAAGATAACTGTTGACCTTTCCTTTAAAAACAAACAAGCAAAATGGTATTTTCTATGTGTGATTGCAAAGAATTAAGCAGAGCTGAATATGGTTTGTGTTGGAAGGGACCTTTAAGGATAATGTAGTCACAACACCCTGCCATGGGCTAGGACACCTCCCACCAGACCAGGTTGCCCTATCCAACCTGGCCTTGAACACTTAAGGAGGGGGCAGCCACATCTTCCCTGGGCAACCTGTGCCAGTGTCTTACCACCCCCATAATAAATATTCATCCTTAAATGCAGTCTAGATTTTCCCTCTTTCCCTCTTTCAGGCCCATTACTACAGGCCTGACAGAAGTCTTTTTCTGTCTTTCTTACAAGTCTCATTTTCCACACTGAACAACCCAAGTGCTCTCAGCCTGTCTTCATAGGAGGGCTGCTCCAGCCCTCAGATTATCCTCATGACCCTCCTCAGAACCCACTGTAGTAAGTCCATGTCTTTCTTGTACTGGGGACCCCACAGCTGGACACAGTACTTTAGGTTGGGTCTGATGAGAGTGGAGCAAAAGGGGAGAATCATCTCCCTCAACCTGCTGATCATGCTTCTTTTGATGCAGCCCAACATATGGTTGGCTTTCTGGGCTTCAAGTGGGCATAGCCAGTGTATGTCCAACTGTTCATCCACTTGTATCCCCAAGTCCTACTCTACAGTGGAGCTCTCTATCCATTCATCACCCCTACTGCACCGATACTGGAAGTTTCCCAAACTCAGGCACAGGACCTTGCAATTGGCCTCTTTGAGCTTCTTGATGTTCAAGGTCCCTCTGGATGTCATCCCTTCCCACCAGTGTGTTAACTTCACCACTCAGCTTGTCATCACATGCAGATTTTCTGAGGGTGCACTCAATCACATTATGTCATTAATGAATATTCATTAATATGAGTCCCAGTATGGAACCTTGAGGCACAATCCTTGTTACTTGTCTGCCATCGGTTGACTACTGTCTGTCTACACACACCAGTGTGTTGTCTATCATTACATGAATTTTAACTGCATCAGAATAAAGGCATCACTGTATGGGCACCAAGCCTTGTGAGGTGAATTTGTGTGTGCCTGGGGTTTAGGGTTAGCTGGCATTTCCAGGAACTGTTCTGAGGGTAACATTCCCCTCTGAGCTGATTACTCCCCCCCACCCCTTCTCACTGCCTCTCTTGAAGTCCCTCCAGCCTCTCTGTGTATGAAGCACACTCTCTCCTGCTGAATGCCCTCTGGAGAGGAGACCAAGCAGCACATGAGCTCCTGTATATTGAAATCACAGCTCCCAGAGCACGGGGTGGCAGCTGGTGAGGAAAGTCAAGAGCTGCAGCAAGACAAACAGAGCTCCGCAGAAGAGAGCCCTTGTTGTACATGATGATAATGATTTCAGATTTGCCAACCGTCCCTTCTCTACCCTTCCCTGATACCGTGCTGTTTACTCTGTGTCTGTTACTGGCTCCCATCTTTGTATTTTCTCAGTCCTGTATTGGCTTAAGGCCAAGAATAATCACAAGAGTGGAAGGGGACATGGACGGTGGACACTTGGGGGATCATCTCTTACCCTGGCACCAAAAGCCACAGGATCCTTTCCATGCAGAAAGTGAAAAAGTGCAGAGCTCTCTCTGTCCTTCTCCCTCCACTGAGGGCTGATCCTGGAAGCTTTGCTGGAATTTGGGGTATTTTTCCCAGTCAGAAGGCATCAGGTAATGGGAAAATCACTCTTACCTATGTCTCTTCCTTCTCAGGGAAGGCTGTGTACATATATTTTTTTTTATTTCTTTGGGTAACGACAGGCTTTTGGCAGTGCCTCCAACACAAACCCAAGCTGCAGGTGAGCAGAAGGAGCTGAAGAATTTGGCTCAGGTTTAGCAACTCACTTTCCACTGATAACAAGGGATATTCCCAGAGCTCTGCCAAGGCAGACTGAGTCTGCCCTGGGAGCAGGAAGGCAGGAGAGGCAGCATCCCTCACCAGGAAAAGGGAAGAGAGGGCTTTGTTGAAAGTGAGAGGACAGCAGAGAGGAGGGAGCTCCTATGGAGAGGGTTAAGCAAAGCTCTGAGGGCAGAAGGCACCATGGGAAAGAGATGACAGGTGAGAATATTAGAGGAGGGAGAAGGAAAAGGGAGAGAACAGGAGATTTAGGAAAGAAGAATAAATTTTGACAAAGGTGAAAAGTTTCAACTTTCTGATGGTGACAGAAAGTCCCCAGAATAGTATTTCTGGAGGAAACAAAATATTAGCTTTCTGCACAATTTATGATGTATTGTGAGAAAGATGAATTACAGGCTTCAAGAAACCCCTGACTGTTATGTGATTTTTTAAACAATTGCAGGAGTTTATAGTTCTCTCCCTTCTATTTTCTCACCCATGTTGCAATAGAAGATAAATGAGAGATCAAAAAAAAAAGGAACAAGGTCAAACTTGGTCATGGGTTAAATTTCTTAATGTATCAGACTATTTCAAGATGTCTTTTCCCAACCAATCAATTTTAAAACCTCCATATTTCCTTCCCCCAAGAAAGGATGGAATAAAATTTTCCATGTGCACATTGCACATGTGCCTCTAATGTGTGTGATATTTTCTGGGGGGTCTTTTTCCCAGTGGGAGGTCTATGAACCCCAAAGGAGGCTCTGGTTTACCTGTGAATGTGATTCCAGTCAGATGAGGCTTCACTGTCACTCAGAAGCTTGCTGACTAGCAATAAATATTCATAGAACTGATTAGACATTAATTGCACAAATCACCACCTCTTCAGCCAACCCCAGGAACCTTGATGCCACCCACCAGACTTAAAGTGGCAGCAGAAAATATCTTTTCTGTACATCCCTTAAGGTCAGCCTAGTACCTCAGAAGAAAGAGGTACTGTTAAATACTTCACCTTTCAATGTTCCTTTAACATAGCCACCACAGTCCTTCCCCAAATTATGCTCCAGGTGAAGGGCTGTGTTGCCATGAATGTTAAACCCCATGGCACTGGAGGTCTGTGGTCTCTGTAGACCCCACTGCAGTCTGTCCTGCTTCCCTCTCCTGAGATACTCCTTGCTGTCCAACCCCACAAGACTGCCCTTCCCTGCTCCTCTGTGATCTTCATTCTTCCCTTACAGACTTTTTTGCCAGGGCCCTTCTGCAAGGAAAGGGCAAGGACAAGACATTGGGCTGAGATGCACGTGGGCTGTGGGTGTAGCTGTGCATGTGCACTTGGGATTGTGCAACCATAAGTGTGCAGGACACAGGACACTCACACACACTTCTATAAATGTGCTTATACATGCAGAAAGGGACATGTACCCCACTTTTTCAGCAAGGTCATACTGTGCTATCAAGGCATATGGCCCTCTCCCTGCACATCCTATGTCCCCGAGGGCCCAGATGAGATGGCCACCTTGTACCATCTCCACTCCCACCTTGAAGCATTGGGCTGGCATGTCCAGTGCCAGTGACACCACTGCTCAGTGCTGGCAGTGACACCACTGCTCTTCAACCTCTTGGGAGGAAGAGAACTGTTGTGACATGGAGTGTCTCTTGATGGTGTGACACTGTGGCTGTGGTAAAGGTTGCAGGCTGTTCTAGGGATCATGGTGTCATCATAGAATGGTTTGGCTTGGAAGGGACCTTAAAAGATCATCCAGTTCCAACCCCCCTGCCATGTGCAGGGACACCTCCCACCAGACCAGGTTGCTCCAAGCCCCATCCAACCTGGCCTTGAACACTTCCAGGGAGGGGGCAGCCACAGCTTCTCTGGGCAACCTGTGCCAGTGTCTTACCACCCTCATAGGAAAGAATTTCTTCCTAATGTTATACCTTACTTGTTCCTGACAATTGTTCCACTCGAACTAAGGAGGTGAAAGCCTTGCTTTTGTCACTGCCAAGCCCTTCTTCATCAGCTATGCAGACAAGACCCAGACTCCTCCATCCTCCTTGACTCTTTCCTTGTCATCCCCTCTGTCCCACTGTACACAGCCTCCTTGCAGTTAGCCCAATAGCATCAGCTTTCAGGAGCAAACTGATGTCTGCATACAGGCACACACACAGAGAAGTGTGATAAAAAAAACACATTCATCTTAATCACAGAGAGGCAGCAGGACAGTAATGTCATGGCAGGATGGGACAGCTGCATGCCCCTGTTGCAGAGACACTGCAGATGTCACAGCAGTGACACCCCAAGAAACCCTGGCCAGGGCTCAACCCCTGCTCAAGGCAGGGCTCGAGTCAGCTTGATCTTTCTCCAGTCCCCCAGAGTGGCCCTTGGTCAGGCTGGAGACAGAAGTGAGCCAGACCAAGGTGCAGCAGAGAGGCCATGGGGCCCGTAGAGGCATCCTGCCCTCTGGCTTTGTGTTCTGGATTTCTTGTATGAAATGCATATTCAAGGAATGTTTGAAGAGACAGGAAATACCTCAGTGAGTCCCCCAGCCTCTGGTAATGATTTACTCCCTAGCCACCAAACATAAGGGGTGGGAGACAGGAGGAACTCCTCTGTTGGCCCTGCAAATCTGACTGCACCATTCGAGCTCCAATACTGAGGGGCTGTGCTCCCTTCCATGCAAGTGAGTGATAACAGAGGGTATGAAGTCTGGCTCTCACCCTTCTGAGGCCCTTGTAATAACATTTTCTTCCTCCACATTTATGGGACAAGCTGGCCAGCCTGTTGACCTCTCCTGGTGGAAATCCGTGTACTGTTGTGGAGGGGTGGGGTGTGGGGGTTTACACAGTATCAGATGGAGTTGAAAGGCTGGGAGTCCCACTCCAGAGAACCCTGTTTAGATAGCAGAAAAGAGCTGATCAATTTTCCCTTTGTGCTGAAGGATGTGTGACACACAGCTGAGCAGTTTCAGGCCTGCCAGGCGAGGACAGTATCTCAAATGGGTGCTTCCACCCCACCCCTGACCACCACTCCTGGCCACCTCCATCTTTCCTACTCACCTCCATTTGCTCATGAGCTCCCATCATCAAGGTTATTCACCTCCTGGAAAAAGACAGGTTCAACTCATGCCCTTGGATTGGTTCTGGATCCATGATTCAGTCCAGTCTGTCTCCCTATGCACACTGTCCTCTGCCACCACATCCCGGAGTTTTTCTCTACCTTTTGCTAGATGCCTCTGCTGTGCTGAATGAGGCTGCTGGCTCTCCTCACAGCTGCTCTGTCTCTGTCACTGCAAACAATTTCTAGAAAGCCTTTTTAATATGTAACAGCCTTCTAAAAAGGTACTGATAAACAGGGGACAGGGAGAAGGGAAGAAGCTGAGGGGGAGACAGGATGCAGTAATCTAGCTAATTCCACACATCTGCAATATTCTCCTCCCAGCCCTTTTATTAAAATAGATGGACATTCATTATGAAAAAGAATTGCTGTGTGCGTGCAGGAGTCCTTAGGCAGGCAGGCAGTAGATGTTATGTCTATGAGACACACAGGCTGCCTACGATGCGACAGGGGAACACACCTACCAGACAGCAATCTGTCACATTTTGTACCTGAAGGTCTCTGTGTGTGCCTGTATGCATTCCTCTGTGTGGTGCTGCAGCTGCCCTCAGCAAAAGCAATGTGTGCTGGGGGCCAGAAACACATTCCCTGGTGGTGCCATGCTAGTTGCACAAGCCATTCACATCCTAAATTTGTATGGGCTCTGAGCATGGCTGGTAAAGCACATGGATATGAGTGAATGGTCTTTTTATAGATCGGTCCTGAAACACCTTGGCCAACACCAAATGAAGTGGTATTCAGCAGGCACAATGTCAGGGACAGTGCTTGGTGAGTGAACGTGGTGTGTAGCTGGGGGGCAACATCAGGTACTGTTATGTTCACTCCACTGAGGAGATTTGGCATGGTATAGCAAGGAGTCTGGTATTAAATTTTCTGTCCTGGAGTTAAGTAAAGGCAATGGAAACTCAAACTTACTGTCTCTTTCCCTACCTCAGTCTCTGGGAAAGAGGAAACTGATCCATCTCCACCTTGACTCTTGTGGTTAGTTTGATGGATGGAGATGACCCAGTCACCTGCCTCTGTGCATTGTTTTTCATCTCACAAGTTTGTCCTTCCCACTGTGCCCCCACTGGGAATAATTCTGCCTTGCAGTGTATGGGTGTCTGGAGGATGAAGAGAGGGGAAAGGAAATAGCCAGTCTCAAGAGAATTGCAAGGATTTGGGATGAGGAGCTATCAAATGGTAGTACCTGCTCTCAAAAGAGCTATCGAGGTAAATTCTAGGAAGGGCTTGTTCTGAATTACCTCACCCAAGATCAGATTAGAGGTAGAAGAGAGGTTCCAGGCTATGTTTTGATGGCTTCTGTCACACAGAACATGTCCTGAGAGTCACTAGAACAGACATTTCTCACCCAGATACTAGGCTCTGGGGCATCTTTTACCAAGCAAGTGCTTATTTATAATTCTATTACTGGAGATGTTACTGAGACAAAGGGCCATATTCTGACTCCTTCCCCCACCTTTGGACATTGACTCCCTGCACTGAACCCAAAGCAAGGATGAATGTATGTGTGAGCACATGTGCTGTAGAGCAGTGGGCAGCAAACTCACTCCATATCACATCAGTGACAGAAAGATTCAATGCAGGAGACATTTGCAGGCTCGAGCAGAAGAAAACCTTCACGTTCCTTCTCTGGGCTGAGTGCGTGCTTCAACTCTGAGATACACTCCCTGCTTCTTGAAATTAATTCAGCGTTCCTGTAGCTTGGTCAAAAATAACTAGAATGAGTAATCGAGTTGTGCTGGCCCTGCTGTGGATTGCCTGGTAGATAGAGCCCTCTGCAGGAAGGAAAAAAAAGGCAAGAGACTGAGACTGCACCAGTGTTTACTAGAAGAGACCCGAAAAGTGACGGATGAAGTAGCCATATCTTAATCACATCCTTCAGCCCTGCAGGTGTAATTGCCTCTGGTGGGTCTATGGGATCTGCCTCCATGCTGCTTCTAGATGGC
Source organism: Heliangelus exortis (assembly GCF_036169615.1). Classification (NCBI taxonomy): domain Eukaryota; kingdom Metazoa; phylum Chordata; class Aves; order Apodiformes; family Trochilidae; genus Heliangelus; species Heliangelus exortis. The sequence goes on along the minus strand of NC_092422.1, from coordinate 144,990,526 downwards.
AGTGTTAAGAAGCTCCCTGCACTTTTCCTCTCATCCCATTAACTGCTCCTGCCTCCCACACTGCCCAGCAGCTCCCTGCTCCTGCCCCCTGCTCAGCCTGCCTGCATTTTGGGTGCAGTGCAGAGCTGCAGTGGTGCTCTCAGGCTGCTTGGCTAGGCATGGGAACGTGACACACTTATCTCACACCCTCTGCCTCTATCACTAAAACGATCTTCTTACCCTGAGTTTTGGGCTCAGTTCAAGCACTTTTATTTCTTCCCTCACCCCCCTTTTTTTATTTTTTGCACAAGAGACAAACCCAGACTTCAGATGTGTGAAGATGGTAATGCCTCTCTCTATGTGTGTGCTTGTATATGCACTTCCAGTTTTTAGTGCCTTCTGGTTGCAGGCCTTTCAGATAGAAAGCCTGAGCCTCTGGGATGGTACAAGGAAGCAACTTTTGTTGGGGAGCCATCAGCCAGGAGGATAGCTAGTGTTTGGGTTTTTCCCCTCAGGAGACCTGTGGTGGTTGCTGTGACTCAAAACACAGAGGCAAAAAATCCAAAACCACTTTTCTGGCCCCACAGCCTCTCTACACTCATTTACTCCTTATCTCCCCATCCAGCACTAAGACCTACGATTCAACTATGGTGCAGGGACTTCTCAGGATTACAGCTCTCACAGAAGAGGTAGAGGGCTTTCTTCTGAACAGGGGGCTTCTTATGTTCCCTTGGCCTCTGGTTTTACAGTGGGGTTCTTAATCATCAGTGGCCCCTTCTCCACAACCACTACACATCTATTCATGGAAACCACTGGGGCTTTTCTGCTCTGCAACTGGCCAAACCGTGCTTTGCTGCTGTAAAGCATCTACATGGTTCCTCACAGAAAAATACTCAGGCCTGCTTTGAGGGTGAGAGGAGATGGAGACATTCTTGTCTCCCCTCAGATCCTGACCTACATGTGTGGGGCTATCACGCAAGAACCCAAAGGCCAGCTGCTGTTGAGCCTCTACGTTTGGACATGGGAAACACCATACCCATGGCTCCAACAGTCCTCAGTGGATTGCGCCACACATCTCTGCCTTCGATTTGGGAAGGGAAGAAGCAAAGCTGGCAAGTTGTCCTGTCAGTCGTCTTCCTGCCAAGTGGGAGGCATGGGGAACCAATGCTCCCAAATTTCTTCACTGTAAGAGCCCAGCATGGAAGGGAAGCTGTCCAACAACCACATCTTCCTGCTGCCAGTCACCAAGTCACAGCTTAGTTTTTGCTGGCAATCTTTTTCTTACGGGCAGAGACCAGATCATAGAAAGGATCCTGTGTGATGCTAGTCCTGGAAACAAGAAGAAATCAGAGTAACAGTAAGAGACTGAATGCTGGAGAACAGCACAGGCAACATAGCTGAACTAGCACACAGACATCACTCACCAAAATATAGGACCTGGAGATCTGCAGTCACACAGCAGAGTTTCGCTGTGGCTAAAGATTCTCCAAAAAGGGCCTTGGAACCACAGTTGCTAGACCACAAACACTTCTTTCCACCCCCATTTTAAAGCTGTGGTAGCCAAACAAACTGTGTGAGCTTTTGTCCATGGGGCTGAACAGAGGCAAACTCAGGCCTCCAGTGCTGTTCTCCTCACCGTATTGCCTCAATCCACTCATCACGTTCTGCTGGTGTGGCTGCTGAGATCTTGTAGGACTGATGCTTGCCTTCAACCACCTTCCCATCCCCATCTGTTTTGCAGGCTTTGATCTTCTGCCCTTTGCAGTTGGGATTGAAGAGCTCAAAGCAGTTCTGTCAGAAAGGGAATAAAATGGAGCAGTAGGGTGGACCAAGGAAACAATGCTGTCTTCAACCACAGGTGACAGGCTCAGGGTTTTCAAAGGGGAGGAGAGCATTCTGTCTCTGAAATACCACAGTGACCTGCCTCTCCCACCCCTGGAATCCCCCTATGAGTTAGATCTCCAGGCCACACCTCTTAGGTAAGCACACCCCTCCTGTGAAGGGCTAAAACACTAAAACTGGCTTTATGGACAGATGGAGGATCAACCAGAAAACACCTTCTGGGATCTGTAATTTTGCTCCAGTCATAATCTTTTTTTCCCCCTTTTAAGTGGATGCAACATCCTGTCTTTTGCCTGCCACCACACAGGCAGAAGGCACTTTTCCTAAGGTAGTGTCACATCAAAGTGTGGGTATCCACAGAAGATGCACAGGATGTCACTTCATGGACAGGTTTCCTAACAGCACAGCACTGTCTGTTCTACATATGCTGTACCTCTTTATGGGGAGTCTTGGGGAGAGAAACTGAACCCACATGCCCTGGTGCAAAATGAGCAGGGAGTCAGCTGTGTACACTCATCTCTGCCCCTCTACACAGACACACATGCACATGCACACATAACATGCAGTCAGCCATAGGTGTCCATTCACACCACATCTTCCCTGGTAAAATACAAACATGTTTAGATACCACCATGTTTAGATAGGGGGGACAAGGTATTTTGGAATGACACCTTCCCTCTGAGAGGTATTGTAAAAGTAGAGTGTGTCCAGCCTCTCTTCCCTCTGATCACCTGAGAGCCCGCACTGGCAGAGTACCAAGCGAAGAAAACTTACTGGCTTTTTGGGATCATCCACCTTCCGGACTGACAGGTTCTCCAGGGGGATAATGCCCAGAGGTTCTTTGTCCTGAAGGCAAGGAAACACGGAATAACAACCAGCACGCTCCCCACATCTAAGCCATTACTTGCAGCCTCTCTGGTTTCCCAGACAAGTGCCTTTGGGGGTGTGACAAGAGCAGTGTCTGCCTGGGGAGTTCAGCCCCATTTACACAACGGGAAGCTCAGTTAAGAGGAAGATCACAGCAGCATCTGCAGTGTCCAGCCTCCTCTCTCCTCCTCAAGACTGGAGGAGAGGAAACAACACAGGGAAGAAAGGAGGTCTGAGTTCAGCCTTCAGAGCAGAGGGCTGAAGGGAGGAGTTACTCCCTACCCTCTCCTCCTTCAGGGACCCTCAGAGGCTCATAACTACCCAGAACACGGTTTCCCAAACCATGCTAAGCCTTTACCGTGGTGTATTCAAAGTAGTACAAGCAGTTATCCGTCAGAATGAACCAACGGCGTTTCCAGGTCTTCACACGTCCTCCTAAAGGCAATGGGGTACCAAAGCCATTAGTCACACATTTTTTTGTCCTTCCCACCCGCCTCCCCACTTCCCCAGAGCCCCCCATCACCCAAGCTCCAGACATGCCCACGTGGGCATCCCCTCCCAGCTCTCCTTGCACATCAGCCCCAAAAAAGCAATTATGGTGCCCTCCCCTGATGTGATGCCAGATGGGGGACAGGCACACTCAGGGAGCCAGTTTTGCTCTGATGGGAACGGGGAGCGGGTGAGGGATGTCTAAGTCCCTTTTTTGAAGAGCTAGAGCCTGCAGGAGCGGGCTGGGAGGAAAGGGCAGGCGGCTGCTTTCAACAGCAGGTGTCAGCCTCGCCCCACCACAGCAGTCAGGAGAGAAGGACAGCAGAGATGCTGGTGGGTTCCTGGGGGAGAGCTGTGGTGAGAGGCAGGCAGGCACGGAATTCAGGGGAACCCCTTACCCAGTTTCAGGAGCCAGCCCTCATGGTTAGGGTTGAAGAAAGTATGTGTGAGGTCATTTCCATCATCCTCAGGTATGGAGAATGGCTCATTCTTGATGCTTTCAAACAGATTCTGCCCCGGAGCATCAGTGAAGGAAAGAGAGAAAGATAAATTTCTGACAAAGCTTGTATGACCCTTCTAGGTCCATCTGGTTCATCACCATTTCCACAGAGGCAAGGGTGTGAATGGTGAGAAGAGTGAGCACTGGGGGTACAACAGCCCTCAATTTACACTTCTCAATGTCTCAAGGGAAATCACCACCTCTTTTTTCCTCCCTGTGTCAAAAAAAAAAAAGAAACCTCTTTTGGAAAGACACAGAAGTGGGCACCTGTATCAAGGTGTGATACACCTGTGACTGACCCCAGCATGTCACAGAAGTTCTGCTGCAGGTAGCACCAAGACAATGGTGGAGACATGAAACCACAGAGACTGCAGTCCCATTTAGGTCCTAGGTTGGTGGTGACAAATGCTCCACTAGGAATTTGCAGTAAGAGACCAATGCACACATCTGAATGACCACAAAGAGGCTGACTTCATAGAACCAAGGCATTTGCACCAAGGGACACACAGTGTGACATTCACAACAGCAGCAACAAGGAGGCAGGTTCTAGCTTTCAAAGGCTACAAAAAAAGTTGCTTGCAACATTTTATTTGCCATCATTTATTAAACAAGTCTCTGGCCCTGAGAAAAACTGAGAGTTCAGACTCCTGTGGCTTCTTTCAAATTGCCTGAAAGAAACAAACTCTCTGGAGAAAAATCTAAAGCCTTTACCCTGAGGGGCTGCTGCTCAAAAAAACTGAGTGTGGGATGTAAGCAGCTTCTTTGACAAGGCACAAGTTATTCTCCCAAGGTTGGCTGGGTGAAGCTAGACACATGTAGGCAGGCTGCCTGCTTCTACTTTGCCTCATAGGGCAGAGGTCTCATGCCTGCTGAGCTCTTGCGAAAATGGTAGCTCCAGCTTTGCTAATAGGTACATCTCTGGTCTCTGTCTCTCTCCCTTTGCATCTTCATTTTCTGGGATCAGAGACATCATGGAGCTGCTGAGAGCTTTACAGATGCTGGAAGAGATGCTGGAATAGACCCACACACTCATTTGGGGCTTGTTGCTTCTACTCACTCAAAGATCTATCCTGGGGTAAGGGACTTCAGTCACTGCTGTCCTGACTGATGTGACCACTGGAGTCAGCTAAGATATTTGGGTATGAACAAGGGAAAGGGATTAATAATCTGGGTGAGAGTGACATTTCCTCATACACACACACACACAAGCCACAGACAGTGCCCTTGGGGGCTGGGACTTTGAAAGCTAGCCAAAAATTTCAGGTACCCACCTGCCTCCCACAGAGGTGGGTGTCCTGTTCTCACATCCTCATATCTACATGGCACACTGACACCAGCAGTTTGTGTCTTCCTCTCTCACACAGTTACCAGATCTGTTCCTCTCTCTCACAGACACATTTAAAAGCACAAATTTTCTTAAAACCAATACTGCTATTCCCTGAATGTCTCTGTCATGGGCCCAAACCAGGACAGTTTCCAGCCCTGTCTTTCTTGATTCATGTCTTCACAAACAAGCATGTGTGTAACCCCTCTCCAAAGAGCGTTCCACATTTTCCAGCTTTGCTTTTGTACAAGTATCCTTTTTCCCCATGCATCACTTCCCCTTGCATGGTAGTAAGTCAGCAGGTCCATATGACACTAAGACCTGTGCATCTTTGCTTCTCAGTGCACCCCAAGCCAAAGAGAAAAGAGGAACAGGTGAGAAGATGGGGGGTCTGCTTACCTTTAAGAGCTCTTCTGGCAGGTCTTCACCATTGTCAATGCCTCTGTTGATGGCTACAAACCTTTCAAAAGGGGGTTTGTCTTTCACATTGGGGTTGTGCAGGCTGGTGTTAAGCATGATGATAGAGAAGGAGAGTATATAGCAGGTATCTGGCAATGAGAAAGAAAACCAGGATGAGTGGCACTTGTCTTAGAGTGCAGATCAGTCCACACCCTGGGCAAATATCCACATTTCCAAGTGCTTTGTGAATAGAAAAGGAAGGCTTCTCTCTGTAGCAAACAGTGGAGCTCAGCTTTATAGGCCTTCTTCCCCCTCATAACTACCTGTGGACTGGAATACTCCTGGGTTACACTTGCAGTACCAGTTGGCAAAGGCTTCCATCATCCGGTCAATCTTCTGTGCTTCCCCAGGCAGCCGGAAACTCCACAGGAACTGCCTATCAGGAGCAGCATGCCAGAGATTTAGCCAGGTTGTGTGCAAGGGCCATTTACCCTTTGCCTCTGTCCGTGGGACACCTCAAAAATAAGTCATCTCATCTCATTGGGAAGACTACACAGTGCATGAAGCAGGAGGTCTCCTTCTCTCTATATAAATTGCCTGGGCTCATCAGCCTCAGGCACACTAAGAGGAGGAAGCGGAGTAAAATATCCTGGAAGTCATGGCTCCTGTTCCTTAATGAGTGCCCTGCAATGCAGCAGAGAACTCAAGAGAGATTCCAGCCAGGAGGTTGGGCTATCAGAAAACAAGATACCCTAAGGCAGAGTCACTTTGTCACTGATGTGATGGGCACTGTGGACAGATGTTTTCTGATGCAAAAAATAACTTACCCTATACCCCCAAGCACTGAAGCCACGATGACCCACTTTGCTTTCCCCATCTTCTTTGCATATGGCCAGTCCCATGAAGAGACCATGAAAGAGTTCCCCTAGGAAAAGGTGTTACCACCTCATAGAGCAGCAGTCTTGGAGCCAACACACCCAGCAGGACATTGGAGAGCCCTATTCCAACCTATTATGAAGCAGGGCTTCATAAGCTTCCTGGGTGGTAAGACCCAGTAGCTGAGAAGTCTTCTCCATTCCCTGCATCCTGCAAACTCACCTCAGTGCCTGCACCAGGTTGAGGTTGGCAAACTGGTGACACGCCACAAAGGCTTGGAGGGTCTGAATGTTTGTGGGGTCTCTGGAAGAGGACAGGGGCATAAGGTCAGAAGAGAGCTTTAACCCTGCTCAGTCTGAATGTCCTGTGTTGTGCTGACATGCACTCGGCTCCATGCCACCCTCCACGTCCCCTCTGGCCAACAAGAAGCCAAGATGAATGTTCTTGTCTGGGAAGCCTGACCCCATTACAGGCAGGATGATAGGCAGCCCATACAGACAGACTCAGCCACACTCCAGTGCCCCCCACCCCAGGGTTTACTACACACTCAGGCCACTGCAGTTTTATAAATGGTTAATCTCAACACCTGACTGAAGTCTACCTGGGATCATCTAAAATGGTAGTTGAGAGGGTCCAGGCAGGACAGGGCCTCCAACAGGTCTCCTCATCCTGGTTGGGTTGCTTACCTCCCACCCAGGTAATCCCCAATGGCTGTCTTGTTCAGGCCTTCACCCTTATGGAGAAATCTGGCAATCTCCTGCAGGTCTGAGGACAACACCTTGTGTTCAATCAAGTACTGGATCCCCTAGGGAAACAAAAGCAGGCCAGAGAAGTGAGACAGCTCTGTGGGCTGATAAGAAAGTAGGACCCCAACCACCCTGATATCAGTCTCCTTTGGCTTTGATGATGACGCCTCCTCTTACTCTCCAGCCTCTTCGTGAGAGACCACAGCCACCTTTCCACCCTTATTCCATCCCTCTTCATCTACCATGGTGGGTCAGTCCCATTTCATCCCAAGATTTGGATAGATGTTTTGCTTGGGTGGAAACTCAAGCAAACAAAAAAGGGCAAAGCAGGTTAGAAGTCCAAAAGGAAGGTAGATTTAAGGCGAAGTCAAAAGAGTTCATTTTAACAGTATTAATCAAAATATCTCTATGTTCTGTTCCTAAATGTCTTTTTTCCCTTCTGAATACAGTAAAATTGAAGGAAAAAAATATTGTTTGCTTTAAAAAAGACAAAATCAAAAAATGCACCCAGGCAAAAGCATGGGCTTGAGACAACTCAAAATTATTTTCTGCTAAATTTTCTTCTATGACACAGAACAGAAAAGTCTGCAATTCTTAAACTTCATGGTCCCCAGTCAATAAGAATGGAGTATGATTTGTATGGAATATAGAGGGTCTGAGTTGGGCTGTTCAAAGAGTGAACACAATTTCAGAGGGAATTTCATGATTTTCAAAGTCAGAGATAGTTGCATTTTTTTTCAAACTCTCAGTAATATCTCAAAACACTGCAATTCTCCAGGCCACATTGCAATTTTCCTCAAAAAATATGATAAAGAAATGAAAATTGTTGTATATCCATCAAAATGTTCTCTTTCAACAGAATGAATTCACTTTTCCTTGTAATTTATAAGAAGCTATTTCTAAAATGCCCCAAAGAAAAGGGAGTTTCAAAAGAAGAAACTGAAATGTTTGCGAGATTTTTCCACATCCATTTTCCTTTCTTTTTCCCCAGACAGATTTTTGGTGAGTTCAATTTAATCTCGTGAAGAATTGCGAAGATGACAGGGCTCCATTTCCTAGAAGAAAATGTTTCTTCCAAAAGGTTTTGTTCAGGATTCCTAACACTTCCCTCCCTTAGCCTCAGGAACTTGCCCTGAGATGGTGGAGATAGGAGCTCTGGGGTATTGGCATTGCATGGATGAAGTGTAACCTTAGCAAGCAGGGTCAAAGGAAGTTCCTTGGATTGCAGCACCTGTCAGTCAGTCTACGGCTTGTAACAAAAGGGAAGTAATAAAGAGAGAGATGCACATGATTATTCTAAAGTAAAACCAATAATTTAGGCATGTGGTGTAACATTTTGCCCAGGCTGAGCAGCATTGAACAAACAAAGCTAAACTGGTCTGGGGTCAGAACTAGTTCAGGTATTTCTGCACAGAGTGCCAGAGAGTGAGATGCCTCCGGGGCCTCAAACCAAGGTCAGACAGAAAAAAACCAAAATGAAACCAGCTCTCACGCAGGCTGTAAGTACTGATATCACTGCTCTGAGACAGCTCCCATTGGCAGAGGGAGGTTTAGGGAACCAGGACATACTCCAGCTCTGGCACTGGGAAAAGATATCATCTTCAGGGTCTCTGCAGGGCAGAGGAGGAGGAGGTGTGAGAACTGGCATTCAGACCAGCAGCCTCCCAAGACACTGGTTGGGGTGGATAGTTATGATGAGCAATTGTTCAATTGCAGCTTGTGGTTTTCCTTGCAGAGCTCAAAAGATGGTCCACTAGTGAAAAGGAAGGAAGACGAAATTATCTTTCTTACATCTTTACTTAATCGTGACAGTTTTAGAACCTTCTGCAGCGGGCTGAGGTCTGAACCCCGCTGGTCAGAGTCCCAGAAAGTGGAAAACCTAGATTCACTCCACAATCCAACCAAACACTCCACAATCCACAGTCCACTTCCAAAATGATTGAGGCAGCTTGTCTTCTTCCATTCTAAATGAGACAAGGAACGTGACACACTCTCAAACAGCTCATCATCTTCATGCTTCATCCTCCTCCATCACACTGTGGCCAGTTCTTAGCCTCTAACAGACAAGAACTGGACTCAAGGAGGTTTGGCTTTTTAACATATTGGCAGTGTTAAACCATCCTCTCTTTATTTCTCTTAGTTTTGAGCTACATCTGGCACATGATGGGGGGAAGCACCACAGTTTGTTCATGTCAGATGACCTTGTTCAGGGACAGGAAGGATGTTGCTACTAACTGGAGCCTTTTTTGTGGTAGGAAACCAGCCACACAGTCCTATGCCTGTAGTTCCTTTGGCATGGGTGGCTGTAAGTGGACATTAGCCATTAGAAGCTCTTCCTCCCAGCTTTATCCTCATAGGTGGAATGATTAAATCCTACCTTTGCAGGGTCCATGTTGAATTTCTTCCTTCCCAGGGTCAGAAGTTTATCCCTCTGTGGCAGTTTGCTGCAAACATGAAGAAGGAAAGGCAGACTCAGAAGAAAGGGCCATGTTTCAGTTCACTCACAAGATAATTCAGATATCTCAAGGACAGATATCTGACTGTCCAGAAATAAAGAGAAATATCAGAGGGGAGAAGGGTATTCATGTCCTCATTTCCCTATCCTTGAGGTGATCCAAATCCTGTTTCTGTTTTTGTTTTCTTAATGTCAGGAGAGAGTCTTTCTAAACAGAAGAATACCCATCCTGTCCCACTTGCCTGGTCTGCTCCCCAGGATTATTGTCTGCCTCTGGCCTCTCCTCTGCATTTTGGAAGCACTCAATCTCTGCAAAGACTTGAGCGATCTCTTCCTTCAGCTTCTGCAAGAGAAATATCAGGAGGATGAAGGCAATGAAGGCAAAAAAAAAGCAGACACATACAGAGCATGTGTTACTTCTTCCTTCAATCAAAGTAAAAGGACAAGTCAGATGTCACAACCAGCCAAGGTTATCTATGAAATGGGCACTGCTCTTGAGTGACCCTGCTGGATTCCAGCTGAAAATAATGGGAGAGAGAGGCAGAAGGGTGTTCTCGTGTCTGTTGTTAATCAAGACTGGAAAATGAACCTTAGCCAGGGTGGAGCATCAGAGAACTCACCCCAGCACTGATTTCAGTTCCTCAAACAGTGTCAGATGTGAGCCTCCTTCCATTGGGCCCATATCCTTGTAGCTTTTTCTTTGCATAGCCCTGCTACAAAGGGGAAGTGGAACCAGTAACTGGGAGATCAGTATGGCCACATTGTGAAATGCAGAGTTTTCAGTGCACCTATCATTCAAATGCCACTGAGCAGATATTTGTCTTTATGTGAAGAAAGAAGAGAGAGGGAGTAAAGGAAGAGTAATTACTGCCAAATTAAAAAAAAAATATTAATTGTAGACTTCAGTTTCTTTTAGGACAATGACAGACCATGGGCTTCTTGACTGGATATTCTTTGTTACCAAGGAAATTATGTCTATAAGATGTCTCCATATCCTTGCTTGTATCCTGTTGTTGTGGTCCCTCTCAGAGCCAGAGTGTGTCAAGCTCTCTTTCAGGAATCACCCAAAATCTTCCTCATGCAAACCAGAACAAGCAGGGGAAGAAGGGCTGTTTTATGACAGATCCTGCCTCAACAAGGAGTGAGCATGTGGCCACAGAATGCACTCTCATAGGGAAACTGACATTTTCCAGTATCTTCTAATGTAAAGAAGCTTCTGGATTTTGGTTTTGGTTTGGCCTTCACTGTGCTGTGCTTCATGAGTCTCCAGAGATGGAAGTGCTCCTCATTAAGCTTTTGGTATTGCATAAATGTAACAAAGCTGTGGTCTTAGCTCCTGAATTTTAAATAGTTATCAGTTTTATTATTTTCTTCCCTGCTGCCTTTTGGCAGTGTAACAGGCAAGTCTAAACCTATTTTCCCCCTCCTCCCTCTGGCCCACAAGACATCCCCCCAAGTCTTTTTGTTAAAGACTATCACTAGATATTTTCTGATGAAATCCACCAGGGAAATTTCGTTAGTTCTAGGTACCTCCACATAAATTTATCTAGCTACACTGGATAACATATATCCCAATGGATAATGGCTTTGAGATTTAGAGTATGCACCTGCATAGTTTGGCAGCTTCTCTCTGCCTTTAGTAGATAACAAATAGAGTATTTCTGTTCCTGCCTCTTACGGTGCCCATTGCCTGTTCTGAAAACTGAAGAGCTAAGAACCACAGACAAGCAAACCACATGCACATACATTCATAACATGCTGCAAGAAGAGTTGCAAGAATTGCAAGAGTTGCAATTCTGATTTAGCAGCAGGGATGATAAATATTGGAAATTGAGAAGTTAAAGATTTCCTTTATGCAAGGAAATACTGCACCGGTTGTCCAGGCACCTGGACCTCTTTATATTGTGGGGAAATCATTACAAGTCCAATGATGCTGTGCAACGCCTGAATGGGAGCCCACATTCCATCATGGTAGAGGCATAACAGAGTAGAAAGTGCACAGCACAATGCAGGACTGTGATGTGGTATTACTGACTCCTTTGAATCTGCCACTTCCAGACATTTTAGGAGTCTGTGGAGAAAATGTTTAGATCTGCTAAAAGAAACGAAGAAAAAAAAAGTTCAACCATAGAAAGATCAGTGGAAGGTCCTCTCGCACCTCCATAAAGAGACAGGATCTTTTGTGGAGGACTTGTTAGAGGCCCACAAGCCAAGCAAAACCTTGAAAAACACAGAGGGATGCAGCAGGTAACTAGGACTGACATGTCATTAGCAAGTAATCAGTAATTTAAAATAACCGTAAGTTCCTGACAGTATGATTTAGTAAAATTATACTAATTTCTTTAGTCCTAAACATGCTATCCCAGCTCATCCCTGCTAATGAGCTAACCAGCATTTCTCAAATATCCCATTATGGGAGCAGAGGGTATCACAGGCTGTATGTACACTGGTGGCAAATGTTCCAGGGCAGCTTGAAGCTCAAGAATCAAGTTGGATCGTACCAGACCAAAGGTCTCGTGTTCAGGCACACTTCTTCATGGCCTGGACTGTTATGTGAAGACATTCCTTGGTGAAGACAGTTTTTGAGAAGGCTAGGCAGAAAGTAGGAACAAGATGGTCCTTACCTTAATGTCCTCCAAAAGCTCTTTTCTGTGCTGCCTGATTGCCTCTATTTCAGCCTCTTCAGCCTCGCTCAAGTCAGTTGACCCTGGAAGAACAGAGAGATATCTGTGACAATAGTACTGGAGCCAATATATTGCAGCAAAGGCTGCCTCAACCTCTCAGCACCTATCCTCTCCTAGGAGGTTGCCACAGCAACTCTGATGTCTGTGTTCCAGCATCTATGCTCACAGAATTATAGAATAGTTTGTACTGGAAGGGATCTTAAAGATCATTGAGTTCCAACCCTTCCACATGGGCAGGGACACCTTCCACTAGACCAAGTTGCTCAAAGCACCAATCAGCCTGGTCTGGTCCCTGCTGTTGTAGCCATTGCACCTCAGATTTGTCCTGAAAATGGTTTTCAGCCCAGAGTGAACAGCACAGGCCTGTATACCCCTCCTAGCAGCCAGCTGCTGTGCTTATAGCCTCTGATCTAACCCTATAGCGACCCACTCCACCTACTCAACTGATTTTACTGCAAGCACAGCAACGAGGTCTTATCAAATGCTCTTTGGTGGGTTTTATGCCAGTCAACCTCACACACAGGACCTTTTCCTTCAGGGAAGCTGTGACCTGAATACTTCATCTACATCTAAACCTCCCATGAAGAGCCAGTGGCTTCATGGGTTGATCCACCACAGAAAGAGTCAGAAACAGCTTAAGGGAGAGTTTTTCAAGTCTGAGGGCTCTGAGGGATGTGAGGAGATAAAAGCCTTGCTGAGGAAGGAGCATCCGTGGGAGGCTGTTGTTCTGGGGACCACAGACAATACAGAAATACAAGTAGGTTTCTTTGCAATGCACAGGAAGTCAAAGAGATACCAGCAGAGCCAAGGAGACCACAAAATGATTCATAAAAGACCTAGAAGAACTGGGGTGACAGCACTGCTGCTAAATATAATCCAGGTGAAGCACAGCCTCTAAGCAAGGAGAAAGAGGATGCTGCAGCCCTGGAGAGGCAATGCAGATGGTAAGCCCCAGCTTAAAATCAGGGTCTCACAAAAGGCTGGAACCATTAGAGCTCCTGCAAGGTCACTGGAGAGCTTGCAGTCAGAGCCCTTGCTGCACCCAAACACTGTGAGACAAAGCTTGCCCAGAAAGCCAGTTCTGTTCATTGGCTGTCCTGCTCCACTGTTTCATAAGCCAAAATCCCCCAGGCCTCTTATCTTCCTGGAAAAGGGGGAAGTGGCACCAGCTGCCTTGGAAATTATCTTAGTGTGGATCTCACATGCAAAACAACTGCTATAAATAAGAGTGGGGAAAAAAAGGGGAAGGAACCAGCCAAGACAAACAAAAGGAAAAGGGGACAAGGGCAGTCATTTCAGAGCCCATGATCTTCTTTCCTGCCATGGCCACAACAGCTCAGCAAGACCTGCCTTCCCTGACCCTAATCCTTCCCCCAACTTGCTGGCTGGTTGATCTTCCATGTGCTAAGTCTGTCCTGTTACTTTTCTCATGCCAGAGCCTTTCACTCCTCCCGCTGTTTTCAAGCATCGCATTCCCTGGGGAGAGGCTGCTGAGCCTTTGGGAGGAAAGTGCTGGTTAAGGAGCCAGCATGAATCCAGGGCTGGGAAGGACCCATGTCCCTTCCTGGCTCTGCAATCATCCCTCCTGAAGAGCTGAAAGAAGCTGACTGATTGCTAAAGCCCTGCTTTAGGGGAGGAAATCCTGCGGCACCCAGCAGCTTGCAATGGCCAAATCAGTGTGAGGGGGCAAAGGAATCAAACAAACAAGCAAGCAAAAAACATGAACAAACAAAAAGAAACAACAACAAAAATACCCCCCGTGCAGTGGCTTTGCTGCTTGTTAGGTGGTTTACTGACTTCCTCTTGAATGTCAGCCCTATGCATGCAAGTGCTGCCTGGGTCTTGTCTGTTGTTTTATGTCTCCTGCAGTTCTGGCATCCACAGGAGATGAGCCCAGCCTCCCAGTCTGCCCAGCTTTATCTCTCTCACCCCTACAGGGGCTGGTAATTGTTGAATCACGAATCCTTGATAAATTATCACTTTTTCTCACATTTCTTTCCACAAAAGCACAGTAGGACATAACTGAAGAACCTCCCCTTCACCCACCCCAATCAGCAAAGTGTGGCTGGTTGCTTTGCTTCAGTTGTTCTGTGCCTATTGAAGCAGCCTAAAGCATCTCAAAGAGATGTGGGGCTCCCAAAGGACATCATGTCACCAACACGACCCTCACTAAGACTGTAAATAACTCAGACCCCCTTCCTCCTGAATAGCTGAAAGCCCAGCTCCCAAGTGCTGTCCATTTTGTCAGGATGAGAAAAGTGGGGGAAGGACTACCTGTGTCCATGTGGAAGGCAGGGGAGAAAAAGTATACAACTCATGGAGAAGGAGAGGAAATCAAGGGACAGAAAAACAGGAAAGAGTGAAATAGCCAGGAAAAAATGAATCAGACTTTCAGAGCAATTTAGGTTGAGCTGCAGAGGGGGTCCTTGTAAGGTTTCCTATGTTTCCTAAACAGCTTTTAAGTCCTGGATTGGCTTAGAAAATAATTCTGAGGTCAGTATCTGCATGTACTCTGCTTCCCTAAGAGCAGGCCTGATGCCCTGCTCAAGGCTATTTTGAGGCCATTCATCGATGTTATTACACACAGTGTGGTCTGCATTTGGGGGAGGTCAGCACAAATTCTGTGTTTGGGGAACTGTCCAGAGAAAGGCACAGAAGACAAGAGAGGCAGCTGAGCAAGCAGCAATGAGCTAATGAGAGCAGACTGCTTTGCTTTTCCTTCCTTTTGCCTTTCCATGCTGAGAATGAGCTGATTCAGCAGAAAAGGAACACTCCAAGTGAAGCACCAACTGGCTTGCTCCAGACGCTTGTATTGGCAGAGAGAATTAATCCCTGCATCTGGGGACTGAAAAATGGCTTCAACCTCATCAAAGTCTTCAGTACCACCAAGTTCCACTTCCCTGTAGGGCTAGGTCAGAACACAGCTCTGGTCAGGGGTCTCTGTAATGGGGGAAATTCACATCATTGAAAAAAAACCTCTGAAAACGCCTGCATGTTTCAGGTGGATGTTGTCAGCCAAACCAAAGCTGAAGTCTTCCAGTTCAGACACAAGACATAAAATACTGGTTAGCATCCTCTCAAAGAAGACATGAAGTTGCTGCTTGGAATTTATTGTCAGAGAGAAGATGCTGAAAGGAGAGAACAGCAGCATAACACTTTCAGTCTTATACCTGGAGGTTGTTTCTTCACCCTCAGGGCAGGCCCAGGTGGAAAGACTTGACAGCTCTTCATGAATTGCCTAGGCTTGTATTTTCAGTGCTGTCACTCAAAACAGAACACAGACTTCAATTCCAGTTGTGGTGACTTACACCTTCAGCCTCCCCATCTGGAGGCAGGTTGGAGTTACCCTAAAGTCTGAGTATTCATGTGGCCAGCAAAAAGTATTACTGGGCTTGCTGGTCTCATTTCACATTGCAAAGGGCTGTGAATAGCTTTCCAGGTGCCAAGTGAGGTCTTCAATCCAAAGCAGAACTATAGGAATAGGAAGGTAGCTTCTGGAGCACAGAGATAAGTGGGAAGTGGCTACCCTGGAGAACTGGCAGGACAGACTGAAGAAACATCAGGGGAAGGTTATAAAGAATGGCTGCATCTGTAGCACTGTTAAATCCATGTGTTACCCATCTGGAGCAGGAGCAGAGGTTCAGCTGGTCCATTTGCAAGGCAATGTGGGGCTCCCAGTGTAGCTGCTAAAAAGTGTGGGCACCTCCACCCATAGCAACACACAAGCCGAGCAGCCTGGTGGGTACCTGAGTGAGGCTCTCTGGTAGGAAAAATTTCACCTGAAAGTCCTTTTCCTTTTTCGTAAGGCTGCTGTGTCATCTTCAGTGCAGACCACCACCAACCCACCCAGATATCAGGCTGATGCCAGGTAGATAATAGGAAGCCTTCCACCTACCCAGCTCCCCCCAGCTCAGTCTGTCTCCCTCCTGCACCAACTCCTGTTCTCTTCAAGCTTGTGAAAGAAGAAATTCAACATGGACCTCACAGGGGTTTAATTTGTGCATTCCAGCAATGTGTGAAGAACTTATGTTGCCTCCCAGTCCCTTTATCCCACGTGAAAACATAGAGCAATCAGGATAGCTTCCAGCCACTTTTGCCTGTGGCTCTCACTCCGTACATATTATCACATGATAGCACACTACAAAGCCTGCTTTCCCATGTCCCACACACCCAGCTCAAGAATTTGTCACGCTGGCTTCATGGCCTTCCCTAGACAGTCACGAGAGGGTCTTGAGGGAATCTGGTAGAGGGCATTCCTTGCAGAGAGAGCAGTCTCCCCACAGACACAGCTCTCAGCTGCATCCTATGGTGGCTAACAGGGCCACCGCACCTACAGGACGGAGGAACTCCAGAAAAAGGTGTATATGCACCTTTGAACTTCAGCAAAATCATGCCACAGCAGCAAAACTTGAAACAGATTCAAGTATCTAAAGCTCTCTGGAAACCTGTATCTGGGGGTAACCTTGGGTCCCAAGGTAGAATCCATTTTCCGACCCATCTATGAAGTGACAGGTTGACACTGAGTGAAGAGTTCAGTCAGGAACAGCATTTCTCTTCAGGCATTGCCTCTAGCCAGAGCTGAGCAAACCCATATTGTCCTTGAGCAGGATCTCATTGTGCTACTGCAGTGTCTTAACTTTTAAGATACAATTAACTCTATAACACATAACTTGAGTGAATGACTGTGTCGGACCGTCAGTTCTGAGACCCATTTTTTTTTTTAATGCACACTCCAGAATAAGTAGCCAAACATGAGGTACCCATGTCCTCCTGCCCATCTTGTCCTGCAGAAATTTTATTCATGGTTTGTTTCAGGTGGTGAGGGCTGGGTGATCTGCCTTCACCAACATGCATAAGCTGGGGAGAACTCACCTCCCACAGGTCCTACTGATTTCCTCAGTAAACAAGGCTGGTGTGAGGTTTGAGCACGTCCTTTCCTTGGCTACCCACCTGGGAGCTAAAACGTGTGGGATTTGTTGAAACTGGGCACTGCTTTTTCCCTTCATTCTGTGCTTCTATATATATACATACATCCTATATTCAAAAGCCTAAGAAGACAGAGAGTCAGCCACAGCAGAGCCTTTGCAAGATGATCTCTTCTCTTCCTGGCCCCTGATGAGCCTATTCCTCTTCAGCTCTCCCTGCCTTTGTGCAGACACATAAAGCTTCCTCAGCCAGAGGCTAGAAAAAATATTCAGTCTGGCAGTTTGCCTTTCTCTGCTGAATCCCAACTGCTTTATCCACCACCTTCAGTGAGAGAGAGAGCCAAATGAGCTCTCTCAGTTCCTCAGATATGGCTTTTCTCCCCCCACCCACATCTGCTTTCTGAGATTATTTCAGGGCCAGCCAAGCACACCTGCAGGTCACTTAGAGTTGGTAGAACCTTAGTGCAGTCATTTGCCTTGAACATGCATATAAAAACCAGACACCCCAGTACCAAAAGCCTTGCAAGCAGGTTGCACTGGGATACCAGTGCTCCACAGAAGCAATCAAGCACCTGAGGGCCCTAGGAAAACACCACTAAAGACCTTGCAAGCCATGCCAGAGCTACATGAAGAGAAGCCAAAGGTTATAGGTGCTCATTCCAAGTGTCATATATAGCCTTGACAGGCCTGAGTCAGTTCCTAGTTCAGCTCAGGATCACCAGCAGCACTCAGCACAAAGGCCATTCAAATCAGTGGGGAAATTTATTCTGCTCAGAGAGTCACAGAATCAGTGAGGCTAGAAAGGGCTTCTGAGATCATAAAGTCCAGCCGGTGACCTAATATTTATATATAACATAGTTCTGACATAACTACGATACTGAAGGAGTTTGTTTGGGGGAGAGCAAGTGCAAAGAAAGCCATGCCTAATGCTCAAGGCTGACAAGCAATTTCCTGCACCACCAGGGATCTTCCACCATTCCATTCCTCCACCCACTCTAGATGGTGGGATTTCATGGTATGCTCTGCCCCACCAAACTAAGTTCAATGTCCTCAGAGAAAACAAGGTGAAAGATGGTCAAGGCTTACCAGCAGGACAAAAGTCCATCCTGAAAAGCGCAATGTATTTTCAACAACGGGTTGTTTCTTCTTGCCTCCTGCTTCCTCAGATGCTTCACAGAACTGAAACAGATTGGAGCCACTGACAAAAAAAAAAAAAAAAAAAAAAAATCAAAAAAAAAAAATCGTAGCAGCTTTGAGGGTGGGGGCGTGTTGCCTTGTGGCTCCACCCTTCCTCTCCTGGTCCCTCCGACCGCATCTCCTGGGCATGCATCAGTGAAGGGAACTGGACACGATCTCTGTGCTGAGCTAACGGGGGCTCCTTGCCTTTTCCCGAATGCAAATCCCCATAAGCACTTCCATCTCAGTAGCTTCTGTGGGAATCTGTGTTTGAGGGGACTGAAATGAGCAGTGAGAGGCTGATAGTACCTTGGGCTTTTGTCTGAAGTATTCTGAGAAGAAAGGAAGAAATAAAAAAAAAAAAAAAAGGAAGTTCTTGATTCAGAAAACCCGTCTGATTAGGGAAGTGGTTTCGTTTTAAGGGAAAGATTTTTTAATGTTAATTCAGCAGCAAATAGTGGGAAAATGAACACTCTGAAACTGGAGGATGGTTAGTGAAGATGAAAGAAAGCCTTTTTCTTCTTATCCCTCCCTCATGGCCAACTAAGTGGCTACTACTCTAAGTCTTGTTCCTTTTCTTTCCCCCTGGCAAACTGTTTTTCTTGGGAAACCTAAATCTGAGGAGAGAAAAAAACCTCTCTCAAGGTTTAGCAATATTCCTGCCAGTGGGAGATCTGGCATTATCAGGACAGATTTTCATCCACAAGGCAGAGAGGTGCTCTTTTTCCTCCATCCCCTCCACACAGCCTCGTGAGTTAGTTGTGTGTAGTTTCCCTGTGATTTATCTGGTAGATCTCTGATGTAGGCAATGTGGGAAAAGAAGCAGCATGCTCACCATCTCAGAGACAGAAGAACTGGTGACTGTAAGTATATAGGTCAAGGTAAAATTCCAACCAGATGTCATGACCAAACAAGGCTCTTGCCTCCTCCAGCAGGACTGAAGCTGCAAAGTTCCTTCTCATTCTACATCCTGAGCTCCCTGAGCAGTTGCTGTACACACACAGAAGGCCTTGAACAGGAAAACAAAACTGGTGCTGAATTCTGCCTACAATCTTTCCATGACACAAGAAGGTAGAGTTTGCAGGAACACTGCATGTGCAGAAAAATGAGAAATTCCCTGGTTGGCTCCAGCCTGTCACTTCCAGTCATAGAATCATAGAATTGGCTGGGTTGGAAGGGACCTCAGAGATCATCAAGTCCAACCCTTGATCCACTACTGCTGCAGTTCCCAGACCATGGCACTGAGTGCCACATCCAGTCTCTTTTTAAATATCTACAGGGGTGGAGAATCCACCACTTCCCGGGGCAGCCCATTCCAATGCTTGATTATCCTCTCAGTAAAGAAATTCTTTCTAATGTCCAACCTAAACCTCCCCAGGCACAACTTGAGACCGTGCCCTCTTGTCTTACTGAGGGTTGCCTGGGAAAAGAGACCAACCCCCCCCTGGCTACACCCTCCTTTCAGGGAGTTGTAGAGAGTGATGAGGTCTCCCCTGAGCCTCCTCTTCTCCAGGCTGAACAGCCCCAGCTCCCTCAGCCTCTCCTCATAGGATCTGTGCTCAAGTCCCTTCACCAGCCTAGTTACCCTCCTTTGGGTAACCAGGACCTCAATATCCTTCCTAAACTGAGGGGCCCAGAACTGGACACAGGACTCAAGGTGTGGCCTCACCAGCGCTGAGTACAGGGGCAGAATCACTTCCTTGGACCTGCTGGCCACGCTGTTCCTTCCATCATTGTTTTCCACAAAAAAAAAAATGTCTCCACAGTGCTGCAGCTGACATGACAACCTAAAGCACTTTCTTAAAAGACTTGATTTTGCCTGCCTCAAAGATAGGTGTTATATAGGCAGCTTGATCAGAACTGTTCTTATTTATCTGTCTATAGGCAGTTCAAACCACAACCATCTGGCAAATGCCAAAACTGATGCCTCTCTGCGCTGCAGAAGTACTCTCAGCCACTCCAACAGAGTGATGAAAAATATGTGCCTGTGACTCTAATCTATCCTTTCTTCATCTCTCAATACCTTGATGCCTCCTTCTTCTTACAGCTTCTCCTGCCTGTCCATTGAAATCCTAGACTGTTCTGTTTTGAGACCGTTCCTACTAACTCAGTTCAGTGATCCCCTGGTTCTGTGTTTTGCATTCTTCTGGTTCTGGTTGCCTTCCTTTAACTTTGGTTGGCCTTGATGCTCTTAAAATGGTTTCAGTTATTATAACCAGAGGACTCTGAATGGGAAAAGTACCATTAAAAGTACCATTAAAAAACTGCATAAGTCTACTTCATGTAAAAATGAAACAACTGTGAGATGTACAGGGGTAAACAAGAAATGAGAGGGAATCCTAGAACTCAACTAAGTGTAGAGCACTTGGTGTTGTCAGCAAGGCCAGTACAGATCAATTAATTTATGCTTAAAATTATTCACATTCAGGAAACTGACTCTTATTTTGCATACCTGTTCTGAAACCTGTGGCCTTTACATTAAAAAAAACCCCACTATGATGACTGTAGCAACATCTGAGAAAGGAGTAACCCAAAGGAAACCAAGGCTCTCGAATCTTATCTGAGAGAGGAGATTCATCAAGGAATGCACTCCATGGGAAAAATGGAAACTGTAGACTGTAGGAAAAATCAAAGGACATTTTCCAGGTTATAGAAATCGTTATAAAAAGGCAAAGAGTAAAGCTGGGAATGGCTAGTTCTTGCTCCAAGACATACCTGGCTCAGAAATGCAAAGTTAGCTGTGAGAGAAGTGTCAGTATGGGAACAGGAGAACTGAGTGGGAGTGGGTTTGAGGGAGCTACATGATGTCCAGATAGGTGAAAGTGACTGGGACAGGTCACTTACGTCTTTGGTTGGATTAGAGTGGGATTTGTCCTTTTTTGTCCCCTCCTACTGCTCCGCTTCACATCCACCACCTCATGGGTAGAGCAGTTCTCTTACATCTCCAGAGCTGTTGGGAACAGGGACAGGAAGAATGAGATCCCTGGAAACCAGCACTTCTGATACAGGACTGGGGTTAGATCCAGTAATTGCTACTGCCACTGCACATCCTTCCCAGCTGTGTTTATCTCAGGCTGGAGCTGTGCAGGGAAGAGGTGTCTCTGTGTGTAATGGTGGCATCCAGGTTGGACCAGCAGTCTTCGTCTCATCAGGCACAGGCCAGCTTCTGAAAATCAATACTGCAGGCTGCTCCCCCTGTCTCCTGTGCCATGGACCCTTTTTCCTCTGAGGATGTTCCCTGACTGAACACAGAGACTTTAACTGGAGCTGGAAATATGGGTTGTTCTAGTGGTCACAAAGGGGAATATAAAACTGACAGGGTGGGTGTACTTTTCTACTACTTGATATTAGCTTAAAATAATGGTGTAAATATAAAGGAAATATAGATATTTCCTACTGTTTTCAAAGCAAAGCCAATGGCAAATATTTCTCTGTGCTGAACTGTCATTGTATTCCCACAACTATCCACAAAGTACAGGTCTGCACAAATTCAGTGCCACTTCAGGGGGTGTCAGCTGCTATTCAGGCTGGGCTTAGGGACTGCAGTATGTCAGGAGAGAGTGTAACACTTCTTACGTGCTGTTGTAGGGATTATGAGATGCACTGGCAGCGTTTCCATGCAAGGTAAAACAGCGTTAGAGCAAAGAGAGTGACAGAATTTTTCGTATCAAAACTGGAATAAAATAATCCTTGTCCAGTGTGAGGAGCAACAGAGACTGTGACAGCCAAATCAGTAGCTCAGGATGCAAGTGTGCAGGCAGTTAATGAAGCTTCTAGAACAGAGTTCCTGGAACAGCCACTTCTCAGCAGCATTTACTAATTCAAGGAATTGGAGTCTATTGTAAAGGCAGAAGGATGGTGATCATAAAAGGCCACAGGAAAAAAAGAAAAACAACACCATCTTCTAAAGATTACAGAAGCATCACCCAGAGTCTGATAAACTTGAATGAAGAACTGGGTTGTTTTTTCTGTTGGACTCAGAAGTGCAGCAAGGTAGAAAATTTATACCTTTGAATAAAAAATATGGCAGAAGTCAAGAAAACTATCTTACTGTGGTAGTACTAGTCTTGTAAAACATAGAATCTATAGATTTCCTTAGTGCTCTAAAAAGCTCTTCTCTCTTCTCTGATACAGCCTTCCTAGAAGATACCACAGCTTAACAGTAAAGATATGTGTTAAGTCAGGTTTTACAAAACACAGTATATCTAACATCTGATAACATATGAATAGTTCTAGCAGGCAGAGGAGTTAAGTCAAGGACTTGACACTCAAGTTGGAATTTACATATGTCAGCTCTAGTCCCTGTTACCTTCCCTCTACAACAGGCAGGTAAAAAATGTTGAACCATCTGTGCACCTCATAGGAAAGTATCCACAGTCAGATATTTATCAGTATTCATCACCCTTAAGCAACAGAATGGTATCAGCAAGATGGGGGTTGTCACTGGCTGAAAGTAAACTGTCTGTAAGAATGGAAACCCATATCAGAACACTGGGGACTTGCATAAGTACAGAGATCCAGATAAGGCCAAGCCATAAAAAAAAAAAAAAAAAAAAAAAAAAAAGCCAACAGCCCCCCTCAAAAAAAAGCCCCCAAAACCAAACCCAGCATGATTTGGAATCTGCAAACAACTTCTCGGATGAGGGAAGTGTAAGTGTGAATCATCCATCACAAAGAACTTGATACCCAAAGGTCTGTGCCATGGTCTTCTGCATACCCAGGTTTGTAGTGGAGAAGTGGTGGAGGAGGTGGATCTCTTTCAGTGCTCCAGACAGGAGGATGACCTGCTGTCTTTCCAAAACCAGAAAAGGCTGAGGGCAGTCACAGTCTGAAGATAAAGGAGCCTTCAAGACACAGAGTATAAGGAATCAACTGCCTGCCCCTGATTTCAATAGGGCTCCACAAAAACCCATGAGTAAGATGGGTCTGAAACTCAGCAAACACCATTTACAAGTGGAGTTGCTTATGAGTTACTTAGTAAACACAGGTAGTTCAGTGAGTCTGCCTTGGAAACTTCATCATTTTCCTCAGCTTTTGCTTGAGAGGGTAAATTGCATCTTGAGAAGCCTTTGCTATGGCCATGTTAGAAAACAGACCCTATGTGAGGCAGCTCCACAACCTTTCTAACAGGGTCTGCAGAATACCATGGCCTGGAGTGGTTCAGCTCTGATCTGAGCTCTGAATTTGGGGCAGGATTTCCAGGAGAGCCCGGCAGCCACTGAGGGGCCGTGGCAGTGAGGGAAGTGGGGGGCAGCCACAGCCAGGGGTGGGAGTTTTGGAGAAGAGAAGCAGCAAAGCAAGAACTAAAAGCAGGAGGCAATTGATAGGAAGCTGTGTGGAATGGGGAAGTGGGAAGATACAAAAGGGGAATGTAGCAAGCCAGGACAGTTTGCAGCCCAGCCAGGCTGGAGCAAATTGCTCTCCTCCCTGGTGGAGGCCCAGCACACATAGAAAAGGTCTCATGGCCACTCAGGGTGGCCTGAGCAATAGCTCACCTAAAATAAATCCTCTCAGGGCCCAGGGTAACGGGAATACCTGCTGTGACCATGCTTAGTGTGTGCAAAGAAACGACCCTCACATTCTCCCTAGGAAGAGATAGCCCCTGCTACTCTGTTTGTGCTAAGGACAAGGACAAGTCACCTGCTCAGCTTCTGCTCTCCCGTGCAGGGATGTGAAGTGCAAACATTACCTTCTGAAAGACCCTCACCATTTTCCCATCCTCCCTGAGGCAGCAGAACCCCACAGAAACCAAGGGAGAGATGGAGTCACCCAAATTCCTTGCTGCTTTGGGTCCTTATAGGGGGAAAAAATGGTATCACTCATTTCCTCCCTTGCTCTCTGTCCCACATGGGTGCCATGCAAACCCAGCAGAGATGGGTCACTTGCAGGTGACCCAGCCCAGGACCCTGGAAGTCTCTCAGAGCAAAACTATCTCACTGAGCAATTCTTTCCCATTGTCATCTTCCTCAAACCCAGCAAAGGGAACAAGACAGCCCAGATGTGTGCCTGACTTCCCTCAGCCCCACTGCACATGCAGAAGGAAACTCATGTAAAGAGCACCTCTTGGTGGTGTGAGAGGACAGCAAAGCAGCAGCAGATCTCTGTGCGCTCAGTTAGGGGCTATGGGCCTGTTCCCTACAGTTCCATTCCCTACAGTATGTACAACTGAAAGGTTTTAATGTAGCAGGTGCTAGTTGTTGTCAGAGTGAATATGTATCATTTGAATGTAATATCCTTTTTTAAATAATTTAGATGTGTTGGAAAGAAACCCCCCTAAAAGCCTTTTTATAGATCCCAATTGTCCCTCTACAGAGGCACCGGTGGAGAGGGATGTTTATAGATTCACAGCACAAACTTCTGACTTGGACCAGAATTGACCATTTGTAGCAGTAACTTGTGATTATCTTCCAAAAGTAATTTGCCCAGAAGGACAATGTCCTTCTTACCAGCACATCCACAGCTCATTGTTGGCCATACAAAACTATGTTGTCTTTGACTTGGGGCTCATGTGGGCATGGGGTCTTAACAGCAGTCTCTCCTTCCTGACCTTTTTTAACATGACTTCTTTGTCCTCACTCCTTTCTTCACTGCCAGCCCCACAGCCTCACATGTTGGACTACAAGAATGAAAGCACTCACTGGCAGTCACAAGGGCAGTGGTCCTTGTTCAGATCCTACTGTGCCATGGGCCTCTTTTCTCTTCTTGATTCCATAGTTGGAATATCATCCCTTCCTCCAGTGTCCTCACGTGGCTGTTACTCTGTCCCAGACAAGACTCATTGCATTCTCCAGCTCTCTCCAGCTCTTTTCTCCTCAGTACCCACCCTCCTCAGTCTAGGGCTGCCTGAACACCCACAGATTTGTGCCGTGGTCTTCTCCAAGGGCTCCACCTGGCCCAGATCCCTGGGCCCTTAATTGTTACCCAGATGTCTCCCATAGAGAGCTCTCAATGTGCCCAACTCTGCAAGGAGCCAATCTCCATTGCAGATGTCCCAAAACTTTCCAGCTGAGATTTGAGCTCTCCAAACCTTTTTGGCAAAGGGACTGGTTTCAAAGCTCAGATTTTTTCATGGATGACTGTGCCCCTTGTGCTAACAAACTGCCCATGGCTTGTGCTTTTTTGCTGGCTAGCTGTAGTTTTCTTTCTGTAGCCTGAAGACACATCTTGACACTTGCTGGGCTAAGATAAGGGGTTAGGATATGGCACACTGTGCATCATTTGAGGACTCCTGGCCTGATGCAAACTGTAGGCATTTTTTTTCTATCCACCAGGGGCATTCTTTACAACCAGATACCCCTGGCTTCTCTGTCTGAGTCCCCATCCCCTGACCCGCTGTATTTCTACACCTGCCTCCCCTGTCCATCTCCTGCTCTCTCTCTCAGCCTGTGCCACTCTCCCTCTTGCCCTTCTCTGACCTGTATTTCTATGGCCTGTTCCTGCTCTTGCTTACAGAGGAGTCAGTGGGTTTTCTTCCTCCCCCTTCCCTGCCACCCACAGAGGGAACACCTAGTACAGCTGCTTGCTTTTTGCTTCTGAAATAGCTGCAAGACTTGGAAATATTCCACAGCTGAAGGTTTCTGGGTTGCTGCCAGCACTGAGGGATGGATGGGAGAGCCCTCCTCCTGAGCAGGTCAGTCACAACAGCCTCCTGTGGCTGCAGCCATGCAAAGGCCACTGACCTTTGGTGAAAACACTTTCCCTCAGAGTTCCTTCCTTCAGGAGCACCCCAGCTTAAACCCACCCTTCTTGACCTAACTGCCCTTCTGACACAGCCTGGAAAGTCTAATTGATTTTGTCTCACAACATGCCTTCTGCTATAAGATGCATCACCAGCCCATCCACCTACCAGTTCAGGCTGGAGACATGCACATATATGCACTTTTCCAGGCTTAGCAGTGCATGGGAGGACAGGGAAGTCAATCCTTATTTTTAGAAGAGAACAGAAGGAGTAGAACCTCCTGGGATCTTTCTGTGTTTTCTCTCTTAGTGTTACTGCTTCCTTCTTCTTCTTGCCCCTTAGGTCTAAAACTCCTTTAACTTCTGAAGACAGGATGGAAGAGGTCTGTTAGCTGCTTCACTGGCTGCTTTTGCATGGACATAGGGGAAAGTGAACAGGGAGAAGCTGGATTGCAGGGGCTCCTTGTCCATCACAGTACAGACAGGAGAGAGAAAACAGTTCATTGATTTCCTTGATGCATTGGCTCCACTTCATGGTCAACACACATGTTCTCACAAAGCTTCTTTGTACTAGTAACCTGAGCAGGTGGGGAACAGCAGTGGGACTTTATCACCAGAGGAGAGGAGGGATGGAGTAGCCATGGGGTGGTTGCTGCTTCCTGGAGGCTGCTTAGCTTCTCTATTCGAACTTCAAAATTTTTTTCTTCTGATATTTTGCCATTGATGCTCAGGGACACTGAGAAGACCTGACAAATCTCATTGCCCTTTGTCACCCCCCCAGTCCCACTTCAGATACCCTTGCCTGTTTACACCTCCTACAAAGTTTGGGAGATAAAGAAGGGAGGGGTAAATCCACCCCTCCACTTCCTCACCTCCTCTCTAAACCACTCCCTCTAAAAGCAGTTAGGTGCCCCCACACATCCACTGGGATAGGGTGGAAAGGGAGAGGGTAAGATACCCGAGGGAAAGACCAAAAAAAAAAACATTACAGCAATCATCATCCCAACCATGAAGTCACACACGCCCCGCCTTCAGCTAACGGCCTTGGCCACAGAGCTGCTGCTGCGGTGAGGAGGAGGAGGAGGGACCAGAGGGTGATCCGTCGAGTAAAGTTCCCTCTTCCACTTCCCCCCTCCCTGCAACCTGCTGCTCGCTGCAGTGCAAGGGCCAATACCCAAATCTGCCCCTCTCCTCGGCTCGGTCCTCCGCCACGAGTCCAGAGACATGCAAGCCATCAAGTGTGTCGTGGTGGGAGATGGGTAGGTACCCCCCTGGTTTGCTGGGGATGAGGGGTGGGTGGGGGTGAGGGGTGGGAGGTGTGGTTGCAAGGGGAAGAAGACAAGGTGGCTGCTTGGTGAAACCTCCATGGCTCCATGGCTTTGCTTCTGACCTTGGTCACTCTCCCCGAGGGCAAGGGACTTTCCTCTGGAGAGGGTGTGAAAGAGGACATTTTGAAGGGCATCTGTGAAAGGGGCATGGAAAGTGGATCAGGTCTGTCCCCCACACAGGAGAGGATGGTGTTGCTGCCAGATTCAACCTATAGAGAAGAGTCAGATTGAAAACCCAAGAGGTGCAAGACCCTCCCGCAGGGAAATGGCTCCTCGAAAGCCATCTGGGGCTGACAGAGAGGGCATGGCACTATGGTCCTCACGAGATGTCCCCTGATATCTCTGAGTTCAGCTTCTCTCAGTACATTATCTCTGTATCAGGGTGTGGGGAAGACTGACAAGAAGGTTCTGTGGGCACAAGGAGGAGGAGATCTTTCCATTGAGATAGGCACGAGTATGAGCTTCTTTGGGAGTGGGACGTAACACAACCTTGCCTTCACAGCATGATGGTGCCAGTGCCCATGTCCCATGATCCCTGGAAATGTCCCTGTCTCGGCCGTCAATAAGTGAAGCAGTCAGTGCTGCTGCGGGTGGGAGGGATGGGGTGGACATGGCCTCTTCTTCCACGTGGGTTGAGTAGGTGTAGGGAAGGGGGGGAAGGAGAGTCCACATTCAGCAGAGAGTAGGTTAATTTCTTTCCCAGCTAAGAGCTGGCCAGACTGTAATCTGGGACAGCTATCAGGTAGCAGATGAAGAGACATTTGTAGCAGCCCTGCTCCCCACAGTCACTTCCTCCTCCAAAACTTGCCCAGGGAAGAAGATGGCTGCAAACATAACAATACATGTTAAACATATTCACCAGGGCAAGGGGATGGGGAGAAGGGATGAGGAAGGACAGAGCCCAAAAGAGAAACCATTACATTGGAGAAAAGTTCCCTGAAGGCTGCAAGCTAGAGCCACTAGGCATTTTTCTATTTCCCTGTTAACCCTTCAGTTTCCCCGTCACACATTGCACCAACTCTGTTATCATCCCTTAAGGCAGTATTCCCCTCATATCAGGGCTAATCCCAAAACATGTCCTGCTCTCAGCTGCTCTGACAGCAACTCCTCTTAAATGTCTTCTGTCCTGCCATTCTGCTTCTCTGTGCACTGCACCTCCCCTCTCACCGTCTTGCAACACATCATCAGCCCAGTCATCAGCATCCATGGCACTGAGCTCTTGGTTCACCCCCTTTCATGTCCCTCTTGGCAGTATCAGCCATGTCATCCTGTGTCTGCTGAGCCTTACAGACCACAGGAGCTCCTGCTATTGCTCCTCTAAGCCCCTCAGATCCCCTTATAGCTGTTCTGGCCCCATAGCCTGCTCCGTCATGCATCACTGACCTCTTCAGTTCCAGAAACCTCTGGCTGTCACTATCTTTACCTCATTTCTCAATATCTTTGCTGTGACCTTTACTCCTTCTCTGACCCTTTGTGCACCTTCCTGTTCAGCCACACCAGTTCAGAAGTGTCCCTCCTTCCATGACTTGACCCCTCCTCAGTCCCATAGTTCTCCTGAGCTCTCCATAGAACTTCAGGAAGCTTCCATGACCCTCCTGCAATGCCTCCATGATAAGAGGGAAGCAAGTGAGCTGGGTAAAGACAAGGGTCTCAGATAGGAGGATCTAGGAAAGGGAGGTGGTAGAAGGAAGAAACAAGTGTCAAACCACACTGAAGTGCTCAGTTTCCTCCTCAACTTCCCCACAGTGCAGATACTGAGGCAGGTGCCTCATGACCCGTGCAAAGATGCCAGCTGTGCCTGTCAAGGGCACACAAAAAGGCAGGACTGCAGCTCTGCACAAGGGGTTTTTGCAGGTACAGCTGAGATATTCAGCACATCCCCAGCAGCAGGACTCCAGCCTTCGCCCCAGGAAAGGTGTCTCCCTCATCTTGCTGCTGTGCTCACAGGCTGAGCAGGCAGGCTGCTCTCATCACCTCCATCTCACACATGCTGCGCCTAAAGCAAGGCCAGACTTTCCCAGGCCATACAGATCTAAAAAACAGCAACCCAGCAGGAGGATTCTCCTTTTCATACCTGTCCTGGCTGCTTTTTCTTCTTCCATCTTTTTTCCCTCATCTCAGTCTTCACCTTGCCTGTGACATCTTCTCCTCCTTTCAATAGCCTTACCCAACAGCCTTTCCCTCCTCCCTCACACCAATGCTCTCACCCAGTCTGGGCTCTGATGCTAGCCTGCCTTATTTGTGCTCCACCCTGAAGCAGCACAGCTGTGGGGGAGGCTGAAGAGAGAGGAAGCACCAGCATTTAGCTCAGAAACACCCAGCAGCCTGTCAGCCACGGGGAGAGGTACCTGGCTAGCTGCTTACATACAGCTCTCTGCAGATGATGCTGCAGCATATTTATCACAGACAGGTATGAGATGATGCACTTCCTGGAGAAGGCTCCAGAGAGACCTTATAGCAGCCTTCCATTACCTGGAGGGGCTCCAGGAGAGGTGGGGAAGGACTTTTTACAAGGGCATGTAGTGATAGGGGGGATGGTTTCCAGCTGTAAGAGGTTAGATTTATGTTAGATGTTAGGAAAAAATTCTTCACGATGAGTGTGGTGAGACCCTGGAAGAGGTTGGCCAGGAAAGCTGTGGCTGCCCCATCTCTGGAAGCGTTCAAGGCCAGGTTGTATGGGGCTCGGAGCAACCTGGTGTTGTGCAAGGTTTCCTTGCCCATGGCAGGGGGTTTGGAACTGGTTGACCTTTAATGTCATTTCCATCTCAAGCTATTCTATGATTCTATGATCTGGGAGTGGACGCATTTTTGGTGAGTGATCTCTGTAACAGATCATAAAACCAAGTTTTCTTGCTCAAAGAAGACAAATATTTATGGGTGCCATCCTGTCTTCCTTCCTGATTGTTTTCTAACCTATGGTTACATGCTCTCTGGTCCTGCAAATGGTTTTCTGCATCCAAGGGTCTCCCGACAGGGCTGGCTTAGAAGTGTGGAAGGATTGCCTCACCCCCATCTTACTCTACCAGGATGTTCTCCACTGCCATGACTTCTTTCTACTTTGTCTTCCAGAGCTGTGGGGAAAACCTGTCTCCTTATCAGCTATACTACCAATGCCTTCCCAGGAGAGTACATCCCCACTGTGTGAGTAATGCATAAATGGTTCCTGGGGTGGGAGAGGGGCATGGAGATCAGAATGCACAAGGGTGCAGAACCCCACAGTTCTGCACTCTGAAGGCAGATTCTATACCTCAATGTCAGCAGAGGAAGGGCTGCTAAACCAGTGAAGGTGCCTCTACATTTCAGTTCTGTCACCTTTCACCAGAAGCACAAGTGGCCTTCTAAAATATATTTGGGAATATTTGGGAGACACACACACACAAGCACCTATTTATCTGCTAGGCTTACATACAGTGTATGGGGTCCTGCTAGGACCAGGCAAAACTAGGCACCAGGCTACAAAAACTGTGCCAGACCCTTGAGAAGGTGGTTGGAGGGGCACAAGTTCCTGCTTTCTTCCTCATCCAAGGCTCCCACTGTCTTTGGAGCAGGAACTGACAACCCTGATGATAAGAGTGCAGCATTCAGCTTAGCACCAGAGTAAAAGCATTATGCAACCCAGAGGATGTGTGTGAGAGGCTGGGACAGACATGCAGACTGGTGAATAAGGAGCAAGCTTAGGGTTGCTCTAGTTTGAGTGCTCAGATGCGTGTGACTCCCCAGAATGCATGGGGAGATGTGTTTGGGGATGCACACCACATGTGCTTGTACAACATCACTGGAGTGTGGAGTATGGCTACATGCTCCCAGAGTTGGGAAAAGGAGCTGGGCACAATGTGTCAGACTGCCAGCTCATGTTCAGGTTTATTGGGAAGGACAGGTGCAGGAAAACCTTAGAGCCTCACTTTTTCCCCCAGACCAGTCTGCAACGTTTGGTGCAAAAAAATGTTTGTGTCAACAGGAACCCATCTCTTCTCGAAAGCTAGATTGTTGCCATGTCAGGGAGGGTGGAACTAGATGATCTTTAAGATCCTTTCCAACTCGAGCTATTCTATGATTCCATGATTCCATGATTCCTTCCTAGCACATAGCCATGAAATGGCTATTTCTCCTCCAATATGAAGTTTGTGTCAGGGAGGCCATTTTGTGCTCCTAGACACATCTTAGAACATGTCTGACTTATCTTAAAACAGCAGCGTGTGCTGAGATCACATTTGTAAGGTCTTTGTGTTGCTTCCTTCCTACCACTGGTTTTCCTCACCCAAGCCTGAAAAACAAAGTACAGCAAAAGGGACAGAAAATAAAATTTCCTAGGATGAGTGGAGGAGCACTTCTAGTGACTTAATAGTATTTTTTCCAACAAGTCTCTGCTTCCAAGCATGCAATGCTGACACCTTGGCATATCGGTCTCAGTGGAGAGGTATTGAGCGGAGGTGTTGAGGAGTGCAGGGTTTTGGGGGAGCTACAGAGGCATGGGTTCTTCTCAACTTTGAAGAGAAAGCTGGGGTTTAGAGCACTAAAGATGGGGCGTGGCTAGAGCAGACACAATTCTGGAAAGGATACTAAGAGTAGAAGGGGGAAACTGAAGGATTTATGGATCTACATGCAAGGTGTCAAAGGTGGAGCTGCAGCCAGGCACCTGTCCAGGATAGTTGGGTGATGGAGAGGAGGTTAATACTGAGCTGGCAGTCTGTATGACAGAGGTTCAAAGAAAAACAGCATCACCCAGCTCAGCTGAGAGGAAGAATTCCTACCCTTTGCTCTGGGATGCACCCAGTGAAATCCACCTACAATGCTGGCAGAGTTCGCTCTTCTCCTGTTTGAGCCACGGCCTGTGTCTCTGTGTTTCAGATTTGATAACTATTCTGCCAATGTGATGGTTGACAGCAAGCCTGTAAACCTGGGGCTATGGGATACTGCTGGACAAGAGGATTATGACAGGCTGAGGCCACTCTCTTACCCGCAGACGGTGGGTGGCTGCTTCTTCCTCCTCCTTCCCCTGCTACAAAATCAACATTTGCCATAAGGCAGTGACAGGACAGTTCCCATCTCTGATTTTACTTTTCTGGGAGTAACTATGTTGATACCCAAGTGCTTTGAAACCCTGAGGACAAAAGATATCTTAGGGTATTTTGGACCTTTTTCTGAACTTAGTTACTTGTATAATTATATATATATATATATATATATATATATTTCAGTGTGGGACAGATGCCTGACACATTCCTGCTACTAAAACCCCAAACTCTTGTGAAGATGGAGTGGCTAAGGGAATTTAGAAACTGAGGCAGAAGCTATTCTGGCTTCTGCCTTTAAAAAGAAATATGATGTGTGGACACATGTATTTGATGTCCCAACTAAGCCCAAGCCTCTACTGGAACAAATGGATGCCTCTCTGCAGATAGTGTATTTACCAGTTTTTCACCACGCTGACAAAGTGATTTCAGGGTTTCAGGGTAACCTTTCCTGCTGTTCCAAGCAGCCTCTTGGCAAGCTCTGGAAGACCCTGCTGTCTCTCAGCATTGGTCTGAAGTGTGCCATTGCAACCACAAGGGCTAGGAATTGAGGGCACTCCTTGTTCAGAGAGGTTCAGCCACCTAGACCTGGTGTAAGCTGGTTGCCTAGACTCCTTCTGGAGACTGTGAGAAAGGGTGTTTCTCAACAGCATGTTTACACCTACTCCGGGAAACATCCCAAGGACAGAAGGGAGAACTCTTCTCCAGGGTACCTGGATGTACTCCAAAGTACTTTCCTCCAGCACTTGTAGAAGTATGGCAATGGATAGGTTGGGCCTGACACCCTTCTTTTAGCTAGGTGAAGTTGCATGAAATAAATACAGTCTTGAAGAGCTGTTTTGGTTTTGTTTTGTTTTGTTTTGTTTTGTTTTGTTTTGTTTCTGATGGAAGTCTAAATTCCACCATGCCCAGGAGAATCACTTATATGGATAACCTCATTTGCATCCTGCATGTGCACTTTTTTGGGCTGAGCGTAACACTTTCTCAACAGCAGACAAAATCATTCTGGCCTGAAAGCTCCCTGGTGCTCTGTGAGAAATGAGCAGGACAGGGGCAGTGCATTTCCCATGAGGATGAGTGTGCCTACCACAAAAACCCCATCCTTGTAGTTAAACATGTGGCTCTTCTGATAATGGTGGCTATGGTTACCATGAGTCAGGGGAGCAAATAGACTTCTCTCCTCTAGAGGCAATTAGCAGCAGTCAGGACTGTGTTACATTGCAAGAAACAGCTTTCTCTAGCATGACCCTCTGCTTCAGAGGGAAGCTGCTGCCCACCCACCTCTTCTCTGCTCTCCTTGCCTCCTATTATGCAATCCCATCCTCTCATCCTAACTCTGCTCCATGGTTGTATGCCTACAGGATGTCTTCCTGATCTGCTTCTCTCTTGTCAGCCCAGCATCTTATGAAAACGTCCGTGCTAAGGTGAGAAAGTATCCTGGTCCATAAGGGGTTTTGAAGGGGGAGATTGGTGGTGGTCTGTAGGTGGAGACTGCTAATAAGGTGTCATAGAATAACTGTGAGTTACTGCTGATAAGATGTCTGGATTCAGAGAGGTAATATCTTTTTTGTGTCAGTCAGAAGGAACTAAAACATCAGCCTCCTTCGGAAGTCTTTCTGGGTCATGTCAAAGAAAGTGGTAAAGCCTGTTGAAGGGCTAATATCCATCTTGCTTGGCTACTCAGCTGTGAGACAGCTGTGAGGCTTATCATCTTTCAGACAAGACTGTCCCAACACAGGCATACAGGGCCAGTCCATAGGGCATGAGAAGCAGGTACCCACAGCCTTTGGATGATGTGTGAGGGAAGGGAGAGATGGATGGGGAGGGAAACAAAATAGTATTTCCTTCCTACCATTTTCAGGTCCTCCCTGCGTTTCAGAGAGACAGGAAGGTTGAAGAGCAGTTTGTCCTTTCACTTAACAGAATTTGAGCTCTGCGACAGGGACTTGGCCTGTGAATCCTGCAACAGGGACTTGTCTGGGCCAGGCTATAGTGCCCAATACTAGATGGAAGGGCTGTGAGGAAAGACAGGATGTTAGTTATCTCACTGGCATTTGTTCAGGGGTGCCTCTTTCTTTTTTCTTTTGCATGCCCATATGCGTTTCTCACATCTTTGCCATTTTGCTCCTTTGCTAGTGGTTCCCCGAGGTGCGGCACCATTGTCCTAACACACCCATCATCCTGGTGGGCACAAAGCTGGATCTTCGTGATGACAAGGATACCATCGAGAAGCTGAAGGAGAAGAAGCTATCCCCCATTACATATCCTCAGGGCCTTGCTCTGGCCAAGGAAATCGGTAAGTGCTTGCAGCAACATCTTGCACCTACTGAAAGGAGAGAGGAAGAAGATAAAGGCTTTCCCTCAACCTAATAAGTCTTCCTTACAGGTATCTCACAGTGGTATCTCCAAGGGACACAGGGAAACACATCAAGGGTCATTTCAGAGGACTCAGGAAGGAGACCTGTTCCTTGAGAAATCTTCAGCCTCCTCTGTTTTCTGCCTCTCTCTGTCCACTATCCTACACGCACACACAAATGACACATTGACACATTCCCCTCCCCTTTTACTCTGCTATTTCTATCTGGGCCAGTGTTTTTCTGTGAAAACCACAGCTGCTGCGTGGGCAGAGACCTCTCCTTCATATGCAGGAAGAGGCAGCAGAGTGAGTTTTCTAACATCTCACAGGAAGAGTTGCAGCTGCAGCTTCCTGCCCCTGGTTATTGTGGGGCACACGTGTAACCCTCAGTGCTTGTCAGACCACACCTGGAGTATTGTGTTCAGTTTTGGTTCTCCACTCCACAAAACCCATAGAATCATACAATATGCTGAGTTGGAAGGGACCCATCAGGATAACTGAGTCCAACTCCTGTTCTGGTGTATCCATATCTTTGTCTTGGCTCCACCTTTGAGTTGAGTTTTGAGAGCTCTCTACTCCAGCAGCAGTCTGCATCTGCCTCTCCAGGAGATGGGAGATTTCCTCTCCTTAGGATATTTTAACCTTTTAAAAAGTTAATTCCAAATGTTCTGTTTGCATTTTTGTGTCAAGGATGCAGAGAAGGGCCATGAGGATGATCAGAAGACTGGGGCTTTGCCATATGAGGAGAAGCTGAGAAAACTGGGTCTTTTCAGCCTTGAGAAGAGAAAGCTTAGGGGACACCTTTTTATGATCTTCCAGTACTTAAAGGAAGGTGGAGACTCCCTATTTACAAGGAGTCACGTGGACAAGACAAGGGGCGATGGGCACACGTTGCTCCTGGGGAGGTTCTGTTTGAACGCTTGAGGAAAATTTTTCACTCTGAGGACAGTCAGATATTGGAGTGGTCTCTCAGGGGAAGTGATGGATTCCCCCACTTTGGAAAGTTTTAAGTCTCAGCTCATAGGGGTGCTGAGATATAGCATATAAACACTAATATTAGAAGGCCTAATTAGAGTTCCAGGTGATCCTTGAGGTCTCTTCCAACCTGACATTCTATGATTCTATATGTCTCTCACCCCACCATTTATCTCAGGGGCATCAGTGCTCTCCTGTCTTTTGGGACAAGCACAAACACCTGTTCCAGATAAACTCTCTTCTCAGATGAAGCACACAGGATCAGCAAAGAGGGTGCAAAAAACAGCTTTAGGGAAAAGTTTCCACTTAGTTGTTCAGAGGAGAGGTTGTCCAACCAGGATGGCACAGCCAGCCTCATGTCTTTGCTCTGGCTACAAGGGTGGAGAATAGACAAACCTTGGCATGCTTTGCCATGAAGTCAAGACTGCCTGAATGACTGAAGTGTGTCCTGAAAATGCTTAATCACTTTGAATACCTGAGCTGTGTTTATTCAGTTCAGACGAAGTCCAGGTTCCTTACACTCCAGCACAAGGTCTCTAGGAATCTGGGGATACAGACTCCCAGAAGGGAGGTGCCATGTGATTTGTGATGCCACCAGAAACACTTAACACTTAAAACCTGAGACAACTTGAGACCTCATCTCAAGATGACATTCAGAGTCTTTAGGTGATGGGTACATGCCTCGGGACACTGTAAAATGGGCACTGAGGGAGGAGGGTGTTGTGGCTCTTAGGTGATGGGAGCCAGGAGTGTACTGGTGTTCCAGGCACATGCATCTCGTTATGCCTGATGCAATCTGTGGTATTCCTCCCATGTGTTTCTTTTCTGAGGACTCTTTGCAGCAGATTCCTGGGTACTCCCATTCCCTTCCTCCACATTACAGCATCTGCTTTCCTCCTGACAGACTCTGTGAAATACCTCGAATGCTCAGCTTTGACGCAGCGTGGTCTCAAGACGGTGTTTGATGAGGCCATCCGAGCAGTCCTCTGTCCACAGCCCACCAGGACAAAGAAACGAGCATGCAGCCTCCTCTAAATGAGTAAGTCTGATCCCTGGGAGTGGCACCAGTGGTCCTTTCCTGCTCCTGAAAGGCTGGGGGCACTGTGTTCCTGTGTCCTGCAGTGGGATGGGTCCCCCTCAGAGAAGGAGACAGCCTGGGGAAAGGACAGGACATGGTGTGACAGAGCACACAGACCCCCAAACCACTGCTCATAGGCAGGATTCCCCCCATCTCCTGGTGCATGGCAGCCCAGGATTTTTCATCTCAGTCATCACAGAGTCTTTTACCTTCTGACACAGAGGGAACTGAGTCCAGGCTGCCCAGCAGAGGACCTGCTGAGAGAACTGGGAAGCCACTGGAATTGCCTATAGAAAAAATACCAAAACTGTTCTGTTTTCATGGCAGTTGCCCAATGGCCCTTCCTCTTACCAGGCCCTATCCACCTCAAGCGGGGTTTTGTGTTGAAGTTCATTGGAAAGCAGCGGCTTCTCCCCCAGAGCTCCTTTATTCCTATTGTCTCCATGTCCCCCTTCAGCTCAAGGCAGGAGAGGGAGGAGAGGGGCTTCAGGATGAAAAGCAAAGCTGGCCAGAGCCTGAGGAAATAAAGAGTGAGAGCTTTTTAGCTAGGATACTGCCCCTTTGTTCTCCCACCATCACCAGGGCAAAGGGAGGGAGAGGAGGAAAACGTGTGATTTCACAAAGTCTGTCATGTTTTTGGCTACAGATCCCAGCCCCTTCCTGATGCCAGGTTCTGTCCAGCACACAGGAGAGCGATGGCTCCAGCATCCCAGAGCTCAGTATCTTGTGGCAGTCACTGCGCTTTTTACTTCCGCTGAAAGACTGTTGTGGGTCTGTAGCACTGGTTTGTCCATTTGCACAACTTCCCCACACTCACCCCACCCCAGCTGCCCCTTTCCTTCCTCACCAGCCCCCCAGGTTACAACGTAATGAGTAAGACCCAATAAACAGACTGTATATTCTTGCCATGTCTGATGTGTTGCAACTCAGGGGACACAGCCATGAAGCAGTGAACCACAGGATGGCTGGGCTGGAGGGACCTGCCACCTGTGTCCCTCCTTTGGCAGTGATAATGTTGGAAACACCATGATGAGCTTTGTACTGGAGAGCCCTGGACACTATAGGATGAAGAGACAAGGCCTGATTCGTGCACCAAGTTGCTACATTCCCAGCTGAGCCCTCTGCATTCATAGAATCATAGAATGGTTTGGGTTGGAAGGTCATCTGGTTCCAAACCCTATGCCATTTCCCACTAGACCAGGTTGCTCAGAGTCCCATCCAACCTGGCCTTGAACACTTCCCGGGAGGGTGGTAGCCACAACTTCCCTGGCCAACCTCTTCCAGTGTCTGTCTCACCAACCTCACAGTGAAGGTTTTTTTCCTAATGTCTAACCAAAATCTACCCTCTTACAGCTAGAAACTGTTCCCCCTCATCCTATTGCTACATGCCCTTGTAAAAAGTCACTTCCTATCTTTACTGTAGGTCTCATTCAGGTACTGGAAGGTTGCTGTAAGGTGTTCCCAGACCCTTCTGTTCTCCAGGCAGAACAACTCCAGCTCTCTCAGCCTGTCTTCATAGGAGAGGTGCAACAACACCTCTGATCATCTTCATGGCCCTCCTCTGGACTTTCTGCAGCAGGTCCATGTCCATCTTGCTTTGGGAGCATCTCTCTGTAAAGTGCAAATGTCATGTGCCAGCCAAAAGCAGCAGGGTGATCACATCTCAGGTTTTGCCCTTCCCCTCCTCATCCTCAGTATGTTCAAAGGAAAAAGCTGCCTCGCCTTGGAAGCACTCAGAGAATTAGCCGCAGGCTTTGGGAGAGGACCTGTGGTGGGTCCAGACTCCCTTCTGTGGGTGCTGCCCCTGTGGCTTGCTGGGAGCACCCTTACACCAAAAGCATTTCTGCATTCAGGCTCCTAAGCTTGCGTCACAGGCGGCCACATCGGCATCAGCACTCACTCATGCTGCCAGGCACAGGCACAGGAAGGGGGATGGCAGAAAAAAAAAAAAAAGGGTGAGGAATGAGTCACCACACCAGGCCTGACAAATTGCCTCCAAGTCACTAAAATTAAGCTGTAAGAGAGTGGTCCCCGTGGTATTATGGATCTGGCAGCTGTGAGCGCCTGGCCTCCTGATGCATTGCAGGGACATGAGAGTAAGGAATGTTACAAGGTGGCTGCCACTGCCACTGTTCGTGGGTGGGAGGAGGGCTCAGGGTGCAATGATTGGCACTGCAAAATCCTGCAGTCCTAGGAGGGCATACAGAAACTGTGGAGTTGAGTCAGCTTACCACTCCCTGATGCAGCACTGCTTCTGGGTTTCAAATGCTGCTTCCTGCACTGAGGAAGTTGCATTGGTGGTGGCAGCAACAAGCCACCACAGTGAAGCTTGAGGCAGCCTGCTTATCAGGGAAGTTTCTGCAAATGCAGTTCATGGTTGGATCTGAGTAAGGCAGTTAATTTAGTGATGTGAAACATTATACACTGATAACGTCCAGAGCAATCCTGAAGGACATTTTGTGGCAGCAAACTCCACAAATGTCTGCATTGTACATGGGCTGCCATATGAATGGCCTAAGCCCCGTCTAAATACAATGTAAATTGTGTAAACACAAGTCTAGAGGATCAGAAATTATGCCTCTGGTGTGGACATATACTTGTGGAAGGGCAAGGGACACAAAATCGGGGACCTAGCTTTCCTTAACCATCCTAAACATTACTCAAACAAATGAGTTCCCAAAAGGTTATTAGTCCCCCTCCAGTTTCCAAGCCTTGACTTTTACATTCTCAGCCTGCCGTGTCCCTTATCACATACAGCAATTTAAAGAGGAGGGGCTCACCATGTGCCTGAAACAAAAGTCTGCCTTCCTGTGGAGGTTCACAGTCTGAGCTCTCCTTCTGATGCAATTCAAGCAGTTTGCACAACCCCATTGGAGCTGAGGCAGATGATGAGGCAGGACTCTGAGGACTGAGGAAGCAAGCTGGAGACCTGGAAGTTGTGATCCTATGACTGTGCTTATGCTATCAAGTCCTGTAAGGTGTAGTTGGTCTGGGTAAAGCTCTGCTGTTGCATGGCTTAGTTGCTTCTGAGGCACTGGTTCATGGGCTTTCTGCATGGTGCTGCAGGTATCTGCCCTGCCATGACAAACATAGCCACTGGGTGCTGCCCATGTCTTTCCTTCCCCATTGAGGCCTCATCCCCCCTCTGTGTTCTCCAGCCAGCTTTCTGGCCAAGACCTACACTAAGGCATCCTCCTGACAGCTTTGTAAGCCCTGCACTGCCTTCACCTGTTTACTGTTCAGTAATGCTGGCTGGGTATACAATTGCTCAGTCAGGTTTGGGAGGCCAGGTTTGAGACCATGCTGTGTTCTGCTCTCAGAGATATTCCCTGCTTCTCTTAAGTCTGGAACTGAGCCTAGGAGATAAAATGCTCATAACAGCAGTGCCAAATGTCAAGAGTTGTGTGACTGTACAGCACAAGGAGTCATTGATGTTGGCTGCAAGGCAGAGAAGGGGCGAAGACTACAGTGAAGAGCTTTGTGCAGGGAGTGAGGTTAGAAAATCCTTATTTCTTTCCTGGGACAACTGATCACATGAGGTATCCCTGTCACAGTTCTTCTTGGCCCACTCCTTGCAGCAGAGATGAAATCTGGTGGGAGAGTTTGGAGCTATTGAATTGGGAGTTTTTCCCAAAGAATTCATAATTCTACAGTGAGCCAGTGGAGGAGGAGAGTTAAGAGAGACAGCCCTCTTTGTTTGACCATCTGCCCTCATTTTCATCCAGCTTGAGGTGCTCATAGGTTAGAGCAGAAAGGGTTTGTGCGCTCAGCATAGAATCAGAGAATCTTTTAGTTGGAAAAGACCTTTAAGATTGCCAAGTCCAACTGTTAACTTGGAACTGCCAAGTCCACCACTAAGCCATGTCCCTAAGCATTCCTATCTACATGGCTTTTAAATACGTCCAGGGACGGTGACTCCAGCACTCTCAGTGCCTGACAATCCTATTGGTGCAGACACTTTTCCTAATATCCAACCTAAACCTCCCCTGGCACAACTTGAAGCCATTTCCTCTTGTCCTATCACTTGTTACTCGGGAGAAGACACCAACCCCCACCTCTCCACAACCTCCCCCTCCCAGGTATCTGAGTATCTTGCCATCCAAAAGGCTTTGCCATGTCCCTGCACCTCTATGAAGCACCAATCCTGCCCACAAGATCCTCGGAACAGGGAATGCCCTCTCCTGTGTGCCCGTGGGCATTCACAGGGTGCTCTGCACTGCCTCAGCTCCTCCAGCCCAGGAGACCCAAACCCAGCCGGGCTACCCCCCGACACACACACTTCAGGCACTCCACTCTCCCACCGCAACGCTGTTCTCCACATCCCTTTCTTCTTTCTCTCCCTCTCTCCCCCACTCTTCCCATCTCTTTTTACCGCGCGCCTCATTCCTCCACCTTCCTTTCCTCCGCGCTCCCCTTGCCCCTCTTCCTGCACCCCCCTTTTCATTCTCCATCCCGGCCTCTCCCCCCGCTCCTCTCCGTTCTCCTGTCTTATCGTCCATCCCTTCCTTCTCCTTCTTCTCCTGCCGGTGTTCCCGTGCTTGGCGCCCATTGGCTGCCGCCATCCTTTCCCACCACCCCCCCTCCTCCCCCGGTAGCCCCCGCTCCGCTCCGCTCCGTCCGCCCGAGCCCGGCAGACGAAGCCCCCTTCCCCCGCAGATGGCGAGGGGAACGGGGGGCAGAGAGCCGCCGGCGTGAGGGTGAGGGGCCAGGCACCTCCGGAGGGTCGCCACCTGCGGGGCACGGGGGGGTGGGTCCCTGTCCCACACCAGTCGTGGGAGGGGGCTATGGGCAGGTCCAGGAAGAAGGACTCGCGTCTCCGGTAGTTCACGGTGGGACTCGCTTCCCTCCTGGGACTGCTTTGTTCAATTGCTTTTTGAGAAAAGGGGAAGGGGAAAAAACATGACACGGATTCACCCGCTGAAGGAGAGGAAAATGTACATCCCTACGACACGTAAGTACCAGGCGGCTCTTCCCAAATGTCTCCCGCGGGCATGAGTCCATGAAGAAGTTAAGTCTGCAGTCCCGGAGAAAGAAACCTGCTGACCCCATCCACCCTCCCACCCACACTTCCCCTTGTCTCCCCCACCCAGCTCCCGACCCCCCAGCCCAGCGTGGTCCCCACCAAAGACCTCAGCCCCGAGGTAAGGCAGGGGTGTCCTGAGCTGGAACAGGGACATGGGAAACAAGTTGGGCAGGAGGGGAAGGTGAGGTAGGTGAGGGTTGCAGGTTACTGGACTCTGTTGTCCCTCCCAGCTTTTATTTCTTTTTTGACATCAGGTCTAGGCTCAGCTTTCAGTATCCACCTCCTCCTCTCATTCAATGCAGAAATATTTTCTTCTATTATTCTTTCTTTTTTTCTTAAAGAATGTGATGGGATGATTTTAACATCTCTTCCTACCTCTTTGCCTTCCCTTTGCTCTCCAGATGTATGGACCAGGTATATTCTGACAGCACCTGCTAGGGGACCCCAATCCTGCTGCAACAGGGGCAGTCCACATAGAATCATAGAATGGTTTGGGTTTGAAGAGAGCTTAAAGTTCATCCAGTTCCAATGCCCCTGCATGGGCAGGAACAACTCTCACTAGACCAGGTTGCTTAAAATCACTAGAAACAGACCCCAAGCAGATGCCAACACACTTACCAGTCTGAGGCCAAGGTTCATCACCAATTTCTATTATGGGGGTGCCACCAAAGCATCCAGCAGACTGATTCCAGTCCAGATCAGGCAATGACGTCCAGTGTTTTTGATGCCAAACTGCCAAGATACCACATTTGAGCTGGTAGATGGTACTTGACATAGTTAGAATGACACAGACAGACCATGCCTGTTGAAAGGCAAAGTTTCTTCACTGCAGCTGCCTTAGCAGGAGAATGAATTTACCATGAATAAGGGCTTTGTGCTGTATGCCATTTTTGATAGGGCTTTTGGATCCCTGAAGCTGTGTTCACTGGATTGCCAAAGCACAGCCTGAGCAAGCAGCTTTGAGGTCTGGACCTCAGACACATACAGGTGTCCCAGTATGAGTGTCCCAATCCATAATTGATATTTGTAAGGCTGTGTTTCCAAATGCTTATTTTGGAAGTTCCTGTGCATTCAGGAGTAACATCCAAAGGAATTATTAACTGTGACCCCACCTTTTAGAGGATTATCTCTTTGTGAACCTAATATTTTGGTCTCTGCCATCCTTTGCAAGGACTTTTGTCCCCAGAACAGCCACTGACCTCCCCTTTCCTCCAAGAAGTCACTTGTGCCACTGGAACAGCACTGGAAAAAAAGTACCAGAGGAAAGATCTTTGAGCTTAGAAACAGAGTTTCAAATCACTTCCTGCTCTGCCTGTCCATTGCAACCACTCGTGACATGTGGGACAATCCAGCACTGCAGGACCCCAAGAAAGGGGCTTCTGCCAGTGTGTCAGCCCAAGGCACCTGCAAATAAAAAACGTCTAAACAATTTCTGTCCTTCAAAGCTCATTTAAGTACAGAAGCAAAAAATTTATGCAGTAGGCTGTAGAAATTACCTTAAGAAATATTTGCCCAACTGTGGTTTTGCGGGACGTGTCAGATGAGGTTCTTTCAGCATAAGATTTGATACATCTGTAGAGTCTGTTGGATTTGCCCATCTGCTCTCCACAGAACCGTGCCCCCCCACCCCCTCCCAAAAACTCAGATATTCCCTAAGTTTTCCAAAAGTTGGAATGGCATCTACAAAAAAAGAATAAAAGCTGTAATATCAAGACCTGTGAACAAAGTTGTGATGCTACAGGGAATCACATCTGTGAGAAAAGTCTCTGGAGTGTTTTTGAAAGTAGTTAATATTGGGAGTGCTTTCCTTTGAGGTCCTCAGGTTTTACTTCAGTAACTAAGAAGCTTCCAAGCTCTAAGAGATTTGTTGGGATAGACAAAGGTGAGCCTCAGGGTCCTTGTTCTCTTCCACCAAGTCATCTTCACTCCCAAGGAGCCTGTTCATCAAGAGAGTGACTCTGCTAGTCCAGACTTTTAGAAAATTTGTCCAAAGCCTGGATGATCCTGAAGGCATCACGATTCTCTTCTGCATGAGGTTTGCCAGGGTGTCTGTGGTCTGGAGTATATGCTGGTGTCTGCCACTCACACATCCTGGAGCCCTGACAGAAGACAAAAGGCACATATCCTTCCCTCTTCTCTCCCTGCAGCTTCTCACTCAGTGTCAGCAGGGAGCTGGTGGAGAGAGGGGAGCTTGTTTGTTCAATACTGTCTCTGAATAAGCTGAGTGCTGTTTCCATGCCAAACGTTGACGT
Source organism: Heliangelus exortis (assembly GCF_036169615.1). NCBI lineage: Eukaryota > Metazoa > Chordata > Aves > Apodiformes > Trochilidae > Heliangelus > Heliangelus exortis. The sequence goes on along the minus strand of NC_092422.1, from coordinate 144,946,564 downwards.
GATGGGCAACTGGGCACCTCAGATTAGAAGGGCTGGGACACTGCTTTGGTGTTCCAAACAGCTGGGGCAGGCAGAGGTTCCTGTGTTAGCAGTGTGTTGCAGAGTACAAAAGGAGAGAGAGAAAAAAAAAACAAGAGAAAGAGAACAGAGGTCTGGACTGAGCCCTCTTGGTGTCCCCAAAATAATCTGTCTCTCTTTACTCTCAGAATGCCATAATAAAAACAAGCTCCACCTGAGGTGCTGAGTTCAGCCTCTCTGCTTGGACTGAGAGTGGAGCTGCTTTCATTTCTGCTGGTGGAACTAACAACCCCACAGTAAACTGGCCAGTCCAGAAAGAGCTTCAGCAAGCAAGAGGATACTCAGTGAATGAGACAGCCGGAGTTGGAACTGCACTTGGTCACTGGGCACTCTTCCTTCTTTTTTCATTAGGCACCTGCCTCTCATGAATGAGAATCAGGTGCAGGTGACTGTCCCCAGTGCTGGAACCATTAGCAGAAAAGGAGAAAATTCACTGTCCTTGACGTGAGGATTTTTCCCTAAGGGAGAGGATCCATTTGCCATACATTGAGCCATGTCCCTGTTGGTCCCTCCATGACTACTGTGCCTCCCAGGACTAGATGGGGTCAGAGTTGTCCCACATCTTCCAGTGGCTGTCAGCATCCACTAACCTGCCTCAACGTCCCATACAGTGTGTAGGTCTGCACCTGCACACCAATAATGTGGTGATTTTATCTGTAGCTTTTTTGGCTGTGATGTCCACAGTATCAATGGATTTTTCTCCTCCTCTCACCTCCAGATTGCTAACTGATCCTGCAAGGACACTCCCCCGCCTTCTTCCCTGCCTCTGCTATGGACACTTCTGCTTTCAGCCTCCCCACGCCGGCAGTGTTGGAGGAGGGGAATGCCTCTAGCAGCTGGGCAGGCTTCATCACCCCCAACAGCTCCACCACCGCCAGCCCTGGTGTTGTTGTCAGCGGTGTCCTCATCCCCTTGGTCTACGTCATTGTCTGCGTGGTGGGGCTGGTTGGGAATTCTCTGGTCATTTATGTGGTCCTGAGGCACTCTGTGAGCGAGTCGGTGACCAATGTCTACATCCTGAACCTGGCTCTAGCTGATGAGCTCTTCATGCTGGGCCTGCCCTTCCTGGCTGCACAAAATGCCCTGTCCTACTGGCCATTTGGATCTTTCATGTGCCGCCTGGTGATGGCTGTGGATGCCATCAACCAGTTCACCAGCATCTTCTGCCTGACAGTGATGAGTGTTGATCGCTACCTGGCAGTGGTCCACCCAGGGAAGTCCTCCAAGTGGAGGACAGCGCGAGTGGCCAAGGCTGTGAGTGCAACTGTGTGGGTGCTGTCTTCCGTGGTGGTGCTGCCCGTGGTGGTCTTCTCAGATGTCCCCTTAGGGATGAGCACATGCCACATTCAGTGGCCAGAGCCTGCCTCAGTGTGGAGAGCTGGCTTCATTATCTACACTGCCACCTTGGGCTTCTTTGGGCCACTGCTGGTCATTTGCCTCTGTTATCTTCTTATAGTTGTCAAGGTCCGTTCCTCCGGAAGACGGGTGAGGGCTCTGTCCTCCAACCATAAGCTGTCAGAGCGCAGGGTGACCCGCATGGTGGTGACTGTTGTGGCTGTCTTTGTCCTTTGCTGGCTTCCTTTCTATGTCCTCAACATAATCAATGTCGTCTGCCCACTGCCAGAGGAGCCATCCCTCTTTGGTGTCTACTTCCTCGTGGTGGTGTTGCCCTATGCCAACAGCTGTGCCAACCCTATTATCTATGGCTTCCTCTCCTACCGCTTCAAGCAGGGCTTCCGAAGGGCCATCTTCAGGCCATCCCGACGAGTCCAGAGCCAGGAGGTGCCAGCAGGTCCCCCAGAGAAGGCTGATGATGAAGGGGAAGACGGTGAGATCAGCAAGATCACCCAGAATGGTAATGAGAGGCAGGAACACCCTCTAAGCAGTGGGGAAGGAGAAAGCCATGAGCAAAAAACACTCCCTGAGGAGCCTGTGGGATGTGATAAGAGCAACAAGTTGCATGTCAGTTATTTATGATGAAAGGGATAGTGCAGGGGAAAGAAACACTTGGACATGGGATCCCCTTCACCTCCTGTGCTTTTCCACCTCAAAGGCAATGGGAGACGTTGATATAAGGAGATATTAAAGGCCAAGACTATGTTTGAAGATGAAGAGGGCTCCATGAACTTGTGGAAAAAGCAAAACATTGCTCTTGGCTTTGGAAGGGACATCTGAGGTTTGTGTGATACCAGATAAAGAAAGGACTACATCCAGGGAGACCTGAAGAGGTGATGGGCACTGGCAGTGTGGAAAGAGCAAAGTCAGCTCTAGATTTCATGATCTGTCTTTAGATCACCCAGCTATGAAGTACACCACCTGCCATCTGGCTGTGGCACATCAAGGAAGTCCTCAAATGGCATATACAACTAATAGGCATCCCAGTGCCTTGATTATCTTCCTTATATACATATGAAGGAGTTTACCCTAGAAGAAAAACCCTAAAAGAAAAACAGGAAGGAAAAAGGTCTGCAGCAAAGACATACCAGCCAGTTGCATGAATGGTTGACCCTTCTCTAGCTCTCCAATAAGCTTTGGGGACAACTTTCCTACCCATACTGGTTGTGGCTGGGGACCATTCTGACTGCTCAAGGCTTCCTCTTTCTCTCCAGGGCTCTCATGGACTCTGGAGATGACACTTAGGCTGATGAGACTTACCTAGGAGATCAAATGGGACATTAATTTCCTGAACTTCCCATTCTTCAGGGTTTTTCTGCTGCCTCTTCACCCTGTTGGGGGGCATAACAAGGGTAGGGAAAAAGACAGTGAGGCATGGGCTGGAGGCAGGATTTCGTGTTATCTGAAGTGCCCTTTCCCTTTTCCTCTCCCTAAGCCTTCTTGTAAATAAACAAAAAGCTTTGGGTTTTAAAAGGCCAACTGTGCAGACTCAATCTGTGTGTTTAGGGGACAGGGTGCTGTAGATTTGGCTCTCCTGAGAATACACGATGTCTTATAGATAAGTCAGTCTCTGTATGGAGTAATATTTGGCTGGAATAGGAGATAAGACATATACCAGCAGAGAATGGGGACAGGGAGCAGATGGAGCTCGTGGGACCTGCAGTGTGTGAATTGATTTGTCTTATGGGAAATGATAGGGTATTTGGAGAAGAAATTACATTTTTGCACATGTACAAGGGTGGCTTGTGAGCAAAGGTTTGCTCACAGGACTGTACATGAGTGAGAATGGCTGAACAGGGTCAGAGATTGAGGAGGCAGTGCTGCTGGGATATGTACACGGGCTGGGCACTGATGGAGTTTGTGTATAAATGTGTTCATCAGGGGTATGAGCATGATTTAAGTGTACACAGACATAGGTGAAGAAATGTGTTTATGTCATTGTGGGTTGTCTTAAGTGTAGATGCAGTTGTGAAGACAAACAAGTTTATATAGAAGTGTGCACACGCATGTGAATGCTTGGGCAGGAGTGTGAGGGGGTGTGTGTTGCTGTGAGGGGTGGATGGGCACTTGCTTCTGAGCATCGGTTGTTGCAGGGTAGCTGTGTGTTGGCCCCTCTTCAGGCAGGATAGAGGAGCAGCAGTGTACAAGAGAGTGGTTGGGATGAAGGCATCTCCCTCTGCTTTGGCTTCATTCCTGCAGGCTCTGCTAAATGTCTGTCGCCACACCTTGAGCTCCTCCACAAATGCTGTTGCTAAGCTGCAGCCACCAAGAAGACTCTCATGCCAGATCTCCTGCCTATATCTGGGCACTTTTCTCTGTGAATAATTTTGAGAAATGGAAAGAAGGGTCCACCAGGAGAAGACAAGCCTCCCTGAGGTCAATAAATGTTGGAAGAGAGGGTCAGTGATGACTGGCTGAGTGATGGAAAGGTGTCTCACAGCTGGATTGAGAGAAGGCATAGGGTGGCAAAGAATGGCATGGGGCCTGGTGACCTGGGACAGAAGACAAAATACACGGACTAAGAGACAGAACAAGCTGCTGCATATGATGGGAACAGAATCACTTTATGACCAAGCAAGAGACAAAGTCATCCAAGGGTGTTGTAAGAAGTGAAGGCCTCATAAGCATCAGGAGAACAGGAGTGCAGGACGTCTGTGTTCAGGAAAAAAACACAACAGGGCACCAAGTGAGGAGATGTGTCCTAAGCAAGCCAGAGAGCAGAGGAAGTCCGGGAAGGGAATGCAAACATGACCAAACAAAAGACATTCAGCTGTCCTCTCAGCCAGCGGTAGAACCATCACCTCCCAGGCAGGGGTGATGATTGTCCCTCCATACTCTTGTTTCATCTTTGAGTCTGGAATGATGGTGCCAAACTGTCCATGCTGTAAGCTCAGCCTCAGGATCTGAACTACCAGGGATACCACACAGCTATTCCTTTGCTCTTTTTGCCAAGTGTCCTTGCTCCCCTGAACCTGGGCAGTCAGACATGCAGGAGCACTGGCTCATCTCATGGGGAAAAGAAAGTGCTTATTGGACAGTTTCCATCTCTGCTACCTCTTCACATCTCCTTCTTCCATCTATGCATCAGCTGCCCATACTGTGGGCCCCAGTAAGAAAAGCAGGCAAATTGTTCATGGCTGTGAAATCTCTCTTTTTCTGTTTGTTTGTGTTTTTTTTGTTTTTGTTTTTTATTTTGCTTTGTGATTTTTTTGGTTTGGGTTCTTTTTTTTGAGGGGGGGGTTGTTTTTTTTTGGTTTTGGGTTTTTTTGGTGGTGGTTTTGTTTGTGATTTTTTTGTTGTTGTTGTTTGGTGTGGTTTGGTTTGGTTTGGTTTGGTTTGGTTTGGTTTGGTTTGGTTTGGTTTGGTTTGGTTTGGTTTGGTTTGGGGAGCTCCAGCAGCATCCACTGGAGAAGCACAGTCAAGAAATCCTAGCAGAATGAAAATGAACTGCAAAACGCTCCCACCTCTATATGGGGCAAAAAGCAGTAGGAAGATTAAAAGGTTTGGCTACCAAGTGGTCAACTAGATGAACACCAGAGCACTTTAAGGGAGGGTCTGTGTTGCTCCTCTTGGAGTGAGGAGCAGGACAAGGTGAACCCTGGGCGCCTGTAGGACCAAGGAGAAATGATATTAGCTGGGGAGCACTGTTCATGGTTGATGACCAGGCAGTAAAGAAGGTATGTGAGAGTGAATGAGGACCTTGCAGGAGGTAGCTCAGATGGGTGAGGAGAAGGTATAGGAAGGGCTTTCCTTCTCCACAAAGTGGCTTCTCCCCAGCTGCCATGGGGAGACAGGGGAGTTCCCTGGCTGCCAACATGCTTATCAGAGATGCTCTCCTTCACCACCAAATTGAGCTGAGACTTCATCTTGCACACCTTTGCAGCTCCATCTGCTGCATGTCACCACTCAAGAAACTCCACCGACTGTCTGGCTTCTTAAAATACCTACATCTCTGAAGAGCCTGAGCACGGTGCAACGCTAACGCTGAGCAAGTGCACTAAGGAGTCATCATTTTGATCCATGGAGTCTGAGCCCATTAGCAAGGCAGGTCTGCAAGGGAGCCTGCTGGGGAAAACAAAATGTTTTCCAGGGAGACCTGCAGAAAACTGGAGATCTTTAGTTTAATCAGGAGTTTTAAAGAAAAGAGTCACAGGTATTGTATTTTTCTGTCCTGTGATTTCTTCTCCCCTCCTACGCTGCATCCTACTTTTCAGTGATAAACTGGGGGGAAAAAAGGGAGATGAACTGAAAGTAAGACTGGGAGAAAGGGAAGAAAAGGTGGGGGTTTTGTCTGAAATCATAAAGAGAAAAATAAGCCCTGCAAAATTCTACAAAGTCTCACCATTGATTTAAAAGGCTGTTTTTCATAGGAACAGATGTTTGGAATGGCAGACGGTACCTCACTGCCTCCTGACCCCTGCTGCTATCCTCAGCTCTGTCTTCCTCCTGGTGAACCCCCAGCTTTCTCCATGGTAATAGCATTAATCTGACTGCCCTTGTCATCCCCTTCCCTCTCCTAACTGTGATGTGGTTGACTCCGGGCAACCCAGAGGCCAGGAGGACCATGCGCAGTGGCTAAGTGAAATTCTGGCCATGCTCTGGGGGATTTGTTCCAGTCAGATACAGAAATGGATTTTTCTATTCTGGGTGCAGAGACAGGGAGATAAGGGCTCCATCAAGCCCTGTGCTGCACAGAAAGGTTTTATTCTTGTCACGTAGAGATCAGAGCTGCAAGACTAGAAAAGGCCGCAGTGATTTCAACAATGTTGTGCAATGCCTCTGCCCAGCAAATGTTTGCTCATAGAAGGGCTGTCAGAGGCTCAGAGAGGCAATTCTGCCAGCTGCTCAGGGAGCTCATACGCAGACGTCAGAGTGCGCAAGAGCAGATCTAGAGAGTCATATATGTGTGATGTGTATGCACGCATGCAAATGAGTATTTATGTGGCTGCATGTGTGTATGTGTGGGTATATGTGACCATGCAAATGTATATAAATATATACATATATATATATATATTCATATCTGTGGGTGCTTTGATTCAAATGTATCTATGTGTTCATGAGACCATATGTAGCCACCCACACAGATGCATGCATAACTTGGCATGAGTATTCCTCTTGGCCTAAACATGAACATAAGAACACAACACACACAGCCCACACAGAGGCTTAAACTGGAAGATGCCAACTTGACCTTGCAACTGACACTGCCTCACCAGACGGGAACACCCAAGCACATTTCTGCACCTCATCAGTGGCCTGGGGCATCTTCAGACCCACCCAGTGGGTCACTTCCGCTCTGCAAGGGATCTTCAGGAGAGAAACTGGAAGGACAGTGGATGGAGATTGGGAAGGGGCTCTATTGTGGGTAGGTGAGTGTGCGTTTCCAGGCTGTTACTAACACAGCTCACAATTAATGTCATTTGAAGCCGTTGTTAGGGAGCTGTTGTATTTGTCATCAGCAGGGAAACACTGCAGCTCAGCTCAGGCAACAGCAAAACCATCCAGACCACGTTCTGCTTCAGCTGCTACAGGACCATGGAACAAGGGGGTGTGGGGAAGGGTCAGGAAGCAGTTAATCAGTCATTGAAATTGGGTGGACAGCAGATAAAAGAGACGAGGAGATAGATGAAAGGGAAACACCCTTGAAAAGAAGATGCTCCTGGCTCTCCTGAGGATGCAGCAGAGAACTGAAGTGCTTTATCTGCTCGAACGAGTGGAAAATATGCAAATATTTGCTCATGAAAACTTGGTGTTCTTTGCCTTCCCAAGCATAAAATATGCAAACGCCACGCACAAGGCGGACGGCTCCCTCTGATCTCACACCTAAACCACGTCATGCACAGACACACGTACACACCCGGCACGTCAGTGCCACCAGTGAAAGATGCTCGCCCGTGCTGCAGCATGTCCTCCCCTCCTAGACGTGACAAACAGGGTGGCGAGGGAAGGAAGGATTTCTGCCTTGACTCACGAACTGTTCTTGAAGGGACTGTGCCCTTCTCTGCTCCCTTCGGGGGGCTTGAACCGCAGCAGCTGCCAAGCTGACAGCAGGGGGGAGGGGGGCTGGGGATTTGCAGAGAGGACAAAGGAAAGTGAACCCAACCAAGTCACCCAAGCCTCTTGGTTGTGAGGCGGCAGTGCGGGGCGCGGGTGCTGCGCCGTGCGTCCTGCAGGGGGGAGTCGACAGCCACCGGACGGCCTCCGGGAGGGGAACCGGGATGGCATCGGGCAGGGAACCGGGAGGGGAGCCGGGCAGACTGCAGCCGAGTCGTTCCCGCTTTGACGTCACACACCTGCTCTTTTTCCACCTAGAAATGTCCTGGATTTGAGGCAGTGCTGTGCCCGGCGGGGATGCTGCAGGCATGGCCGATGCCCAGCACCCCGGCACGCCCCGCGGTGTGCTGGCTGCGGGAACGAGGAATGTTGTCGGGACTTTTGTCCCCTCTCTGACACCTCTATCTTCTCGGAAATCCCATATATTCACCATGCCGGTGAGGGGGCCTGGAGGTCCATGCAGAGCCCTCTGTTGGACCCTCAGAGCCACTGTAGCTACCGCAAGGCATCGCACGGTTTCGGCAGAGGGCTTGTTGCTGAACCGAACTTTGCTGCATGAGGCATCAAAAACCACTTGTGCCCTGTGCCTTGAAGGTGGAGTGATGAATATGCTCAAGCCGGATCAAATGGCCAGAAAACGTGGCAGGACTCTTTCTCTGTTGACTGGATTTAGGGCCACTCGGAACAGTGGTACCAAGCAGCAGACGCCCCTGGTGTCAGCATGGTCCCCTTAGCGGCAGTAACAATCACAGATCCAAGAGCTTCTGTAAGCTGTGCAACACCAGCTTTCTCTCCTCTTGCCACAAAGTCCTTTTTTCTTGGATGAGAAAGCTCATGGGTACCTCTGACAAAAAAATATTCTTGTCTTAACCACTGTACAACTTTCTCAGCATTCCTTTTGAGAGCTAAGATTCCCCCAAAGTAGTGACCTACTGAGGATAACTGCAGTCCAGGAGTTTGTGCTGGGGGGATAGCACAGTGGTAAAAACTTGTGGGTGGATAGTGGTGGGTGGGAGGAGGAGGCGTTTGGATGCATTCATTCAGATGCAGAGAAGCAGAAGGCAGCAGGCTGGGCTGAAGGTTATATTTAAGAACTGTCTCAAATAGGCTACAATGTCACCTGGTATCTCCCACCCAGCCAAGCTATTGGGCCTAGATGCTCACAAGGCAGCAAAGTCTTCCTGGTTGCAGCAGGGTTAGAGCTTGTAGTCACATGCAGAATTTAGGGTGGGTAGCAGCACAGTCTCTAGTCTGAGTAGTCTTGCAGGCAGGGTCACAGGGTCGGGGTAGGAGATGGGACACTCACGCTGGAAAAGGTCCCTATGGAGAGAGGGGCAGCCTGGGTGATGCTCCCTTAGTTTCAAGGCGTCTCCAGCTGACACAGATATCAGCAAGTCTCTGATAGACCATTCAGCTGTGTTTGGAAGACATGAGGTGTCTTGGACTAGCTGTGGGGGCAGTGGGAAGTGGGTGACAAGTTCCCACTTTCATTCTCAGTGCTGGAAACTGCCAAGTCTAGCAACACCTTGACTCTAGCAATGAGCACAGGTGAATGGCTCTTCCAGCTGCTCCTCAGCCACGTGGCATTTTGGCGATGCACAGAAAAAAATGTAGTGTCTTTGCCAGGCCTTGATCTCTGTGTGACACAGCCCAGGCTGCTGAGCTGCCTGCAGCAGAAATCCCTGCTGGCAGAAGTGCACTCAAACTTGGCAGCAGCCTGCGGAAAGAGTTGCTCCCGGTTGGTCCAGGCCCCACATGGGCAGAAGTTATGAGAGAAATGTAGCCATGCAGCTGACATCCAATGGGCCTGCCCGTGCTCAGAGACGTACAGCATATTCTAAGCCAGTAATTTCATACCATGTTGGTGCTCTTGGGTAACAAGGGCTGGCTATTACACAAACTTTGTGCACAGCTGCAGAGTGCACAGGCTGGAAAAGATTTGACTTCCCAGCCCGATTTGACTGCAGCAGTCCCCATGCAGACCCACTGATGTTACAGAGTAACCTGGGGTCTCCCCAAAATACTAAGGCATAAAAAACACACCGCCACCTTTCCATGTCCCAGGTGTCCCCCTCTTTGTCTGCAGGCTGAAAGAGCAAGCTGGAGGGACCCAGAGCAGTGACAGAGAGGAGGTGAGTGCGGAGCAGTGCTGCTCACCACTTCCCAGCTCTTGAAACATGTGTGAGCTGTCTTTTCAAGAGCATCAAAGGCAGTAGCTACAAGCCTGAACTTTGCTTCCAGAAGGAATCAGCTGTTGAGCTAAGCAAATGCTGATGCTATTCAGGGTGGGTGGAAGAAGGAAGGGAAGGAGGGAAAGAGAGCCAAGCTGACACGGGCCAGATCAGAGGGGGGAGGCACTCACAAAGGCCTCAGAGGCAGGATGGAAAAGACAGTAATTACATAAGAGCACTTGGCCAGCATCTGTCTGGAGTCAGCTGGGCCCCACCAGCCCTCCCTCCCTGTGCTGCTAACCAGGAGCAGCTGAGGATACAGATTACCCAGCGCTGGACCCCTCCAGAAGGGAGCAGAGGTAAGAGGTCCTCCACTTTCTTCCTAATCCCCCCTCCCTGGCTTTCAATGTTTTTGGAGAGTGGGAGCAGAGGGGTGGGAAGAGAGGAAAGGGAAAGCAGCTGTGGTTGAGGAGAAGGAGCCAGGAAGGGAAGAGAAGGGACTGTTTCTCTGCCTCTTGGTGGGGATAATACCTTGCCTTGGGAGTATTTGGTGAGGGAGGAGGAGTGAAGAATGAGTACGTGGGTGCTAGTGGGTGGGTGAGAGCATGTGCTGAAGAGCAGGGGGTCAATATGTGCTGCAGGGGAGCTGAGCAGGAGGTTGAAAGGGGAGGAAACATCCAAGCAATTTCCTTCCTTCAGTACCTGTGGCAGAAAGGGTTAATCGGATGGAGGAAGTCACTAGGGGACAGCCAGGCTTTTTCCTGCTACTATGCCCTGTAGGGGGGAGGGGGATGGGGAGGTGCAGGAGAAGGGAGGAAATGTAGAAGGAGGATGAAGCAGCTGCTTTTGAGCAGGGATTGTTGCAGTACAATCTGGCCAGAGCTTCCCTGGGCTGCCTCCAAGGCAGAGTATGCGATGAGGAAAAGGAAAGATTGCTAAGCACACGAGGTGCCTTCAGGCTTGGGTTACCCTTAAAAGCGTGGCTGGCACAGGTTTTTTTGGATAACATTCTCAAAACTTCTGCCTTTGAGCGTTTGGCCATGCAAGCCAAAATCTCTTGTTAATGGGGCTGTCCTGGCAAAATGCTGCTGGTACAGCCAGTCCCCTTCAAGGAGCGGGGAGATATTACCCTGCCAAAAGTGTCTTTATTGGCATAAACTGCTGCCCAGCTGGGCAATGCCACCAGCACAAGGCTTTGTTGGCTGGCTCCCCGTGGGTCCCTGTTCAGCTTAAACAAGACATTAAATACAAAGCTTTGCTCACTGTCCACTGTGGGCTGTTCTTGCAGTCAGATGAGAAAAAGGCAAAGGCCCCAGCCGACGAGGTTCTCTACAAAGAGCTCTTGTTTGGTTGTCAGCAGCTCAGGACTCCAGATGGAAAGGTGAGATGGAAACGAGGGCAATGACCTTCCCTGCTACCTGTTCCCCTTGGAGAGGCTGAGGAGGCCAGATGTAAGGCACAGAGCTGCAAAAGAGGGTAATGTCATGCTTGGAAATAAGCCAGGCAGGAAAACCCGAGGGAGTGAGCCAGTGCAATAGCTTTGATGAGACAAAGAGGAACTCTGCCTTCACTGTTGGTCTCTGAGTTTTCATCCACCCCAGAAAATGTATTGGTTTTCAACAATAGTACTGTCAACTGCCAAAATCCCCAGAAGCAGCAGGCAGGAAAAGAGAAGACAACACAACTGATCATGAAACCCCCCTGCTGTCAGCTGGCTCCAGTAGCAAGAAGTGCTGCCCTAACCCTTCCCCCTCTCATTGTCCAAAAGGAGAAACTGAGGCACAGGCAGATGCAGGAGACTTGGAGTGGGTCTCATTGCATGTCAGTGATGGAGCCCAGCAAGAAAGTCACGGGCACAGCAGCTAATTTCTTGGTCCTTTTCCCACCCTGTCTGGGAGGCATGTTCACTCCCGATTCATTGAGCTCCAGCCTGACAGGCAGCCTGAGAATCTCTCCAGGCCTCCCAGCCCCCCTTCCTCCCTTCCCCCCAGCTTGCAGCACATATTTTCCCAGAGTTTTCCGCTTGCTTCTCCAGTGGTGCTGGGGTCCTGCCAAACGCCAGCCACTTGCTGGGAAATGGGGCCTCCCATTCCCAAACCAAACAAACGGGAGAAGGAAAACAGAAAGAAAAAAGTCTCAGGCACACGTAGACATGCACAAAACCCTTTTCCCCTCAGAAGCCTTGGAGCCTTCTTGCAGCTTCTCTTAGAAACTGCAGGAGGCACAGTGCTGACTCGGCGCTTCTGGAACCCCTGGAACAGGAGAGCTATTGACCATCCTTGCTTCAGCCTCCCAGAGATACAGATGTGCACCCCACCGTGTGTAAGTTCCAAAAAATGGTTTGATGAAGGATAAGACACCTCCCCCCCCTCCCCCCCAAATCCTATAGTGTAAGAAAAGTCTTCTGTGTGTGCCCTCCACATGCCTTCCCCCCACAATGCCCTCATTCCCAGGTTCTGGTGCAGCCACGTTGTACTCACTCCAACAGCCCAAGTACAACGTCAGCTTGGCGCCAGGCTGAGGCCAAAGATCATGGCCAGGGTTTGCTCCAGATCCTCAGCTTTGCTGCCGGGCAGCTTTCCAGGCACACCCCTCCTGTGCAAATTGATCAGCTGGGGACCTGACCTGGGGATGTGACCAGAGAATGACACGGACCTGACCTTAGGATGTGACCGGGGTTGATGACCATGTGCTGGAGTGCAAGGCTTGGGGCTCTGCCCAGGGAAAGGAGATGACCAGAGAGGGAAAAAATTATTCCTTTCCCACTTGGCAGATAAGTCTGCTAGGAACAGCATGCCTGAAGCAAGAGCCTGCAGTGACCTGCAGAAGAAACAATGCAGGAGAGAATGGAAGGTGAAGAAGTTTGGGGAGTAAGAGTGGGACTGGCACACGTAGGGAGAGAGCAGGGCTGTGCATGGGACAAGAAAAGGAGGGCAGAATCCTGATCCATCCCACCTGAAGGAAAGCCTCTCCCTTGCACCGATGCACCCTTTACCCTTCCTGAGATGCTTGGGGTGGGACACTGCCCTGCTGCCTGCTCACGTTTTGCACAGTGCACAAACTCTGCTGCCTGCAGTTTTCTGAGCAGGGCTAGGCTGTTAGGAAGCGAAAAGGCTTCATCAACAACAACAAAAAAGAAAACCCACCATAAAACAAATAAAAAACATACAGAAGGAAAAGGCACTACCTAGGAAAGAGTTAAAAAGGCGCCGAGGAAACCCAAGCCCGTTTGCAAGGGAGAGCGCCCAAAGCCAGGGAGAGAAAGGGAGGGAGAGAGGAGGGAGCAGGTCCAGCCCCGCTTTGCTGCACCCAGCCAGCACTCAGCAGTGCCTGTGCCAAGAACCAGCTTTCTTAAAGCCATGGGCCCGGGGGCCGGCTGTGCAGGCGGAGGGGAGCCCGGCAGCAGCGGCTGGGAAGCAGGGAGGGGAGCCCGCAGCCTCCGGGGTGAGCTGCCGTGATGTGCCGGGATGCAGGCGTAGGGAACGGGGAGCCGAGAAAGGGGCTTTCTCAGCTTGTTTGCGTGTCTGTCTTTCTGTAAGCGTCCTTCTCGGCAGGCTGCCTGCTCCCAGCTTCCCCTCCTTCACCCTCTGCGGTGGAGCAGCTCCCCTCCGGTCTCTCTGCAAAAGGCCTGGTGCTCCTCTCGGAGGAGAGGGACAGCCCTTTGGGAAAGAGCTGGGGTTTGGTTGAGAATACAGCTGGGCATTGGGAGGGGGGGAGAGGGGCTGAGGCACAGAGAGGGGTTTGGTAGGGGGGAAGGAGAGGGATGAAGTTTGCAGCTGGAACAGGGAGGGTTGTTGGGTCAAACCCCTGTAAGAAGTTGATACCTAGTGGTATCTGGACTGGAAAAGCTTTTGTGTGCATTTTTTGCTAAAGGGGCTGTGTGGTTCACCATGTCTCCTTCTTCAATCCCAGCCTGGGGACTGAATGCACTAGTGGCTCCAGTGGTTTGCCTAGGGAAGGTCAAGCCCTCTTGGTCTGGGCAGAAGGACACAGAGCATCCTCTTGGGCCATGTGGTTGGTACTCAGATTGCAGCCCTGAGACTCCAGAGACTTCAAGCATCTAAAGTCCCTCCACAGCACAATGCAATTTCACTCCACCCCTGGCTCCAAGCATAGAAAGCTGTTTTGTGGTGATCTCTGCACTATTCCATGTCCTCCCCTTCTTATACCTCACTTTGGTACTTCCTTGTATCTTCTCAGGTCACCATGGGCATAATTTATCTGTGCACACCCCTGGCCTTCCTCCTTCTCACTCTTGTTGTGCTTGGGGCACCCACTGATGAAGCCAGCCTCACAGAACCAGCCCATGGTGCTTGCAAACGCTGCTGTGACCCACTGGACCCTTCCACAGATGCTCCACAGCTCCCTCCCAGCCGCCACCACTTGCCATACCCAATGCCAGAGGTCCGTCCATATATCAACATCACCATACTGAAGGGTAAGTGTTTGTCTTGGCCCCAGGATGCCAAGGCCTGCTCCGGGACTGGTAACACTGCAGTGAAGGTGACAGCTGGGCTGCTGGCATGATGGTTATGCTGACTGCAAGATGCCACCCTGAAGGGTATGTGCCCACACACACTGTGTTCAGAGTTTCAGTGTTTTGTGCTGTGATCAAGAGTAGCCTAGGGAGGAGGGAAGTCAGTCCATATTCATGATGTGACCTCAGTGTCTCAGGATGCTGCCTGCTGCCAGCTCTTTCTCCCTGATAGCACAGGAGTGGCAGTAGGAGCCTCTTGCCATGCCAGGAGGACACCTTCCTCACCTCAGACTTCAGAGTCTGCAGTGCCTGAGATAAAGAAGCAGTTCTATCCAGCTGCAAAATAAGCAGGTTTGGAGGGTAGGCACTGGCACCTGGGAAGGCTGTGGGGAAGCCTTCTCCAGCTCCATGGGTCACATGCATTTTGGAGCAGGAGGAGAACAAGGAGAGGCAGCAGCTATTGCAAGGACCTCCAGGCTCATTCCACCCTGCTGGCTTGGATAGCTGGAAAAGGCTCCCTATTTTAGACCAGCTCCTCCCTTCAGGGCTCTCCTTTTAACCTTTGCTGTGGGCAAAAGCCTGTTCCCAGCTGGATCCTACTCCAGTCCTTGATCGTTGTGGTTCCTCTGGGCTAGCTGGGCAGATGCTCCGCCTTCCCTGCCCAGCCTGGAAATAGCTGCAACCCATCAAAGCTCAGCAGTGTGCCTGGGAGAGACACAGGCCTGGACTGGAGTGGGGTGTTTCAGGGGGACCTGCAATCCTACATAGGGGGTGAAGACAGAGGGAAAGAGCACGGCACAGGTTTGGGATGCTGTAGCTTGCATTGGAGGCTGCTCTGGCCCCATCTCTTCTCTCTGTACACAAAGTGCATTCTGCTGCTGCTCTCTCTCTGTATTGATGAATATTCCAGTATGTGACAGGCAACATGCACAAACCCCAGGGCAGAACTGTAGTATTAATTATACAGTATGCCCAAAGCATGCCAATATTGTAAAAGTACCACTCCTCTAACTTGCATTTCACCATTTGCTTAGTCCAGCTTGGATCTTTTGCCTCTGGCCCATCCAGTTATCCCTCTCTAGTCATGTTCTCCCACAGACATTTAGCACTTCTCCTTCTCCAGCCTACAGCAAAACAGTGTGCACACTACATAGAGAATTAGGTCAAAGAAGAGGGGTGTAGGATACACATGGTCTGTGGTGGAGGTAAAGGAATGTGGAGGGGGAGGAAGAAGTCAAGGGCCCCAGTGGTACTTTGCACAGCGAGGCTCCCACTCAGGCTGAGGTCTCCAAGGGACAGGTCCTAGTGCTTCCAGCAAGGCCATAACATGTGAGGAGCAGAAGGTTCATAAAAGATCCTAGTTGTACTCAGAGCTACATTAACTACTTTCCCATGAAACACAATGATTTTGTGACCTTCAGGAACTTTCCTTCTTCTGGCTTTGCCCCATCCTTGTACAATCCTTTGCTTCCTTATTAGGCTTTCTCACCACCAATTCCACCTCTCTGGTGTCACACAGGAGTTTTGTCCTCTGCTTTGTCTTGCAGGAGAGAAAGGAGACCGGGGAGAGCCTGGAATGCCAGGGAAATGGGGCAAAGAAGGACCACGAGGCGAACGAGGTGCCCAGGGCCAGAAAGGCAGTAAAGGACAGATGGGCACAGCTGGAGAACCCTGCAAGCATCAGTACGCTGCCTTCTCTGTTGGTCGCAAGAAAGCACTGCACAGCAGTGAGGGCTTCCAGGTCTTGATCTTTGACACTGTCTTTGTCAACCTCTATAGCCACTTCGACATGTTCAATGGTAAATTCTACTGCTATGTAGGTGGACTTTACTATTTCAGTCTCAATGTCCACACCTGGAATTTCAAGGAGACCTACATGCACATCATGCACAATGAGGAAGAGGCAGTCATCTTGTATGCCCAACCCAGTGACCGTAGCATCATGCAGAGCCAGAGCCTCATGCTGGAGCTCCAGGAAAAGGATGAGATCTGGGTGAGGCTCTACAAGCGGGAGCGGGAGAATGCCATTTACAGTGATGATGTTGATGTGTACATCACCTTCAATGGGTACCTGATCAAGCCCAGCCTTGACTAACTCCACACCTCCTCCCTGGGGCCTCTTTGCCCTTTTCCTTCTTCCTCTCTCTCTCTTTACTGCCCGCAACCACTGCAAATCACTTGGAAATGGGCCTGTGAAGTCTCAGGCACTGAGTGTGAAAATTGCCACGCTGGCTCCCACCTCACACGCTCTTGTAGCCAGGCCTGTATCTGTCCACTTGCAGCATGACACTACCATCTCTTGGCCCCTCACCTCATGACCCCAGCATAGGTTACTGGCTTCTTCTAAATCTGCCAGTGAGCTGTGTATGGAATTTAGGGTCCTAGAGCAGGAGAAAAGCCAAAGTGCTGCTCTTGGAGGTGTGTCCCTCCTTGGCAATTTATACCCAAAGGACTCCCATAGAAAGGGCTAGAAAATCCCCACTGCCCAGGTGCATCCTGGCCCCTCTTCCTCCCAATGAGACATACCAGCTTTGCAGCCTGCAACATGGCCTTAATGTCACCTCTCAAACATGTAGTCTGGAGAGTAGACTGGGGTCTGATGGCTTCCAGTGGCATAAGGAAGATAGAGGATGGTGAGAGACAATACTGCCTTTCCAAAAAGGGAGCTTTTGACTGCATGAATTATATCATTGACTTTCCTTAGATACTCTCCTGGGTCATAGTGACCAGGTTGGCTGTAAAATTTAGGCCTGGTGAGATTGGCCTCTTCTCTCACAACTCTAGCTCTTTGAAGAGATGAAAGGCCAGACACTCAGTGAGTGTCTTCAGAGGCATCTTCCCTTGAATCAGTAGAGCCCACCAGTCTATTCCCACTATGAGTTTTAAATTCAGAATGAGAGAGAGAGCCAAGCCTCCCAAACCTCCCCTGGGGTGCTACTCAGTCTCAGTCCCCCAGCTGTGGGAAACCAGTCCAGATAGTGACCCTGAATCTCCTCTCCTCTTTGGCCCTTCCATTGGTATCAGCAGTTATCCCTAGCATTAGCTGATGTGAGGGGAGAGCCAGACCCTGGCTCCTGCCTGCCATTACCTTGTCCTCCTGAAGGTGGTTCTCCCACATTGGTATTGAGAGACCACTATGTCAGGATCTTAGCGGGAAGCTGTAAGGGCAGTCAGTCACAGTTATATCAGTTCCAACTCTGGGCAAGTTGGCACCTCTTTGCCTCTGTGAAAAGACATAGAGGTGACACTACAGCACCTTGCCCCAGGCTTACAAGCTTCCCTGCCATGTGCTCTGTGCCTTTTTCTGGCAAACTCATCAGAGCAACTGAGAAACGCATGTGGCTAAAACAAATCCTTGCTCTTCTTGACAGGCTGGAGATGTCACGGTGGGAAAGGAATGCCAGTGGTAGGGGTTTTAGTACCATTTGTACTGGGCTCATACCGCTCTTGCTCACATCCCTCTGGGATTCCAACAGTCCTGAGGGGAGCAGATGAGGCTGACTCAGTACTTTGGGAAATCTACTTCCACATGTTGTGATGCTCACAGAAAGAACAGTGCCAGGAGTTGTCTCTTTTTTGAGTCTCAGGACAGGACAAGCAGGAGAAATTGTATTTCTCCTCTGCCCATCACTGTTAATGAAATCTTCTGATTTACATAACTTCTGAGGTCCCATAATTAGCCATGGTCTCTGCCTATAGCATCTGGGACTATAAGAGCTCTCTAACAGGAGATACACATCATTTCACAGGACTAGGTCCAGTACACTCAGCACAGGATAGCAAAGGCACAGGGACCCAGGCTAAATATTAAAAAAAAACAACTTGAGAGAATTGCAGGACAGTTTCTCTCTGTTTACTCACCTGCCCTGCTTTACTAAAGAAGCTGTACAGACTGGAATGAGTTTCAGGTACTTTCCGGGTGGACCTGGATCTTCCTCACCACTGTCACTGAGGCAATGGGTATAAAAATGAAGTTTTACAGAGGCAAAGCTGGGTTTTTCCCAGGGAAATATTTGATGATGGCATCGTGGGAACTAAAGGAGACTATGAAAGTCTTCCCCTCCCTTAGCAGGTCAAGCATGTGGAATTGCTCAGAGGAACAATTTCAGACAGTAGAGAGGAAGCAGCCTTCTGGAGGTGATGCTCAGGAACTGAATCCCTTTCTCTCTTCCTCAACAAGCTGCGAATCCAGATAGTGTCTATTTAGAGTGTATAGTGCCCCTGCACCTCCCTGAAGTTAAGCAACACTCTCTAACACTAAATATCTCCAGAAAGAAATTTCCTTCTTCCTCCTTTTCTATTTGGTGTTTGAATGCCAGTGATGAGTAAGCAGCCAGACAGTGCCTGATGCACATAAGAGAGGAGGGCAGGGAGAATCAAAGGGTATGTTTAACAGGCTTCTTGGTGCTAAACAAGAGGGCAATCCCTTGGTGCTAAATCAGATTTCAGGAGTTTGGGTGCTTTCTGGAAGGTGTAGTAGGCTGAGTTGCAATGTACTGTGGAATCAATGGTGCTCTATGTTACAAAACCAAACAAACTCTGAAAACTTTTGTATATATATTATTTTCAGTGGTATTAAACTTTTTCCCTGGTTGTTTTGCACTTAGGTTTGTTTTTTGCTCCCAACTCATTCCTTTTAGCTCTTGTTATTGCCAAATAGTGCAATAAAAAAGACACTGACTCAAAAAGAAAGGGGGTCAAACTCAGGTCTGAAACTTTGCTGGGCAATCTTCTGCAGTCTTCTATCTGTTTCCTTTGTGGAGAACCACAACTTTAAAGTTTTATAATACTTTGACACGCTTCTAATTAGGACAATTCTGTATTCTGGTAAAGCCTTAAGCAAATTCAAGGAAGTATTCTTTGGAAATCACAAAAAGACACAAATAAACAAAAAACCCAGGACAACACAATACCTTGTAAGATTAGGATTCAGCTACTTAACTAATTCTGTTGAAGAAGGCTGGGCTAATGCTGGACTTTTCTTAAGGGGGATCAGACCCTTTATCTTGTGAAATTTTTAGCAAAGCCTTCTGTCAGGTGTTCAATATGCATGTGTGTTTTCTGTTTTCCTCATGGCTCTTTTTTTTTCTCTGACAAGAGGTAAAAGCCAGGCTGTACAGATTTAAAAGGGACACTGAACTGTTGACTTGACACTTGAGCTTGCTAACTATGGGGTGGAGAGCAGTTCCAGCATTCATATGGACATACATTTTGGAAGTCGTGTGTGTGAAAGACTTGATGTTCACTTCAGAGATGAAAAGACAAGTGATGGTTGACCATAAAGCTGGGGAAAATGAGGAAACCTGAAAGGGGAGCAGTCACATGGAGGCCTGAATGGAAGATCTAGGAAGGGTAGAGTCCTAAGGTCAAGGAGATGCCTATTGAGGTCTCACTGTAGGTCAAAATGTAAGTGGGGATGTTTTGGTTTTTTAGCATCTCTGAGCTGTGGACTGAGAGGACTCCTGTTAAGTGGAGGAATGGACAAGAAAACAAGAGGAGATGGCCATATAGGACCTTCTGTTTTGAGTTAAATGTATCTTCACATAACTTATCCTGTGGTTTGACATGCACCAGATGCTTCATTTGGCAAGGGATGGAAAACATAATCATACACATCCTTGCAGGCCTCTTTGGTCCTGTGACAGGCACAGGGTTAGGGCTATATATATCCGAGTACATACAATACTCTGTCAGATCAGGATTGCAGATTTATTCATGTTTTTTATTTACCTCTTAGGAAGCAGATGCAAATGTGTCCCCAGGAAATTCAGGGGTTGTGTTTGTATGCGCTTTTGGCCCCTTGAGGTGACATGCTGGTAGATTGGAGGTGCCTTCATCACACTCAGAAAAGTTGAGGAGTGAGGGAAGAGGGAGGAGTGGAAATGTGGGGCCAGACCTTCTAGAAAAGTATTCTATGATCCAGTCCTTCAGCCTGACCACTTTGAGGGGAAAGTGCCACCTGAAGAATCTCTTCAGGCAAATCCCTTGGAGCTAACATGTACACATGACAAATGGACTCTGTAGCTGGTGCCACCCATCACATCACAGATGCCTCTCTGGAGAGTTGCCATTAAGTGAGGCTCAGCCCAGGCAAGGTGGATTCTGCAATACTCTTGAAGAAATGAGAGCTAAACTGGCTCAGAGCAATCCTACTGCCCTGCCAGCAGGTGCAGCCATGCCCTGACAGCCACAAGACCTCCATTCACCTCGTCCATTCCGGAGCTGGGTCCTTTTCCATGCAATGGGGCTGCTGAGGGGTATGTGAGCTGCAGGAGATAGCACCTCTCTCCTGGGCAAATCAATAAGCACTAACCCTGAGGCCATACCTCTCTTTTTCCCCAGAAAGACAGGTCCAAGCTCTGCTGCAAAGGGCTGTGTGGCCACATCTGAAGTTTGTTCAAGTGTTTGGCCAAGGGGCTCTTTAAACTGGCTTCCTGCAGGCTTGTGGTCTTGAAGGTATGAAAGAGAGGGGTGGGAGAGGAGGCAAAGGGCAGGATATGGTGGTGTCTCTGGGGAAGGAAGCACATGTCAGAGACAGCTCAGGAGAAAGCAAAAGCCCTGCAATATCTCCTTACTCTGTGACAGCTTTGGGAATGGTGACAAGAGAAGCAGACCAAGAAAAAGAGTATAAAATTAAAGCTTTGACCCTGCTGCAGGCATTTAGGTGGACATGGATGCATTTGTCTGCACGCAAAGCACCAGGAAGGGTAGGAGTGCATCATGGCAGGACCTGGCTCAGCATCTCCCCTGACCATTTAAGGGTGAGCCCAGCAGATGCCAGCAGAACCCCCATCTCCCACCATCATTTGCATTGCAACTGGATGCCATCAGTGGGTTGAACCTGCCCCGTATCCTCTGTTTCTCACCTTTTCTTTCCAGTTGTCTTTGGAAGCAGCTGTTTGGCCCAAAGGGATAGATGCAGACCTTGCCCATGGCTATATGGGCAAAGGGGCACAGATGCATTGCAGAGGGCCATCATTCCACTGCCTTGTGGCACGGCCCTTCTCTGACCACAATGGGAAAATAGACACTTTCCAAGCCACGCTGGGCTTCAGAAGCCAGCTCAGTGCTGCACTCTGCTGTGACACACACACACACACATACATATGTACACATGTGTATCACTGCTGCATGGACATCTCTCACCTTCCTGCCGATGGAAACTGCTGCCCTTTGCAAGACTGGCTAGGATCTAAAGATGCTATCAGGAGGTGGGTAGAGGGAAGCTGAGGTCTCAGGCCTCTTTGATACAAGCACAACTCCCTCATCTCATGACATCCCCCTCAACTTCTCCCACAAGCCTCTGTGATCTCTCTCCCTGCAGTTATACCACAGTGAATGCAAGAGGAGAAGGTTTAAATTGAAGACTGCTGACAGTTTCTCAACCCACAGAGCTGTCCCATCTCTTGAGTTTGTGTCACTTAACTCACAAATGACCGTGACATTATCACAAGATCTCACATCTTTCCCAGTTGTTGTTTGCAGTGACTGAAGTGGGGAGGAGCAGGACAAAGAGGTCTTGGGTTGGAGAAGCTAAGGAGTAGGGGGCTTCCCAACCACCTGAGAAGTCTGGGAATCCAGCCTCAGGTAAGTGGGAGGAGACAGGCTGCAGTTTCTTGATCGACTTTATCCTACCTGTCCCCATACTTTTAAGAAGCAAGGTTGACCTGCATCAACCTCAAAGCTGCTGAGGTGCCTCAACTGCCAGGGAGACCAAGTAACACAAAATGCAATGCACCTCTGAGGTTGGAAATGTGACCAAGCTTCACTGGTCTCTTCTGAGGAGAGTTACAGTGCTTCAAAGTAGCCACAGGAAGGAAATACCCAGGAAGAGGAAGGAAGACATCAGGTCTCCTGTCTAACTCTCACACATCCTGTAGGCATCATTTCCACAGCTCTGGTCCCTTGGTCTAAAGTCCCAGTCACTCTCCAGGTGTTTGCCATAACAATGTTCTAGCACCAGACTTGAGCAAACATCTTCCAAAGGGTGCCTGAGGTTCATTGTACTCTCCCGCTTGCCTCACACATGATTTTCTGGGCTCATGGCATTCTCCCATTTGCCCTTACACACATATATTTTTCCCAAATGTGGCCTTAGCTCTTTCCTTAAAGTAGTGGAATGAAACACAGCACTAGTAAGGACTTTCCAGGTAACCAAGCCCCATTCCCTGCAGCCACAGACAGCAATTCAACAGATCTTTTGAGCCAAGGACCCACAGAATTACCACTACCATAGTCCAAACCATCTTCCAAGCCCTTGCATTGTCTGGCTCCACCTCTCTCTGCATGGTATGTATTGTTTGAAGACTTAATGCAAGCTTTTAGAACTGAACCACATTCCAAGCCTCGCAGGACAAGGCTTTGAGATGTTTGTTTTTTGGTTTTTTTTTTAATTGTTTAATTTTTTTTTTTATTTGTTCATGATTTCATAGAATCACAGAATATGCTGATTCTACGGAATATGGAAGGGACCCATTAGGATCATTAAGTCCAACTCCTGTCCCTGTGTAGGGCACCCCAAGAATTGCACCATGTGCCTAAGAGCATCATCCAAATGCTTCATGAACTAAGGCAGACTTGGTGCTTTGAGCACTTGCACGGGGAGCTTCTTCCAGTGCTCGACCATCCCCTGGATGAAAAAACTTTTTCTTGATACCTAACCTAAACTTCTCCTGATTCAGCTTTCTGCCACGTCCTGTCTTTAGCCGCAGGAGTGAAGAAATCAATACCTGCCCCATCTCTCCCCCCACCACCGGTGAGGAAGCTGTAGACTGCAATGAGGTCACCCCTCCACCTCCTTTTCTCCAACTTTAACTATTCTAGTGACCAGATTGTCAGACTTTAAAGCCCTCCCCTGACCCTAGGACAGGCGGGCTTCTCTTCCCCCCCCAACTCCCCACCCCCCACCCCTGCCCTGCCACTTCTGCCTTCACTGCGATGCCCACAGCAGGCAGAGCCAATGCTGCGTTTGTTCAGCCCGCGGCTCTCCTTATCCTGCAACCTGAGCTCTGAGGAAATGGAGAGAGGATCACCGCGCTGCCTTCTCTTTGCTGCAGGGCTGGTGTTTTGGGGTTTGTTTTTGGTTTTTTTTTTTTTTGTTTTGTTTTGCTGTGTTGTGGTTTGTTTTGCTTTTCACTCCCTCGCTCCTTTAAACTCCCGTGCCTGCCATCCTCAGCATCGCGAAGCCCCGCGCAGAGAAGCTCTCCGGGCGCAAAGCGGAGGGGAAGGGGTGGGAGGGTCAGGTGAGGACCCAGCAAGGCGAGAGGAAAAGGTCAGTGACGCAAACCCAAAGCGATGGCTCTGGGCTCTGGGCTGAGCCGCTCGGCTGTTTGTCCGTACTGCGCTGTTTCTCCTCGGCAACAATTCACACATCTGGGGACCACAACTCCTTCCACCGCCCACGCTCTTCCTCCCCCCGTGACGGGGGCTGAGGCAGGGGAGGGGGGGGGAAGGAGGGAGAGAGACAGCACCAGGCTGCAGGCATCATTTCCAAGACCGAAGGGGAAAAAAAAAAAAACCGAAAAAAAAAAGAAACAAAACCAAACCAAACAAGCATTCCTGCTCAACAGGAGACTGAGCAAAGCTGATAAAGAAGCCTGCTGCCTACAGAGGAGGTGAAAAGAAGAGGAGGAAACAGGGGTCCTTTCTTTTGGGGTACAGGAAAGGTCAGCTGGCATGTCAGCACTGACACGATTGTCCTTGAAACATGAAAATGACAGTGCAAGTTTCCCCTTAGAATTAATTGTAGAATCATAGAATGGTTTGGGTTGGAAGGACCTTAAATTTTATCTCATTCCAAGCCTCTTTCATGGGCAGGGACACCTTCTACCAGACCAGGTTTCTCCAAGCCCCATCCAACCTGGCCTTGAACACTTTCAGGGAGGGGCCGTCCAGAGCTTCCCTGGGCAACCTGTGCCAGTGTCTCACCTGGGCAGACTGTGGCTGAGGAAAGGGACTCTGGTACCTGCAGCCATATGTTGTCTGTCCTTGTTCCACTTCCAGGGTAAGCATGCAAGTGGAGCCAAGCTCTTTATCTTCCCCATGTTTCCCCACTTGACTGCAGCTGTGTGTGCATTCCTGTGTGTGTTCATGTGCTCCAGTGTGGGCACAGGTGCAGGGGGAGGGTATTCCCTCCCTTCCCTTCCTTCTCCACAACCTGCTCCTAACTCTGGGCAATCACCCTGCCTAACATAGACCACTGAGCCCTGTGCAGCCTGTGGTTGCTCTTTTCAGCTTCAGGGAGAGGGAAGATGAAATGTGAGCTGTTTCAATGCTCTGTGCCCATTCCTGCTTCTTATTTGGGAGGTGCTGGAGCAATAGGGAATGGTGATAATCAAGAGCATTCCCTTCTTGTCCATGGATGCCACTCTTAGGAATGGAAGAGGAGTTAAGTGACACTCTGTTCTTGCCTTTATGTCAAGGAACCTACTCCCATTTTCCCTGAAACCTCCACATGCCATTTCCCAAATACAGGCGCAGTCAGTGGGGCAGATGTGGTGAGATGTGGCTTGGGCTTTGTGTTTATAGCAACAAACCTGAAATATCTCACATATAATGGGTTCTGTGTCATGTCCTCTCTGAGGAGCCACCTTCAGGCTCCTCAGAGGCCACAGTGGGGAAAACAGTCATTTCCACACTGCTTTTTTTTTTTTCTCCAGCTGGTGGCTTTGCACTATTCACCAGGATCAGTCTAGTAGTCTTTTCTACTCCAACTCTCCCACCCAGAAAACAGGGTCTTAATTGCATGAAGCCATACCAAAAACCTTATCAAGCTACAGAGCTCCTCACCTCAGGGTAAGGTTCCCCAGGAGGAAAAGTCCTCAGAGAAGCAAGCCCAGAGCTGAAACCCTGTCAGAGGTGAGCTCTCAAGAGGGATGAGCCCTTTGG
The DNA here is from genome assembly GCF_036169615.1 of Heliangelus exortis. Taxonomy (NCBI): domain Eukaryota; kingdom Metazoa; phylum Chordata; class Aves; order Apodiformes; family Trochilidae; genus Heliangelus; species Heliangelus exortis. Next base: position 144,921,499 of record NC_092422.1, on the reverse strand, counting down.
GCTAACCTGTTTCACCAGGCAGTACATCACTTGGGGGAGTGAAGTGCTCTGAAGTCATTGGGTGAGGTTGTGAAGCTGGACTTCACCTTTCCCTTCCTTTCCCTCCATCCAGGGACACTGTGGGGAAGGCTGAGCCTGAGAGACCACAGAGCAGAGGAAAAAATGTTTCTCCTGACTGAGCCCAGGAGAGAGGCAGAAGCATAATTCCTGAGCATTGAGCTGTGGGGAGACAGGCAGCTGCATCCAAACAAGTAATTTCTGCTCAGACATTTTAATGACATGGAAGATAATAATTGCCATAGTCACAAATCAGTAACCCCTGGAGGGCTGAAGAGGGAGGAGGAGGTTGGCATTTCAATAAGCATGACATCATAAAAAATATTTTAAAATAAAATCAACAATCTAATTAACTCCCTTTCTAGAAACTGCTCAGGCACAGAGATTAAGGAAAAGGAGAAGGAGCAAGGAGAGCTTGGAGCAGAATGGGGGTGGTTGTTGTAGTGACTTTTTTCCTCTAGAGAAGGAAGGAAAATGTGATTAAATTAGGAGCAAGCCTCAATAAGCAAAGCACTGGAGGGGTTTCCTCAGAATCTCCTTGCAGTATCATGTTTTGCCTTCAAGCAGTTTTGAATGTACAATAAATCTCTGAATTCTTTCCAATTTATTAGGGCTGCAAGCCATCATTGCTTCCCATTAGGCTTGTCAGGTGTTTGCATACAAGCCCCTCTAACTTTAAATAGAAAGAGATGTAACACATTTGCAGGCTGGAAAACAGAGCTGGGCTTTATCTTTCCAAGACTTCCCAGGTAACAAAGTAATCATTTCCCTCAAGGACAGGAGCAGTCACTGGTGCTGAATAGCAAATTGGCCAGTGTTCAGTTCATTATCTCGCTCTGGCAGAAGTTTGGTGTAAGGCTGGTCCCTGGATCCAATGCTGCCCTCCTGTAGATCATGCAACTTGCTCAGGCACTCCCTCTTCAGTACAGGTCTGTGAGCAAGTTCTGTAAGCACTCTGGCCGTGGATCTTCAGCATTCAGCACCAGAGGAACCTCCAGGGGCTTGCATAGGCACATTTTAATACTAGATATCAATAATGTCCCTACAGATGTGAGCAGTGGGCATCCTGTGTGACACAGGAGCTGGTGCCTTGTCTATGAATCTCAGTTGTTGAAGAAGATGTGAAAATGTCCTTTGCTCCCCTTTCTCTGCTGTGGAAATCGAGACACAGAGAGGATGTGAGAGCTGTGCAAATACGTCAGTGGTCCCATGGGTACATCACCCCCCCTTCCAGTTCATGCTGGTGAGTTTTCCATTGCAGGTGTGCCAGGCTAAGATCATCTACCTACCCAGGCACCACAATTCAGCTGACAGGGATCAGTTGCCATTCTCCTTTGGCTCAGATGTGTGCTGTGCTTAGAATAGAATCATAGAATCGGCTGGGTTGGAAGGGACCTCTCAAATCATCAAGTCCAACCCTTGATCCATAGCTTCACCTGCTATGTCAACAGGCTCAGACAAGGGCATAGGTATTTGCCTTCCTTCATGTTGCTCAGAGCGTTGAGGCACACAGAGGGACATGCCCAGCATGAGAGATCAGGTCTTCCCACATCCAAGCACCTCTTGTGGCACAACAAGCATCCACTAGGGGGGCAGGCATCCACACCTAGGAGGTCTCTTAAGCCTTGAGTCTGCTGTGTGAGCTCCATCCCTTCAGACCAAAGTCCTCACGCTGTCTAATTCTACTCAAACATAAAGCAGAGCCAGCACTCAGATCCTGAGTGGGAGCATCTCATGACTGTCCCATGCTCGTGCTCATGCTCATGAGTTCATAACTGTGTGTTCCCAGCCAGGCAGGCTAAGTGTGAAACTGCCTGAAAACATCATGCTTCCCCTCCCACCCTTGTTTCCCCACTTGTCTTGGCCTGTGGCCATCCCTGGTGGGGAGTGAAAGTGAACACCTCCTCCATCCCCTCCCACCTGTGGCCCCAGACTTGCCACAGGAGAGAGTGCCTGCAAATGTCTCAGCTTCCTACCATGCTCTGCCATAGCCTGCAGGGCTAGGGAACCCCTGCTTTTGAACATTTCTGTACTCCTGTGCTCATCCGATCTCTTCTGCTTTTATCAGGCTGATCTATCAGGACAATCTCCATTGGACAGAAGTTGGTTGGGAGGGAAGAAACAGGGGAATATCATCTGCTGTGTAGATGAGCTTAATGTTTGCTGCCCAGTGTAGTTACCATTGCTTAAATGTCTCTCCATTTAAACATGGTGATGGAGATTAACCTGGGGGCAGCGTTTAGACTATAGCAGCAATATCCCAAGGGATGATGGAGCAGGAAGAAAAAACTTGGCACTTTAAGGTCTCCCCAGTGCTCCTATTTTGAAACAAAGAAAAGCCTCTTCTAGACTGATAATGTGAACACATTCAATAAAGAACACATTGATACACCAAAGAGTAGCTCCCCACGGGACCATTTTAGCAGACCTTTTTCAGAGTAGAACCACAATTTAAGGGGAAAATAATGGCAGATGTAGAGCAACATTGTAGTTTTGAGAAGCATCTGTAGTTTTGAATACAAATGGCAGGAAATTCAACACAAAGGTTATAGTCAAAATAACATTATTTGGAAAGTACCAAGAATAACCTACAGGGTGTCTAGAGATCTGTACAGTGTATCCTGTCAAAAAGCAAAATTTGATCGTCATCAGGGCATCTCTACCCTCGTCCCCTAAACCTCCTGATGGTTCTGCACCCTTCCCACTGCTCCACTCCAGAGCACCCCTGGGACACGACACCATGATGGAACTACTGAGTCCTTCACTGAGTTTGTCCCTTGTGAGCTGGATGGCTTGTAAACTGCAGGCAAGACATCCCTGTTAGCCTGGAACTCCAGGTCCAGCTGAGAGCCAGCAAAGGGAAGGGATGCACCTAGCCTAACAGCAGCTACATAGCTGATGGATCACAGGATAATTCAACACCATATTCAATACTTTAGCCCACACTTCACCCTCTCTGTTCTCCTGCTTACCTCCTGTTCTGCTGTCAGCGGGCACACAACTGAAAATTTGATGTTTCAGCAGTGCTGCTCTTCTCTAATGGAAACAATTGGGGGTGGGGGGGTGAAGAGAGGAGAACCCAGCCTTGAGGATTTTAAAAGATTACACTTCTGAATCACCAGTCTGGCCCAAACAGTGCCTTGGGCCAAACCTCCAACACCATCCTTTAACACTGCTGCAAAACACTTTAAACCTGGTGCTTTGACATGGAACGAGAGTGCTGGGTAGTGAGATCACCCATCTTGGGTCACCATTATGGCGACAGGAAGGTAATCACAAGAACACCTCACATGTATTGCTGAGTATGTGGTTTATTTTGGCTTCTCACGTTACAAAGGGCACCATTTTTCACAATGTTGGTGTTAAGGAGATAAAACATGCCAAATTCTCATCAGCACAATGTCCTGGGCCATCAAGTCTGAAAACTGTCCTGACAGCAACTGTGTTTATCTGTATCAGATGGAGTCAGGACACAATCGTGATATTCTGTGTAGGAAACTCTTTCTTACTTATTCTACGCACTTGCTGTTGTAATACATTTTAAACTGTATTTTCCAAAGAAAATCAAAGGTTCTGAGGCAGGCTGAAACATATGACTGTCTGAAACATGCGAAATGTCACTGTCTTTCAAACTTCCACCAGTCTGCTGGTGGAAGAATCAAAATAACACAGCCCCAGACTAACCCAGGGCAACACTCTTGGATGTACCTTCACCATCTTTCTGAAATTATTCTCATGGCAGCTGCTTAGGAAAAGCAAAGACAATGGGGAGCAGAAAACCTGGGGCTTGAATTGAAACTATCCATCAGGTAATTCCCCCTCCCTCCACAATTCTGGAAAATCAATCAATCAATCAATCAATCAATCAGTTCCAGTCACATTTGACAAAGAGATATATCCCTTAGTTCTGTCAAGCAAAGGACAGAGGATAGCTGGGTCTCTGCTAGGGCCCTCACTGGGAAAGTCTTAGATGGGACTTAGATGGGTCCTTACCCGGTATCAAAAAAAAGCTGCAAAAGAATCTATTGTAGAGACCCAGATCTATTAAAAACAGTCTCCAGTGAACTGGCTGACCAGATAAATCCTTGTTTTTAACTGCAGCAGCTGTTCATCTTCTCTAGGGACTAACTACATGTTAAGTTTTTCTTTTCTACTATTTCAGGTTTTACAGCGAACAACCAAGCTACCTGATTCTTACATATTAAAAAACAGGAAAAGAGAAGAAGAAAAAAAAAAAATTAAAAAAAAGGGATCAGTGGGTTGTTTTTTATTTTCCTTGATAAGCTGAAAAATATATGGGTCCTTTGGGGTCTTACTTTCCCCCAAATGATCTCAGTTTTAAAGAAAAATGCAGTTTCCTCAGTCTGAAGGACAAACAGGAAAAGAGATGGTTAACATGAATACTGCATTGCAGCTGGAGGGCTGGTGATACCAAGAAGTTACTCACAGAGCACTTGATTGCTTCAGATGAGGATTTCTGCACCAGAGTAAGCTGCATGCATTTTAAGAGTTCCTGGGAAAGGTGGACTGTGCCCTGCTGTTAGACTCTGTTACAGTTCCACTCTGGTGGGAGCTTCCAAAATACAACTACCACAGTCAGTGATTACCAGAGCAGGAGAGCACAGAGCCCATTCTCTCCCCTGCTCCTCTTCAACAGAGGCTGCCTGGTCAGGTTATCCCAGATGCCCTGGCAAAAGGTGGCCAGAACAGGACCCTGCAGGTGACTAGCAAGAGTGTCTAAATGACATCTCTCAGACTCCTGGTCCCTGTCGTGCACGATGAGGAAAAGGTTGCTGCACTCCAGACCTCTAGCTACGTGTGCTTGATGCTGGGGTGGAGTTGGAGCTGAAACGTTCTGAGAGAAGCTCTGTGGGGTCTGACTTGAGGGTTCTGCTGGATGGAAGCTACACATGAGCTGGCAACGTGTGCTTGAAGTCCAGGAAGCCAACTGGGCTGTTCCTGGGCTGCCTCACACGAAGCATGGGGAGCAGGTCAAGGGAGGTGATTCTCCCCCTCTGCTCTTATGAGGCCCCACCAGGAGTACTGCGTCCTGGTCTGAGGTCCCCAGCAGAAGAAATACATGGGCCTGCTAGAGTGGGTTCAGAGGAGGGCTGTGAAAATTAAGAGAGGGCTGAAACACATCTTCTATGAGGCTGAGAGCGTTGTGGTTGTTCACCCTGGAGAACAGAAGGCTGTGGAAAGACCTTATTGTGGTTTTTGCAGTATTTAAAGGAGGCTTATAAGAAAGAAAGGGAAAGGCTTTTTAGCAGGGCCTTTAACAATAGGATAAGGGTCAATGGTTTTAAACTTAAAGAGGATAGATTCAGTCTGGGAAGATTTTTCTTTTACAATGAGTGTGGTGAAACACTGGAAGAGGTTGCCCAGAGAGGTGATAGATGTTCCATCCCTGGAAACATTCAGGGTCAAGTCGGATGGGGCCCTGAACAAGTTGAAGGTGTCCCTGCTCACTGCAGGGAGATTGGACTAGATGGTCTTTAAAGATCTCTTTCAACCCAAACTATACCGTGATTCTCCTAGAAACAGCGATGAGGATCCACTATTGCAACCTTCTTCAAAATGGCTCTGCCCATATCTTCAAACCACTGTTTTGCTCCATACTTTCTTTTTAAAGTCTGATATCTTCTGAGATCCAGTCCCTGGGCTGGGTTGCCTGTAACTAAAGTCATCCTCCTCCCACACCCTTTTTCCACTACCTGAAACCGAGATCCCTTTGTTGTTAAAGGAGGGCCCATCCTCTAGATTTATACATTTGTCAAAAAGGAACCACCTGGAGACTTGATATTAGTCTCCAGCAAATTTTGGTCAGCAAAACCTGCTTGCTTGAGCCTTGAACTTCTCTAGCAGAGAAAGGTGAGGAGCGCAGAGGGTGGTGACCACTGTATGTATAGAAGAAGATTCTCAAATGGCCCCACACCAGTGGCCATCTCCATGCTGCTCAGAGCAGAGAGGAAATACTACGTGCTGCACTTCAGAGCTTGTATTTTTGTATGGAGAAAGAGGTTTTTATCTCTGCAGTAGAAATGCTGTGGACCACTTTGTGAAAAATAGCTTGAGTCATTGACCATGCGGAGACACGTATACACTTACACACTCGTCTGTGACCTGGGCAACTATTGGGCTGTGGCTTTTTGCATCTGTCTGTCTCTTTTAGGTTGGAGAGTGAGAGCAATGTGTGCTGAGCAAGGCATCTGCCTGAGGTGAAAAAATCTTCTAAACCTAAACAAGGTCTGCAGAGGTAGTGAGAGGTTATCCATCGCAAAAGTGGTGGCACATGAAACTTTGGAAGAAGGTGGATGTGTTTTTTGCATCCCTTTCTGGCCTGTTGAATGGACAAGCCATGCCAAACAGGCACTGCAGCCATTGCAGACTGGTGTTGCCTCTCTGGACTTGTTGTGAGGCTCAGGTTGGAGGGGCTGATTCTTCTTTTTGTGAAGCAAGTGTGGCACTGGTCTGGGTAGGGAGGCCATGGGATGGGTGCTCCTGTGGTGTCACACCATCTGCAATCACACTCATGCTCAGCACTGCCCTTGTTTCACTCCTGCTCTGACCCAGGATGGATCCTCTGAAACTGGGGCACTGATGAAGAGACTGGTTTTGTTCTAGTGTTGCTTAGGTCAATGACTCAAGCTATTTTTTCACAGTGTGGTCCACAGCATTTCTACTGCAGATTGACTCCTATCCCCAGTTTCAAATTGATCCATGCATGCGTACAGACCCTGAGAGTGCTATGAGGGGTCTGTCTGGGTGTCTGAAAGAGGAAGCTCTTGCAGGTGTCCCAAGAGGACAGGTCCTCCTCTCTCTCTTGCTTCCCAGCAATAGTTACGAACTGGTCTCGGTATAGCCAAACACTGCAAGCTAACACCTGATCCCTCCACCCTTGTTTCTGCACCTATTGCTTTACCAGCAGGAAGTAGACGTGGTTTGGGGCTTTTTATTCTTGGCCTCGCTAGCCTTTTCGATACTTCAGGGCCTCGTCTCAGTCTGAGAAGGCAAGCAAGCAGCAGCTTCCTGTGCAAAGGTGAGAGGGAGAAGACAGAGAGACCACGCGTGTTCGAGAGGAACAGCTCCACAGCAGAACCACTTGGCTGGAGGCTTCTCTCTCATCACTCCAGAAGCATTGGCTCTCAGCTGGACATGCATTGACCTAGAATATCTGGGTCCATCCTTCTCCCTTCCCCCCGTTCCCCACTGCCCTCAGGGTTTGACATCCAGCACCTGCTTCCATCCAACCCAGCGACCTGGTCCCCGGAGGCTCCCTTCGTTTGGATCACAGGGTGCCTTGAGCTGGAAGGTAAAGGGCCCAGCTCTCTCCTGCAGAGGGGTGGCTGATCTGAAAAGTGTCTTGGGAGGAGTTTCAGTCTGACAAACTGAATCTTGCCGTTGGGGAGGGCTGAGCGTGTATTTATCTCTGTCTCTCCACAGCTCTCTCAAATCATACCCACATCTCACAGTCATGCTGCCTGCTTGCTTTCTCTCTCTCCTCTTTCTCTGTGAATATGTTGTCATCGTGTTTTTTTTTTTTTTTTTTTTTTCCTCTGCACCTAATCTTCTGTCATGATGGGAACTGATACTGTGCCTCATACCAGCCCTTTATAAACCCTCTCTTCTCACCCCCCTGGCAGTGTCAGCAGGGTCCAGCAGGGCTCTGCCTTGTTTTGCTCATCCCTGCCTGGGCTCCAGGCTTGCTGAGAGGTGAGGATGGTCGCTTCTCCTGTGGGCAGAGACAGACCTCAAGGTACAATTGTCCGGGTGGATGGGGAGAGAGGGAAGCTTGGATGAGAAGATTATAAGCCCAGTTTGTCTAATATGGAGCACAGCTGTACAGCCTTTGTAAGTCAAGGAGTCTTCCCTGGGTGCCACAGGCATATGTGGGGTGCTGCAGAGTATCCTAATTCCAAAGGCCAAATTTTCTGCTACACTAGGATTCATGGCTCTTTTCAAGGCAGCGCAAGGTCTGTTTGTCAAGACCCTGTGTGACTATGTAGTATTTTGTAATATGATAAAACCTTGCCTCCTCAGAATCTGGTAAACTCCTTCTCCTTGATTTCCTCCCCTCTCTCACTCAAGTCCTTCAATATCTGCTTCCTAAGCCATGATGAGCTTTGCAACTATCTTGTCAGTTGCAGCCAGAGAACCCTCTTACTCAGTGAGCACCTAGTTATTTCAACCCTACACTTGCTTACCAAAAAAAGAAGCTCTTCAACTCACAAGCTGTGCTCAGCCAAGGCAGCATTCTCTACCTGAGTCAGCAACAGCCTGAAACAACACCCGTGGACTGCTGTGTGCTCACATGCTCTTGCAAACAGCCCAGCTCCTTTGCACTGCCAACAGTTTCAGTGATCAAAGCACCCAAAGCAGGTAAACCATGAGGTGCTGAGGGAAAAATACAGACTCCAGAGTGGAAAGGGTCTGAGTTTCTGAGCCTCAAAGGTTTTCATGGGCACTGAGCCCTGCTCTGGGTTAGAAGATGCCTCCCATGATACGACATCTTCCTAATTTGCATGCCTGAGGTACACTGGGGGGGCATCTTCTCTCTTTCAGTGTGTCACCAGTACAGATGAAGCCCTCTTTGCTGCTGCTTTGTCACCTCTGGCTGAACAGCCTCACACCTCTCTCGTGGGCATCAGACTGGGCACAAGGTAAGGAATGATTCTCTTCATCTGTGCCAGCGTGGCAAGCAGGGAGGGGGAGATCAGCTAGAGGAGCGTTGTGTACCACAGTGTGTTATCCTGCAGTGCTTGTGTTGTAACATACAGCCAGAGTAAGCTGCAGTAGTTTAAGGTCTCTTGTGAGCACACCAGCCTCCAAGGACATAGAGAAGTGAATGGCTCTGCTTTTCTTACTTGGAGATTGTTATGTAGTAGAAGAGTTGGTCTGTAGTTTTGGATGGGGAAGAATTGATAGGGAGACAGACAGCAACAAACAGCATTGCAAATTCAGCCATGCCATTGTCCACCTCTTCTCTGTCAACAGGCACCTCCAGCCTAACATGCTGGTATGACTCACGGGCAACTCTCTTCTGTGACTGGAACTCAGGCAGGGACCTGGCTGAAGCACCATGCCAGCTGGAGATTTTATCCAAGTTCCCTCTCTGTGACAGGTGGGTGACCAGAGAAGTTGAGCAAAGTCAATGTTTTGGATGAAAAGTGTCCTGGAAAGTTAACCTCTTAGCTTAAATGGAGGTTCTTCCTCCCTAGGCCAGGTGTAGTGGAGTCACACAGCCTAGAGGCTTCACCTTGAACTCCCTCTCTAACCTCACCTGAGCTGAGATGCTAACCACTGCTCAAACAGTTTAGCATAGAATCATAGAATCATAGAATTGGCTGGGTTGGAAGGGACCTCAGAGATCATCAAGTCCAACCCTTGATCCACTGCCGCTGCAGTTACCAGACCATGGCACTGAGTGCCACATCCAGTCTCTTTTTAAAGATCTCCAGGGATGGAGAATCCACCACTTCCCTGGGCAGCCCATTCCAATGACTGATCACACTCTCAGTAAAGAAATTCTTTCTAATGTCCAACCTAAACCTCCCCCGGCACAACTTAAGACCATGCATCTTCCAGCTCCATAGATCTGACTGTGCTTCGTTTTCTAGAAATTCCTTTTCCTTGAGAGCCACCCTCTGAATTGAAAGCTATTTTCAATGGAAAAGGAGAATATAGAAAGATGGGGGAGGAAGAGGTTGAACTGAAGCTATGCAGGGGCCCATTGCCCACTGCCAGGATGATCTGGGATGCTGTCCCCTGAGTGACAATAGATGAAAGAATGCACTGTTCCCCTCATCTTTCCTGGCCCTTTCATCTCTCTTGGTTCATGATGTTTTCCTCTCCCACACGTTTCCTTCTAGAGGGGTAGGTGTGTGGCCAGTACCACAGTTGGGGTTGGATGAGTCTCTGTGGTCTCAAGTATGACATCTTCAGCCAAGAGACTCACCAGCATGCCCCGAGGCTCCCCTTGGTGCCTGTCACAAGGATAGGCTGAATGTGATTCTGGCAGTGGGTGGATTGTTCCTGAATGTCATAGAGATGCCTCCGATGGGGTGAGATTGACAAATATATTCTGAGACCTTGTGCAAAGACTGAGAAAGCCAAAACATTGCTTAGTGGGACTGAATCACCGTGGCTGCTGATGGATTTTGGGCTGGATTTGGAGCTGTACCATTGCCTGACCAGGGCTCTAAGATACTACCTCTCCAGCAAGTCCCAGGCTATTCTGACCTTACAGCTGGAGCAGCCAGCTCAGTTCTGTACCCCTCAGCTGCAATCCCACCCTGCCACCCCCTGTGCTCATATTAGGCTGTCCAACCACTCTTGTCAGAGCAGAATAGAGGTCATGTGTGACACACAGTCCTGGCTAACTGGGATGAGACCTGTTTCAGAAGATACACCTCACTGAGATCCTACAGGACTCTCAGTAGCTTGAAGGAGTCATGTAAACTCTAGAGGGGCTGAAACAGCTGCCTGAATTCCAGGTCCATGGTGGTGCAGCTGTGGGCAGCAGGTGCCATGGGTTCTGCATTCCCTGTGATATCAACAGGAAGCAAAGAGGGTAGCAAGAGAGTTTTATGAAGACTTGGAAATGGGAAACTTACTGTTACCTTTGGCTAGGAATAACCAGGATTCTTTGACTCCCATTGTGCCAGCACATAAAATTTGCCTGAGTGATCCAGTGGGGAGGGGAGGTGGGATTACAGACTTGATGTAACCTGTTCAGCAAATTATGGTAGGATGCAAAATGCCTTGAATGGCCTTTAGGGTTACATAAATTTTAATGAAACACAAAATAGTCTCCGCAACTCATTGGAGGTCTCCTGCTTAAAACCCAGGTCACTCGAAAAAATCAGGGAGCACTGTGAATTGCTCAAGGCAGAACACATGACAGGACTGAGGAGATGCATCAAGACCTTCAGCAAAAACAGTAATGTAAGTAATTAATTTGGGATGTCCTGACAAGTGACAAGATAGAAAAGATTTGTGTGTGGATTCGGAGTATATAAACAGTGTGACTCCCATAAACAGTATAAAATCCCAAATCTAATTCTTGACTTGGGGTCGAGGATTGATCTTGAACTTGTTCATTGCTGAAAACATCACCCTTGTGGGATCCCCTGCTGGGAGGATTGGCTATGTTGTGAGCTGGTCCATGCTGTCCTGAATCATGCAGAAGATATGGACAGACAGACAGTCACAATTACCTGTATTTGGCCCTAATGTCTTCCTCTTAGGAGGGATTTACACTACCACCAGCTCTGAGGTCACCTCTTGACCTCATTTTCCTTGAAGAGGTCAGTATCATTTTCCAGATCATTAAGAACTGTGAAGCCTGGTTAGGTATGTCCAATGCAAGATGCAGCAGCAACACATCACTGGGGCTAATGGTGATGCAAATCCTTCAGCTATTATTCTTTATCTAAATCAGTTATTTTTCGACTTCCTTCAGTCATATCCAGAATTACTGTAGCCTTTATCTTTCAGAAAAAAACCACCCAAATAAGAGCGAATTCTCCTTATTGATAAAGTTACAACTGGTTCAAATGACAGACAAGCTTTCTTACATTTATTTGCACATCATGTATCAACATTGTAGTGTTGATAAACAGCTCCAAAACCTTTTATTTCTTACCAAGCTAATTTCCCTATTTTTTATTTAATACTGTATGATGTAAATGGTTCCTTAGTATCATTGCATTTTAAGAGTAATTTTTGATACTAACACTGTTTCAATCTTACCAATAAACGCAAAATGTTTTACTAAAAATATTTCTTCTCAATGAATCTCACTGATAAAAATTAGTTCCTTTTCTGCTTAGAAGATACAGCAATCCTAGCAGATTAGCATAACACCATATTTTGTACTCTTCTCACCAGTGAAAAAAATCCAACCACAAGTAGAAGTCTTTGAGTCCTCTACTCACCACTGAGGCTTATACCTTTCAACCACAAATATCAACCCTATTGACTGTCAAGAATTTCTAAATCTCTTATGTATAGGCAATGCTTAGAAATATGAATGCTTATTTATGAGGCTTCAGTGGTGCTAATGGTAAATTTTCCTTGCAGACTCAGTGCTTCACCACTGCAGACCGTCTGACCATGTCTGTGCACTGCCAGATTGGAGAGAATGGGACTATACCTGTGCAAATAAAAGATTTCAGTCCACTTGCAAATAGTGAGTACTCATCTGTCTTGCAATTTCTGAGGCTTCTCCACAAAATGATAGGTGATTTCTCTGCCCCATCCACTCCTATACAACACCATAGATGATTTTAGACATCTGTCCTTTCCTTCCCTCCTGCTACAGCTGGCATAGGTGAACCATGATGAGTCCTGCCACTTGCACCTCTAATGTGCAATGCCATGCCAGCCAGTATCCTGTCCAGGATCTATCCTGTCCATTTCTATCCTGTCCAGTATCTGGGACCTTCTGAGTGAGAGTGCTTTGCACTAGGACTTCTGGGTTCAAACAGGAACGGCAACTCAGCTGACTCCCTGAACTATGCTACAAGGAAGAGGCAAAGTATTCCCTTGCTCCTCTGATCAGATACGTGCTTCCACCATCCTTTAAGCCAGCTTTGTCGTTCATCAGCCTTTGCTGAAAAGATTCAGCCCACTTATCCAGCAGAAAAAACATCTGCTTGGCTCATTTTTTGCTGGATGTGTGAACTTACCTGGCTCAAGGAAAGGTCCAGTAGCGCTGCTGCAAGGTGAGGTGTAGGAAGGCATGGATGGAATCAGGGGTTCGAAGGAATCAGCCTGTGTAACTCCATCCATGTGGCTATAGCTCTCTGGAAGAGCAGCTAGGAAGCAGCTAGCTCAATGATGTTCCATTCCTGTTGGTACAAATGCCCTGTGGATCACCTATACAGGATAGGATGTATGGCCCTGTGAGATAGCATCGACTCAGGGGAGGATCAGCCTTTAACGTAGTTGGAAGGCAACAGGACTTTTGTCTTCAGTGACAGTGAGGAAGGAGGAACATGGGGGGGGAGCTCACTAACCATCTCACATGGCTGTGGCTGGAGTCTGTGAGCACAGCCAAGACACCAGCCCTGCTGCTGTGGGGTTTGTAGTCCAGCCCTGTTATGGAGAGTGTAGAGGAATCAGCTCTGTTCCTTCTCTCTCTCCAGTAAAGCTGAGGCCTCCAGGAAATCTTCAGCTGGTTAGCAAAAGTGACAACATCTACAACTTAACGTGGAGCCTGAATATTTCCTCCCACTATTTGGATGGGGAGAGAGAATATCAAGTGCGGTATCGAACCACGAGTCAGTCCTGGGAGGTGAGTACTGAGTGGGGCACTGGTACAAATCCTGGTCTTCTTTATGTCACCCAGGAGGTGCTCCTGAGCCTTCTCTCAGGACAACAGCTTTAATGAAGCTGGAGAGCAGATGACATCCTGCCACTCTTTTGTCTGTGTCACCTGCTGCCAGCATTTGGTGGTGATATGGAGGTAGACAGGAATCCTATTTTATTTAGTGCTGTCCCAGAGAAATCTGGGCAGCTCCAGGACAGTCCTGAAAAGGATGACAAAAAACAAAATGAAGAAGACATGTTGTCCAGGGTGAACAAGCAGTGCACAAGGTGTAGGAAGCCGAGACAGCTTCTCTCTGACATCCTTGAAAAAGACGAGTACATGAGGCTGTAAGCCACGGCAAGGTGTTGATGATGCTCTAATTTTGCCTTTCTCCCAGGAGGCCAAAAACTTCTCCATTGTTCAGGACCAGATGTGGGTGAGGTTTGAGAGCCTCTCCCCTGACCTGAAGTACGAGGCAGCTGTCCGTGCAAGGCCGAGTGCCTTGAGTACCTTCAAAGGCGTGTGGAGCGACTGGAGTGAGACGATACTGTGGAGGACACCTGGAAAACGTAAGGATCAGAGTCAGGCAGCCTGGCTTGGAGGGGAAAGAGGAGACTGAGGGAACACAAGATGGAAGGGACAAGCAGGCTGAGAAACTGGAGGAAAACAAGTAGGGAGTAGTGTGTTAATCAAATAGCAATAGAAAGATTGGAAACAATCTGTACCTCCTGATCTGTTAGGTCACACTGGCTCAATGGGACTTAAGGGCAAAGACCCCCCTGACCCCAAAAGAACCTGTCTGATTCCAGAAGCCAGGACAAATCTGCAGGATGTAAATCAGGGACTGCTTCCATAGAGCAGTAAGACCTGCAGAAGCAGTGGCCATGACTGGCATTTTCCCAGGTGCTCCTGGGACCTAGGAACATAAATTCAGACTTCTAAGAAGGCCCAATTCTGTAGAGCCATTGATGGAAACAGAGCACTCAGCTCTTGAACCAAAGAAGACCCGAGCCTAGGAATCAAAGTCTCATGGAGAGTGAAAGAGATTTACATGTGTGTAAGTCTTTTCCAAAAAGGCCTGCTGGGACATGCATCAGTCATTATCATGAACCACGGCGTGGAGGACATCTCCAGCCTTAAAAGACAGTGCCCTGAGCAAGTCTCTTCAGTGAGTCATTGGCTGTGGTCTCTTTCATTTATTTTCTGGAAAACAAGCAGATAGAAGTTATTCCACTTCATGCCAACCCCCACTCTGCCCCTGCTCAGTCCCTCCCTGTTGTGCTCAGTGCTGGTATATAAACAGAGGAGCTATGTTTAGAAAGGGCACTGTGTTGCTGTGGCGATCAAATTTTGATAGTGTGTGATGTCAATGAACAGGATACAGCTGCAACCAGTTGTCATAGCAACCAAGACCCAAAGATAACCAGGGTACCAGAGGCAGAGGAGACAAAATGATCTTAGTAGCATCTCAAGGACAGACAAAGAAAGAATGTCCTAAAAATGTCTCTTCCTTCTTTTATTTTGCTCTGGTACCTCACAACTACTCCAGAGGAGCTCTGCAGGCCCAGACCAAGGGGTACTAGGGATGGAGATGGGGGTAGCAGGCAGAGGAGACAGGCACCAGAATAGCAAGGCCAAAGAAAAGTGTACTAGGGAGACACATTAAGTTTGAGATAATTCCAGAAATGTCTGAGGAGTGCTGGCAGTGCTGGCAATGTGGAAAGTCAGTCTCTTTCTTCTAATCCTACAACCCAAATACAAAAATCATCATGTGGTGGAAAGCTGTAAACTTCCTAGCTTGATAAAACTTTCCTACACCTCCCTAAAGAAGCCAGCCCCTTGATCCCTAATCTTTCCCATCCTTTGTCCTCCTGCCTTCTTGTAGACCCATGAATCTCATGATTCCATCTCTCTCAGCAACTCATAATGCTGTTTGAAGTCTTGGATCCCATTTATGCTGATTTTACAAATCTCTGCATTCCTTTGAAAAGATACAGTCAGGTTGATGGGCACTTCAACCAGCAGTCTGTGCCATCTCATCTGTGGCAACTCCCACCTCTGATATTGTTATGAACAGGGAGTTCAAGATGTTCAGCACCAATAACTTATTAACCAATGCCAAGTGCAGTCTGAATCCCAGTTTAGCTCAAAGACATCTCGTACAACAAAGCAGAACTCTGGATGGTATAATTTTATATCACTGGTCACCTTGAACTGCTGTGGAAGGTCTGCAGCTACTGCCTCCAGGATTCTGGCTAAATTTTCACTGCAACTCTCTCACTCTCTCTCAGAAACATCCCAGCCATTCCTGCCAGCTCTTATAGTGATCACCTGCATCTTCGTGATCATTGGGACTGCCTTCCTCAGTAACTTACGGAGCCTGAAATGGTAAATGAGAATCACTTTTTCCTCTCCGTTCCTCTCCTGTACCTGTGTGTCTTACCAGGGTTATTTTTCACTTGGCATTACTCAGAATAGACATTTTAATGACTTAAAAATATGCTTTATAGCTCAACCTTTTGGGGCTGACATTTGTCTGGAGAGATATATCACCACCCAACATGATGTGGTTCCACAATCAATGTGCTGCACTCCTGTGACTTGGTGTCATGCACCTGGATGAGTTCAAAAAAGCTGCTGCAGCACTTCTGTTGCCTATGGATAAGAGTGGTGTCTCCTGGCATGGATGCACCAAAATGGCTTCTTAAAAAGCAGACCATTGTGTTGAGCTCTCCATCAGTAGAAAAGACCAAGCAATCCTAGGTACTGCTACTTTCTCATTTAGTTTAGCACTCCAACAAGAGCTCAGGTAAGAAGTAGTGACATTTGATCTGTAGTCAAAACAAGGAGTATGAATCTTCCTCTCCTTGGTCTGTGCAGTCCTGAAGTGTCTCATCACATACCAGTAAATATTTACATGGTGCTTCAAAGATATCTCTGCCAGAGCTTCTACTCAGGCACTGCTTTTATTCAGGACTGAAAAAGTCTCACAAGGTTACTCGGTGTAATAATATGGAGAGTGATGTGTCAGAATGGTTGAGGATGGAAATGGCCTCAGGCTTTCTCATCTCAGGACAGGGGCAGAGAAGCTGGATGCTGATGTTCATGGCAGGGGGCGGGGAGAAACATTCTCAGGGATGAGGCAGCAGAGTCTGGTATAGTTTCTTTCTAAAGAAAGAAGGTAATCAGTATTGAAGGAAGATGGAAACTGAGAAAATCACTGGCTACTGTGTTTTACCTTGAGTCATGACACAAGGGTGAGGAAGCTATATGAGCTAGCTATATGACATAGAAAGATAAAAAGGGCTCTTTTCTGTACAAAGTAGAATTAACCTGGGGGAATTGGATGGAAAATAATGCTGAGGTAAGATCCAAAGAAGGATTAGACATGCATGAATAAAAATAGCATCTGCAGTGATGTAAGGTAGTTTATATGCAAGAACTAGCAAATTCTGATGCTTCAGAGAGTACACTGGTTGCCTGCCGAGGTCAGGCGGGTTTTTCCTTAGAGCATCCCACACCAAAGCTTCAGCAAAGGGCTGACAGGATCAGCCAATCTCTCCGAGGGACTGAGGAGCAGATTATTCATGGGGCCTCAGGACGGCAACACAGTGGATCCAGTAGAGACCACTGGGTTGGTGCAAGGTGTGCTCAGATGGCTTGCATGGCCTATGTGTCTGTCTACACCACACAGTGTCCTGCTAACAGGACAGAGAGACAGCTGTGGGACAGCTTTGCCATCAATGGTCCTGTTAAGTCCATGTGGTCCTCTGACTTATTGTGGTGGCAGCAAAGCAAAGAGGGGGCAACTCAAAACAGCTAGAGCTTGGAAACAAGGAAGAGAGACCTGCCCAGATTGACATCAGGATGGGGATCTAAGGGGGCAGGTGGAGAAGTTAAGGTGACCAGCTAAGGCAGGGAAGAAACTAGTGAACTGCAGGTTGTGCTTCCCAAGGGAAGAGGAAGAAAGGAGTGCATTGTCCAATTCCAGGTTTAACTGCCTCATCTTTATAGCCCTCATCTTAGCTACTGCATTTCAGGCTACTCAGGGGCAAGGAGAGCCCTCAGGCTTGTTCTTATTTTACTTCTCCTCCATGTCAGGGTAGTACCCACAAGCTGCAATGCTCTCTCCTGTGCCCACCACAGAACCAATTTGGTCAGGTCAGGATTAGGTCCTGTTTTGTTCCTCCTTCTCATTCTTTTTTCTCAAGGTTTAAGAAGATCCCAGACCCCAAGAAGTTCTTTCCCACGCTTGTTTCAGTCCACGGAGGTGATATTCAGGTATGGGACAGGGGAGGGGGACCCATGACTATGAGGGAGAAATGAGGGAAAGGAGGGTGCAGCTGCACACACCCAGGACAACCAGCTGGCTGCCAGACCCACATGTGCACACACAACACACATAGCTATAGCACCAGCTGCTGGGTTCTCCACTTGAATTTTATTTTCTGACCTTCTAAAATCTGATGTTGAGCCGAAGCACCTCTAATTACAGAACCAAGAAAGAGCAAACCACGTAAGCCTCAGCACCCTGCTCCCCTAACAGAGAACCTGAGAGAAAGCAGGGGACCTGCAGGAGGGAGTGTGACCTCTTAGATCTTCTTCCATCTACCCCGCTTTTGTCCCTCCCTGCCTGCCCTAGGCTGCCCAGCTCTTCCCCAGATTTCCTCCTGTGATCCCCTCCTCCTGGCTGTGAGCCTTTCATCTGCTCCCAGTGGGAACTGCCATCACTATGGATGGCACTTCAGTGTTTCCTGCATTCCTTTTCTCTCTTTCCCTCCTTCCTCCAGCCCCAATTACACCCTTTCCCTAATCTCTCCACAAGGATGGGCAGCTGCAAGGAGACGATTGCCATTCTGAGCAGCATTACAGGGAGTGTCAGATACAAGATGTGGAAGGTGATCCCAAAGGGGGATCTCATTGTAAGAAGGCTTGAAACAAACTGCAGGAGGTCCAGAGGACAGCAAAGCTTTGGAAAAGCCCAAGTTCAAAAAGCCTTAGAAAGCTTAGACTAAAGGGAAGAGTGTGGAGTAGGGGTGCAGAGTGTGCAGCAGGCAGTGAAGATGCTTTTCCACTGCAGAAAAAAGAGTTGGATATTATCACGAGTTTATTTTTAAGCATAGTTATACACTGCAGGATGTCAGTCATTACGAGTGTGGAAATCCATGCACAAGGGACCAGGAAAAGCACTTTTGACATGGGGCTAAACATGTAGAAGTATCAGAAAATTGTTCAGCACCTAGTAGAAGTTTGCATAAGACACATCCCAGTACTGCTTTTCATGTTTTCACCTTCATTTCTTGTTATGGTCTTGTAATTTTTTTTCTTTCTTTCACTTTACTTCTCCATACTCTGTTTGCCCGTCCAGAAATCTCAAACCACAGGCTTGCAATATCTGCTCTTGATTTCAAAGTGACATAAATTTATATTTTCTCTGAAAATCCTGCAGATGTGACATGACAAATGTGAATTTCCCCTTCTTCCCTCCCCTCCAGCTTGAATAGAGAAAAGGTTCCTTGATTGCTGTGGGCACTGAGGAAAGCAAACTTTTGGTTCCTTACTGAGTGAAATGCTGTGGGTGTAACAGTCTCTCTTCTATGCTTCTTCCCATCAGAAATGGTTCTCCTCCCCATTCTCCACATCTTCCTACTGTATGAACAGCACAACCCCAGAGATCTCCATGCTTGAGGTGATGCAGAAGAATGACCAGGAATCCCAGTTTATGCTTTCCAAGGGAACCTTGACTCCTGATCTTCCCTTAGAAACCAGTGGGCACTCTGTATCCAGCTGCTTCACCAACCAAGGCTACTTCTTCTTCCACCTTCCCAACTCCTTTGAGATTGAGCCCTGTCAAGTCTACTTCACCTATGAGCCTTTCACCCAAGAGGGCAGTGGCAGTGATGATGGAGAATCTTACCATGCTCTCCCCTCCCCAGACCTCTGCACACTGGCAGAGGACGTTCCTGTGTTGTCCCAAAACTTCCTTCACTGTAGCAAGGCAACTCAAGCTTTCCAAAACAGCTCCTTCCTTAAAGAAACACAAGGTGAAGCCCAACAGACTCTGGCTATTTCTGGGGTTTTTCAGTCAGGTGAAGGCCCCTCACCAACACCAGTTCTGAAGCGGGATGAGAAGGTGATGGACAAAACATCTTTAGAACCTGCTGAAGCCCCGTGTCAGGTGGACACTGACTTTTCTGACTCACCAGGCCTTTGTGGAAGAGATACAACTGATGTACTGGAGGGGAGTGGGAAGGTAGGCCCTCCAATTGACCCGTGTACACCAGCAGCACATACCTGGCAAAGCCAGGATGAGAATCCATGCAGAACAGCCTTCTCCAGCCAGTTCCCAAACACTGGTGCCTACCTTTCCATGAGGGACCTCCAAAGCCAATACAGCCATTGCTCTGTCTGAGATCTCCCAGGAGGAAACTCACAGGTGAGAAAGGCCTTCTCTTCATGGAAATTTTTGTAATCAGGACATCAATGTGACTTCAGCATCAAACCCACTGGGACTATTCTTCCTTTAATGAGGCTGGAGAGCACAATTACTGTAGAGGGCTGCAAAACCAGAAAAGGGATCGAATGGACAAGGTGTAAATTCACAGTTGGCTATGTGTGTAACATGAGTTCCCAGGGTAGAGTATTAGTGAAAATGACTGAAAGGACATTTTGCATGGACAACTCAGCTAGTGGACAGTAAAGCAACATACAGAGAATGATAAAGGCACACTTAAGGCTGTTTAGAGGTACACAGATAATGGAGCTGTAGAAACCTGATTCATAAGCACACAGGCCAACAAGGACTCACCTTCATAACAACCTGTTTCTCTGCTGTTACAGGATCCAGTGCCATAGAAACCTCTTCCTACACTGCTCAAGTGACATCCCAAATGTCATCTGTGTGACTATTTTTCCCAGACCCTGGTAGGAGGCTGTGCCAGACCTCCCAAGCTCTTCATCTTGGTATAAAATAGCACTGAGCTTTGAGGCTGAGCAGGCATATGGTCCATTTGCTTTGTCACAGCCTAAAAACCTCTAATAAGAGAGAGAAATGCCTGAATAAGTGTATATGAGATTTTGTACAAGGGATAGGAGCACTGCTGCTCCTGTATAAAAAAAAATATTTTTTTTATTTCTGGGATGAATAATAAAAAAAAAAGAATGAAGACATCCTGATTGACCAAGGGTGTAATTTTTGTCTGTTGTCCCCACTTCAATTTTCAATCAGATTACATTCTGAGCTACTCAGTCTTGCTTTAGACTCCAGTCTCTAAGGTCAGCTCAGAGCCACAACTTCATCAGTTGTCTAAGCAGTTCAGTTTAAAAAGAAATCCCCATTATTGGGTTAAAAAACAGGGGAAATCCCCTCCCCACTCCCCATTTCTCCCAGGCCTGATGATGGCAGTAAAAAAAAAGAACGCACACAGTTTCCCATTCTTGCTGCAATATTTTTCACGAAATTGAAAGCCTCTCTGTTCTGCTGGCAAAATACGGTTTTTTGATTACGATAAGCTGATTGCAGAATAGTTCATCCCACATCCTGTATTAGTGGAAAACATCACAACGGTGCTGTCCATTCCTTCCATTGCTCAAGGGAAACCACTGCTTAATTAGCAGCAAAGATGTAGTGAATAACCCCAGAAAACCAACCCCCGAATCAGCACCTTTGCTGAGAAGAAAACCTCAATCCACTTAAAAATGGGGATAGCAAAGACAACTTTTTTTTTTTTTTTTTTACCTTTTTATTTTTTAATCTACATTTGTTTCTCTGTGTTGAGAAAAAGTAGCACAAAAGAAAGAGGAAAAGTGCAGCAGAAAAAGGAAGGCAAAGGAAGACAAGATGTTCTGCTTACCTCTGCCTTTGCATTCAATATCTGCACTGTCTGTCTGCTTTCTTGCCATATTTCTGGACCACTCAGTAGTAGGAAAATACCAGCCCTGAGCTAAAGATCTTTCTGTTAAGTGTTTTTGTATCACAAAGGTCAAGGATATAAAACTTGTTGGTACCTCTATCACCCCTGTGAGTATCACCCAGAGCCAACTCTTCCCTGCCTCTGTCTGTACACACATGGAGCTTCCCGTTTGTCCCAGTCACACACTGACCTTACATTATGCAGCATGAATGTCATTATGAGTCCAAGCTAACAGTCACCCACTGGCTTGGATTTCAGCTCAAAAAAGCTGCTCAAAGAGGAGTTGAGCCTGTCAGCAGCTGAGAGGGCTGGTGCAGCTAAGCTCCTCTTCTCATCAGCTTCTTCACTTTTCTCAAGAAGTAGATTGCTGTCTCCAGGAGAGAGCAGGTGAGGAAGACCCTACAGCTTCACAGATAGGTAAGCACAAGGTTTGCCCAGCTGTTTGCTGTACATTGAAAATCTTCCCAGGTGTACTTTTGAAAAAGAGACACTGAATCCCTTGCCTCTGATGGGCAATTCACTATCTCACATGGGCCAAGGATCCTAGTAGTACTGATGGTTGTCCTGTCCCAGTGTAGATCTTCATAAGCTCCTCAATTATTCTTGCTGCTGAGTACAAAAGAAAAATTTTGCCTCTCTGTAAACAAAAGAAATATTAAGGAAACTACAGTGGTTTTCTGTCCTTTGGGCTGGGCAGAAAGGATTAACAGCTTTTCTAAACAGGGGACTAAGCAAAGCTTTGCCCGTACCAATACACCTTTAGCCCTCCTTCCTTCTTCTTTCCCCAGGGGATTCAGCCATCTAAACCAAAACACTAAGTTGAAAGTGATCCTGTCTTAAGCCCCTGAGGACCATGCTTTGGGCTCAAGATTCCACAACCACCATCCCACCTTCCCCCCTTAGTAAAAATGCTGACAGCTTTCAGACTGTCAGCACTGCATTCTCAGCCATACTGGGTGTGAATGTGTGACACACTGTGGCAGGAAGAGCTCAGCATCAGATCTGGTGATAACTGGACCTTTCTTCCAGGAAGACAAGATCATGTGGTCTCCTATGTGAGTAACCCAGGCTGTGAATACCAAAGGCATAACACTCTCGGTGGTATGGGGCCGTTTCTCTGCCAGGTCCCCAAGACCTCTTTGGAAATGTCAAGGGGGGAGTGGCTCCTCCTCAAGCTGATGTGTGTGTGGTTTGTAACACCACAGAAAGTTGCTGTGACAGCGTCCATCAGCACCAGATGCAAACCAAAGCTGAAAGCCAGCACGGTGTGGAAAATATTGAGCTAATGGCCACAGATATGAGTCCTCTCTTTATCTTAAGCCCCAAGACAGCAAAGATAGGCATCACTTCTCTCATCTTCCTCTTCCCAAGATACCTTGTTTGTAAATAGGCAAGATCAGTCTCAGCCCCCTCCCACAACCCTTCCTTTTCTTTTGCTGTGAAGAAGTGGAAAGTCAAGGGTACTTGCAGTAAAGGAATTCCTCTAAAGTCAGATCTCATCAAGGTTTCAGGTCCTTGACCGATTCAAAAGCCTGTGGTGACAGATGTGGTATGTATGTTTGCTTAGATAGATCAGATTAAGATTCTGTAACTTTTGTTCTGCTGAAAACACCAGAGAAGGAGAATGGTTCTTTCCAAGAAAGAGTGATACAAAAAAGTAAGGTATCTGGCACTGGGAAATACTCTCAGCTGGATGCTGACAAGCCCTCATATCATAAGCTTGGGAAAGCCATATATGTATACCTATATACCTAAAGATTTAGGCAGTTCCCAATTATCTGGGGAAATTTTGTCTCAAAGTCACTTTTAAAAGTGAAAACTGGTCTCTTAAATCTCTCGAGCAGTTCTGAAAGCACTTTTTATTGTCATTTCATGCCTCAGTTTCCCATATGTACAGCAATGAGTTAGTTGGGATAAGCACATTGACATATTCCCAGTCAAAGGCTGGAGCTTTTCATCCACATACAATGGTTTGTACAAACAATTGTCTACCAGAATCCACCACGAGACAACCACAGCAATGGCTTTTGGTCCTCCTGCTGTCCCAGACTAAACTTGAACCAGTGGCAGAGCTGAAAACAGACAACCCTGCCCAGCTGCCAAAGCTAGCCCAAATGAGCTCTGTCCCAATGAGTTCAGTGCCAATACACTGCCACTGGCTGGAGCTCAGCCCTGTGTCAAGAGTTGTCCATGTCCCCATTCCCCCACCCACTTATTGACAGAATAACTCTGTTTACTTTGCTCTAGCTGGACCGTAGTTCCTTTCTGTGAAAAACAAGGGGCACGTACATATCTGTGGGGCTGCAAGCTGAAGGTGGTGCAGGCAAGGTAGGTGAGGGGGACCTGTGGTGAGGAGAAAAACAGATACTGCAGGGAGGAGCGAGCGGTGGTGCAACAGAGTGTGGAGAGCCCAGCTTCAGGAGACCGGGAAGCAAGAAGTGCAAGAGCAGACAGAGTCCTGCAGGTTGGGACTGAGAGACACTGTGCTTTGCTTTCATCTGCATGACCACTGTGACTACTGGACCCACTGTCGACTGCCATCTTCCCTCCTTCAAGTGACCTGCACCTGCCAGCCAACATCTCTGTACACACCTTGTCTTTTGCCTCTCCTTCTGATGGGACTGAGGAGGGTAGCTAAGAAATACAACAGTTGCTCAGCAACTCTCTGTCCCCTGAGGAGGACAACATAACCTATCTGCAGGAGCCTCTTGGGCTGTTATTCTCTGCACAGCTGGAAGTGTTCCTACCCTGTCTTTTTTCGGGCAATCCCCTCACAGCCTGCGGATCTTCTCCTCCTGCCAGCCTCCAAAACCTCCATTTCAGGAAAAAAAACCTTGTTGCACGGGGTGTGCTGACCCATCACAGCAGGACAAAGGCCGAGCTGAAGGGACATGGAATCAGGCTATTGATCACTGACGAGACCTTGAGCTTGGGTAAATAGATGTCCTCTTCTTTCCCCCCCTCCATGCATATGTGAGCCTTTTTTCCATAGTGCGGTGTGGGCCAGGCCTCAAAGGCAACCTCAGGTTGCTTTGGAAAGGTAGGTCTGAAGCTCTGGGGGAAACTCCGGTGCCTACCCTCACATCGTCTAACAAAGAGGTTCTTCTGCTGCTGCTTCCTGCCCTCTTCCCTCCAGCCCTCTGTCTGTGGTTCTTCACTTGTGCCTGCTGTTTCTGAAGGGATGCTGTGAGCATGGAGAAGTGCCCTTGCTCTCCTGAGCCACCCAACCTGGCTCACTGGGGAGGAGATCTGCCACAGGGGCTGCACAGAGAGGTAACCCACAAGAAGTTAGGGAAGGCAACCTGTGTTGGGCCTGCTTGTACCACCTGCCTCTCTGGAAGGGTGTTTTAGAGCAAGCAGATGTGTGGCTAATTGTCCAAGTGCTGAGTTTAATGTTCCAAGGAGGGTTACCTGGTGCTCACATGTTCTGCAAGTGTATTGCCATGTTGCAAAGCATCCTGGAAGGCCTGAAGCTCAGTAACTGGGGAAAAGCAAGACCAAAAAACCTGCTCGCCTAGGGATGTGGGGTCATTTGAGTGATCCAGGGTATCCACATGGACTAAAACGGGTGTGAGGCCAACCCTCTCCTCTCACATCTGCGACAAGTCCCTCCTGCATTCATGCCTGCACAGTCACATGCACCACTAGGAGAGAAGGCAACTCACAGGCACGTAGACAGGCATTCCCCAAGACCTCTGTGCTCTGCCATGGGGATGTGTTCACATCCCTTTCCTCTCCAGCCACAGAAATTCAGGAAGCTTTTTGGAACAGGAATTCACTGGGTAATGGCGGAGGATCAGAGGAGGAAGGCAGCTGAGATAACCAAGATTAATGTGGATTAATGCAATGGCATTTCCTACCCTCAGGGAATGGGGCTGTCAGAAGGGGAAAACTGAAGAGGAAGCAAAAGAAGCAGCCTGGGGTAGACGAGGGGCAAAGGAAGCCAGAAGGTGCACCTTGGCACAAGCAGAGGATGATGGAGGGTTGAACGTTGTTCAGGTGCTCTCCCCTCACTAACTCAGCTATTGAATTTGTGCCAACAAGGGCTTAGCCCCGGGACACACCATCTGCTGGGAATGGCACAGTTTGATTGCTTTTAGGAATTGAGAGCAAAACAACAAAGCAGGCAAAGCACAACTTCAGGCTCCTAGGCTGTGGCTGTTGAATGCAACTTCTGTGTGGATTTGAGGTCACAAATTTTCTTTTGCATTGATTTCTAGGTCAATAAAGTGCCAGTTTTAAAATAATTTCCAGCCTGGGAGGACAACACTTTTATCTCTGGAGAAAATCATTATTGTACTCATTTGTGGTTTTGGCAGAAGCAAAGCCCAGGGAGTGCCTTTGAAAACTAAGGGATTACTCAGGAGGCATAGACAGTACAGCAAGCACACAGTACAGTGAGCCTATCTCCCACTGAGTTAGCCATTTCCACAGTATCGTGGAATCACAGATTTTTTTGGGTTGGAAGGGACCTTAAAGATTACCTATTTCCAACCCATTTGTATGGGCAGGGACACTTCCAACTAGAGCAGGTTGCTTAAAGTCCCATCCAATCTCTCCTTGCACACATCCAAGGATGGGGCACCTACAACCTGATCCAGTGTTTCTCCACCCTAACACCAAAGAATTTCTTCCTTATATCTCATCTAAACCTGCCCTCTTTCAATTTAAAGCCATTACCCCTTGTCCTGTCTCTACAGGCCCTACTAAAAAGTCTGTCCCATTTTTCTTGTAAGCTCCATATATATACTGGAAGGCTGCCGTAATGTGTCCCCAGAGCCTTCTCTTCTTCAGACTGAACAACCCATCCCTCTCAGCCTGTCTTCACAAGACAGGTGCTCCAGGCCTCTGATCATCTTCATGACCCTCCTCTGGACCCACTCCAAGAGGTCGATGTCTATTATATTCTGGGAACCCCATAACTGGACACACTACTCCAAGTGGATCCTCATGGGAGTGGAGCAGAGGAACAGAATCATCTCTCTTGACCTACTGGACACATTTCTTCTGATGCAGCCCAGGATATGGTTGGCTTTCTGGGATGCAAGCATACATTACTGGGTCATATTAAGCTTCTCATCAACCAACACCCCCAAGTCTTTTTCCTCTTACTTACATTTGCACTGAGCAAAGTTTTTGACAGATCTCTTAAGGCTAGAGATCTTGGGAGAGGAGTACAAAAGTGGCAGAGCACCTCCAAATAGAGATGCAAAGAGATGCAGGAAACCCAGCCTGACCATGATGTGCTGTGTCACTAGGTGCTCTTGATGGAGGCCCAGGAACAAGAAGAAGATGCCAGCTCCCTCTCAAAAGGCGAATCAGAGACTAACACGCGTGACTGCCTCCGCTATGTGCCCCTCGGGATAGTCTTTCTTTTGCTGGCTGGAGCTGCTGCAGCAACCTGGTATTTCCTAGGTAAAAATCCAACATATTTTGTCCCCACGCAGGAGGTGGACAAGGCGTAGTCAAAGCAATGCCCGGTCCAAAGTGTATTAGTGAATTTGGGTGATCTTTACCGACTCATACCTAGGGGTAAAACCCTCTCTCTTGTATATCAGAAATTTAACTAAGTAGTGTCTTCTGTTGGCAGACTACAGACCGTGGCACCTGGAACCAGCCATCCTGCAGTTTTACTCTGGCAGCCTCCAGGTCCTCAATCGCCGGTACTACCCAGACCTCGGGCAGGTGGAGTCCAGAGCATTCTGGCTGGAGTCGGCTAAGCTGCAGAAGATGGTGAGGGCAATTTCATGACCAGAGCTGGCCCTGAGGCAGGTCATTGAGTAGAAAGAGGAAGGGGTCAGGTACCCCCATCCAAATGACATACATGGTGGGTCTGTACAGCAAGAGGTATGAAACATAGGATTGGTCATAAGTCCTTTGCCAGCTGTAACATTGCACAATACTTAACCAGACAACATTCTCGTTGCAGCTGAAGGAACTGATTGATGCCACAGAGCTGTGTCGCTACTACAACTCGAGCACAGTGTATGCCTTTGGGTGAGTAGCACCCACAGCTTTTTTGCTTGTTCGTTTGTGAAAGCTTCCAGTCAGTTGTACTCTGGTTTCACTGAAATCTGGCCACGACAAACTACTGCAGCCCCCACCATGAGCTCTAGAGCTAGGCTTGGAATTCCTGAAACAGAGTGGTTCCAGCAAGACAGATCTGGGGATATTTTGATGTTCATGTTCATCCAAGGTCATGATGAAAAGCCAAAACTGAGAAATTTCGCAGAGAAGCAAAAGTTCAAGAGAGGAAAAATATTTACTGAGAAGAGCTGAAAAAAAAAATAAAAATTCAGGCTTGGCATTCTCAGTAGAAACTAAGCAGCTGGAAATTAATTTCTAATTCAAGAAAGTCATGTTATGGCCTGATTCTAGGCACCAGAAGGGAGAGGTCAGAATGCACCATGGAAAGGGTATTCCAGCCAAGAAGCATGGCCCACCTGGGAATAGGGTAACAGTAGAATGGGACAGATGTGTGACTGTGAGCTTTGCAAGGTCATCACAGTAGATCAAGAAAGCAGAAATAACTTCCAAATTGATGTATATATTTGTTTCTGATTTTTTTTTTTCCCATGGAATACCACACCCCTAAATTTCTCCTTCAGCTAAGGAAAATTCTAACTTTGATATAACTTTCAACAGGGGAAAGAAAATTTTCACTTTCAATTCTTCCTCTAGCCTTTCACTGGACAAGGGTTTGTTTCACCATCTCTTCCCCCTCCCCCAGCCAATTTTCTCTGCCAGCTGGTTGAACAGAGCTTTCCCAGTCACAGTCTCCTGCAGCTTGAGCCTGCCCAGCATTAATGGCTTGTGGTAAGGTACTGGGTCATAAATCATCCACTTGTCACCACTGGGAGGTGAGACACTGAAGTTTTGAGTGTTTCTTCTCAGTCTCTGGTCAGTAGTAACCAAAGGTCATGTTGATTACTCATTAGACCAGTCTTGATTAATTATCACATTAATTTGACCACGTATGGTCATTGCTAAAGCCAGATGGCATAAAATGTCTTCCTCCCCCAAAGGACTGAGCATTTAACTCACACCATGGACATAGCAGCTCTCCTGTCCCACTGAGACTGGTTCCTCTGGGCCACAGCAGTGAGCTGGAAAGTCCACACAGATATTTCTGATTTGTGGAAAAATTGGGGGAGGTTAATCTCTGGGGTTTGCCTCTCCAATGATTCTGGAGAGGGAGAGAGAGGATATTTAACATGCTATTTCTCTGTTAGGGAGGGGGCTCTGACCTTCTTCTTCTGGTTTGCCCTCCAAATCCCTGAGAGTCAGCAGAAGGAGATGACTGCTGAGAGGGTAAACACAATGCTCCACCAAGAGCTCTCCACCAGGCTCAACAGCTCGGACAGCCCATCCTACCAGATGGAGTACAGGGTCAACCCAGACTCACTGGTTCTGCTGGGTAAGTACCAGATGCTCAGCTGTGGCCTGAGCAGCCAGAAATGCTCCAGGAGTTTTAAGGTGTTGAAGGGAGTTTAGGGGAAGAGGCCAGGAATCACTGCTGACTGAGACAGAGGAAACCTGAAGAGGATAGGGAAAATGTGAGAATCTGAAGATACTATTATGAGTATTTCTTCCTGATAGAGCAGAACTGTGACAGCTTAATCCTTCCTTTGAAGGATTAAAGATTATTGGAGACATAGCTGACCATGACCAGCTAGTTAAACTTCTTCTTTTTTCTTCCAACAGCTTTTGCTTCTATGAAGTAAGATCTTACACAGGTCATGACTTTGATTAGCTCAGCTCAAAAATAGCAAGCAATTAGGTTTCCTGCTTTTCTTTGGGAAATTATTCCAGGTTACTTGATTGAGAGAAGAACAAAGCAGTCACCACTAGTCTTCCTCTGAGACAAACCAGTGTCACCACTTCAGTTCTTGACACAGAACTTTAAGGATTTTTTATTGTTGCATCCAGTGAGGATTACAGCCTATTTTAAAAAGCCAGTTCTAGAGAACTGCTTCAAAATAGGTGTTGGATAAAGGATGAGGGATGTGTCTATATTCAATACACCCAAGTCCAATAGCATTTGTATACAGTCTTTTTTATGAGACTTAACTTAATATGATCTCTCTTACATAGGCCCAAACATCACAGGTTATTTTAAAATACATTGTGTTTGTTCTCTCTTCTTGAGACTTTAATTTACAATTTTATTCTTCCCATGAAATGTTACATCTCCAAAGTTTTTTTCCCAGGCATGTTATCTTGCATTTTCTAAGATAAACCTTATTTTAATGTATCCCACACATATTTTATTTAACTTTTCCCTCCATATGTCAGTGGTTTTGTTTCAGGGGTCAGTTCCTTGGTGTCCCCAGTGAAAGTTTGATTTCCTCAAAATGGTTTCCACTCCCTCATACAGGCCAACATGTTAAGATCTTGTTCTGAAGCTGCATTAGCATCTTGTGAAGACATCTCCTCCTGCAGTTACCGTTAGTCACTTACTTCTACTTAAGATTTGTTTTCAGCATACCAGACCTTATGCTCAGCCAATTTAAATTAACTTTCTTAAGAAATACATCCTAGGATAATATGCTAAATGTTTCCAAGTCAGCCCATCTAGCATTTTCCCTTTATTTACTCACTTTGGAATGTAACTCGTAAACAAAAATTATGGTGCCATTCTTCTAGCCATTCCCAGTTCCCTTTTATTCCCTTCACATCTGTTTCACTGTTTTATGCATTTCAGCAGACTGTTCTTTCTATTTTGGAACTAACACACCAGTTGCAGTGTGTTCTCTAGCTCATTCTGATTTCTCTAGTCCTTTCCACCTCCTTCCCCAGTCAGAAGCACAGTCTAGCAAGTGAGGCAAAAGCCAGACACCTCTTACACTGCTGGGCCAGGGTGACCTCAAGCCAGTGACTTAACCTCTGGCTTCATTTGCTCTGCAAAATTGGAGTGAAAAATAGCTAGCTAATAGTAACTCATTAGCACTTAATTGCTTTCTGACAGACTCATTTGCTGATCTGCTAAGCTCTAAAAATTAAGTCTTGGCTGCAGCCTGCCTTAAGACACAGAGCTGCAAACCACTTGCACAGGAGCCCCTCTATTTTCACTAACAGCTATGCTCACCCCAGGACAGGAGCCTACCCTTGCCTCCAAAGAGTTTCAGGACTTCCATCTTGCAGGAACTCTGTTTTCTTACCTTCAGATAAAAGAGTATGTAACATCAGCTCAGCACACGCCCTTGCCTACAGCCCATGAGCTTCTCTAGGACTCTGCCTTAACTCCTGAAGGATCATCTTTTCCACAACATCTGGTTTTGCCATGACAAATCTGCTCAGCTCTCCCCACAGAATTGCAAGATCTGCTTAGGAACTACAAAGAACCAAAGCCCTGACCTAGGCAAGCCCCCAGCAGCAATTCTTGCACCCAACTGACCTCACGGTGCTTTTTATTTTGGCAATTATTCCCAGTAGCACCTGATCTCTGGCCACTTCCAGTTCAGCTGGGAGGCTGGAGCAAAGCCCAGACCTCCTAAAAGTGTTGTCCACCCCGTGACTCTGTTTTGCACCAATCTGTAGTCCTTGCTGCTGGCTTTCTTTGCATCTCATTTCTCCAGAGGTAGACTCAGCAAGGATATCGAGTGTACCATCAAACACTGGTCATCCAAGGAGACCTCCTTCCCCACCCTCAGTGGCTCCCATACTTTTCAGTGAGGGTTATTTAACTATTTTCAGTGAGAGAGAACAGGGGAGAGGAGAGCAGATGGTGAAGGCTCTGGGAAGTGGAGTTGTGCCCTGTGGTGTGTCTGGCAGGGGAAGGGGGGTGGCTGCCTGAAGCAATGGACAGCCCCCCTGGTAAGTGGAAGAAATCCTGGAACAACACACAAAAAAGAGGAAGGGAAAAAAGGCAGAGAAACCCCTGGTGGGCTGGAAAGCATGAACTGGGGCTGTTGGTTTGGGGGCAGAAGCCAGAGGTGTTTCCCAGAGAGATGGGGTGCGGAAGGCACAACAGAACAAGTTTCTGAGAGCAGACAGAGAAGTACCTGGAGGGTGTCCCATGGCAAAGTTTCAAGTGAACCATTTAAATAGGAAGGAAGGGAGTCACCACCCACCCTGCTAGCATTCAGATACTACCAGTATATCTTTTTGTTTATCTTCCTTTATATATTTCCTTTCTAACAGAATCCAGTGTGAAAGACATAGTAGTGCTGAAATCCACTCTGGGTAGGCTACCTTTTCCTTTCCTTTTGAGTTTGTGACTTTATGGGAGGGATTTTTACAGGGGACAGAAAGCCTGTTGGATTGCCAAGTTGTAAATGCTGGGAAGGGGAGATGAGAACAGTAGTATGTTTGAATCAGGCAGTGTTTTCAGTGCTGTGCCTGGCAGCTTGCATTAGATATGGTATTAGAAAATAACCTTTAAGCTGACTTTTACTCAAAAATGCTGGTCTGAAAGCCTGCTGAAACCTGGAAATCAGACAAGGGGGGTGTAAAGCCTGAAGAATATGGGGAGTAAAAGGAGAAAGAGGTCAAAAAGAAAATAAAGCCAGTGAAAAATAACTGTGCTGTGCTGGTGTTTAAAGCCTGAGGTAGTATTAACTTAACCAAGGAAAAGGGGACAGTACTTATAGAGAGAAACATTCAGCAACAGTAAAAGGGGACTGCTGTATGTAGAAGTATGTAGAAGTATATGTACAACATATGTAGAAGTACATATGTAGTACACATATGTAGTGTAAACATATGTAGAAGTAAACTCTTATCACTGGGATGAGTCAGCCTTACCCTGAAATGGGCTCATACTGTGAGCCCAAGTGCTGATCCCATATCTGAGTTTCCCTTACAACCAACCCTAAGCCCCACTTTGCCTCCATTAACATCAGCCTGAGCTTTCAATCCCTCTGTCTTTGCCCTGGATTCAGGTTGCTACAGGTACAGCTATGTCCAGGATGATGATGTTCTAAGGCTGGAGGGCCCTGATTACCTGGCCTCCAGTTGTCTTTGGCACCTCCATGGACTCAAGGGCTATATGATCAAGCTACGCCTGGAATGGACTATCCCGGACTGCAGGGA
Organism: Heliangelus exortis; assembly: GCF_036169615.1. NCBI lineage: Eukaryota > Metazoa > Chordata > Aves > Apodiformes > Trochilidae > Heliangelus > Heliangelus exortis. The sequence goes on along the minus strand of NC_092422.1, from coordinate 144,889,183 downwards.
CCGCCTGGCCATGTACGACACAGCTGGCCCCCTGGAGAAACATCTCATCACCTCGTAGGTAGCTCCTGAGATTGGCAGGGGAAGCCAGGCAGGATGGCATGACACCACAGCAGGGGAAGGTGTTAGACTACATCAGAGGAAACTCTCTTTGATGCAGAACCTACCTCTTGCTGAAGTCACTGATGTGAGATATCACACAGCCAGCCGTGCAGTCTGAGGGATTAGAGCAGCACGAGCTGCCTCTCTGCTGGCCCTTCATCTGCCTCAGTTAATGCCTTACAGCAGGTGTATGGTGTGGATAACACAGACCTCCGTTGGTTTTCTTTCTCGTTCTTCTCTCATTCGCTTGTTGCTTAATTCACTCCCTTCCTTTTGTCTCTTCCTCCTGAGGATCTATGGCTGCAGCCGCCAGGAGCCTGTTGTGGAAGTCCTTTCATCTGGTCCTGTCATGTCCATTGTGTGGAAGAAAGCCATGTACAGCTACTATGACCCCTTCATTCTCTCAGCACAGGCGGTGCCCTTCAAAGGTGGGAAGGCTGGAGAAGGGCAGATATAGGCACAAGAAGGAGACGGGAGCATCTCCATCACAGTTCCTAGAGGTGCTCCATCCCCGCTGGGGGAAGAATTCACCCTAGATTGCAATGGTAGAGGTGGTCAGTAGCAAGCAGATTAGATGTTGCTCCCTCACCTGGACTCATACATTAGCATCTGTCTCAAGTCTTTACAGCCCAGGCTCTGGAAAGCAGAGCCTAATTTGAAGACTCCAAGAGAAGTTCAAGTGCTTGTGTATGGTTAGACCAGATGTGGACATCACATACAGATGCACTTGCAGAAAAATGTCAACTCTATATAAGAGTCTAAAGCAGCAATAGATATTACACTTCTCTGGATAAGAAGAGGAGGCTAAAAGCCTTGCCAGGTAGAAATGGCCTCTTGAAGGGTGATGGTGCAACATCCCAGTCACCTAAGCTATCGGGCCTTAGAGCTCCTTCCCTCCTTCAACAGGAGTACATGGCACCCCCAGGCTGAGGTTGAGCTGACAGGTAACATAGCTTTTGAATGTCTGTATTTACAGCCTGTGAAGTGAATATAACTCTGCAGGAGGGTCTGGAGCCACAGGGGAAGATCAGGACCCCACACTACCCCAGTTACTACTCACCCCACACACAGTGCACCTGGCACATGACGGTAAGAGCCACCTCCCATAAGAGCATCCACCCCAGCCCTGAAACCCACACAGCACTCCCCACATTTGGGGGGGGAGGGAGGAGGGTAAATCCAATCAACTCAGTCAGATCATCACGAGAAGCAAGCAGAGGGTGGCAGCTGGCCCAGTCTCCACATGATGGTGTTTCTGAGGGGAAGGAGTCTAATATCATATGCCAGCACAGAGATGCCATAACTGAGGAGGAATCTGAAATCTGGTCTCCAGAGGAGTTATTCAAGGCAGAACCAGATTGCTACCCTGTTTTTTATTTATCACTTTATTTATTACTATGCTTTCACACTGCAGCAGAGACACCCTGGGCTGCAGCATGGCCCCTGTTCAGAAGGTGCTTCCTCCTGGCCTGAAATGTGTGGGAATTGATAGCTCTCCCCTTCACATCTACCCTGCTGGTCACTGTCACATGGAGCAGCCTGCAGCATGCACAGGAGTCCTCTATACTCTGCTTTGGACCTTCTTTCCTGCAGGTCCCATCCTTCTCCTATGGGGTCACCCTGTGGTTCGATGCCTATGCGCTCAGCAGACAGAAGAATGACCTGCCCTGTACCCAAGGCCAGTGGACAATCCAGAACAGAAGGTGTGTGCTGGGGTCCTGGTTTCTGTCTCTCACTTCCCACCTGGATTAAACTGGGATTAAACCTCTCTGCAGGTTCCCTGTTCACTTCAGCCACTTCAGGTCTGAGACAGCAGAAACTATCACCACACTCAGTGGCTACTATTTATGCTGGTACCTCTTGCTTTTTTACTTTTTTCAGCCTCACTTGTTCACCAGCTCCCCAGTGAGCATATTTCTTACAGATTTGCTTCAAGCTATCAGCCTGTCTTCTGTCTTACTGTTTGCATCAGGCTTCCAAGTTTTCTCCTTTGTGTATAACCTTGATGTCCTCCCACATCTCCTGTGTTTGCAAATCTGCCTGCCACCACCTCTGCAATATTATCTCTGTGTGTCATTGCCTTGCATCCACCTACGTACAGATCTTCCACCTAGCTCTATATCCTACAGCCTCTTCCCTGTACAGGACTGGGAAAAATCAGCATCATCCAGACATAGCTGGGGCTGCAGCTTAATGCTGCCCAGGTGCAAAGGACCAAAAGCTGCTGTGTTTCCATCTCCTTGAAGCACGCAATTTTGGATGGACTTATGGCTTTTGGTTTTCCTCCTACTTAGTGCAAAATTGGCCCTGTCCCTCCAAAACTTCTCCCAGCTCATCTTATTAACTTCCGTTCCACTGCTACTGTGGTGGTGAACTATTTTCCCCTGAAGAGTCTGATCCAGAAGCTATGTTCCCCTGGCTTAGGATTTCCACCCTGCCTTCCTCTCTTAAAGTGTAAGCACCACCATTTGTACAACGTGATTTATTTGGGAAAATAAATATAAGAACTGAATTGCTTTGTGTGGCCTGAATTCAGCACTTGCCCAGGAAGGTAAACGTCTCCAAAGACAGTAGGGTCACTCTAGACTCTGAATCTCATGCCATATTGAAGGCATCCATACAGCCTGTGTGGCCCCCTTCCCACTACAGCCCCTCCAAGCCCCATTGCCCTGCTGTGTTGTCTTCTCCTCCCTTCCTACCTGAGACATTCCTCCTGTGTTTTCTCCTCAGGTTGTGTGGCCTGAGGACCCTGCAAGCCTATGCTGAGCGGATCCCAGTCACATCCTCTACTGACATCACCATCACCTTCACCTCACAGATCTCCTTAACCGGCCCTGGCGTACAGGCAGCTTACAGCCTCTACAATCAATCTGACCGTAAGTTCAGGCTCCTTCCTGATTCTTAGTGGGGTGGTGGTTACCAACAGCCTCTGCACTTGGTTTGTGTTAGGAGGAATACGAGACACATCCTCTGAGAACTAGGTGCCCTCTGTCCTTCAGAAGCATGCTCACAGACCAGTGACGCACACACCACTGATCTCCCAAAAAGAAGAGGCATTTATGTGCATAGTTTCTCCCTCACATTGCCAGAGCATCCATATTCCAAAATCCAAGGTCAGAGAATTGCCTACAGCCACAGCTCCTGTGACTACACCATGATCTGGCCTTGAGAATTCAATGAGATACCTGAAGTGACTTTTATTTCATTTATAAGAACTGTTAGAGAGACCTGTTTCCTGCTCACCTTGGAATCCATGTGAGTGAGAGACAAATAAAGCTGCACTAATACACATACACACATACGTAAATCTTCACCCAGAGTCTGTCTTTCCAAGGTTTCTCCATCTACATCCTAAAGGGTTCCTGTTACACATACCAGTTCCTGAATGCATGCCCCTGCCAACACGTGTCTAACACCAAGCCCTTTGAGGTGCCAGCCAAGTTTTAGTAATGACTCCAAGGAATTTCTTTCAGCTTTCCTACAGCATTCATAAGGTATGAAACAGTGCTAAACCAGAGGTATAGCACACAGGAGGGTGGTTGTCTGGGCTCTTGCCCATGGGTACAACAGGAAGCAGAAACAAAGCCCTCCTTCCACTGGTTTGAAACCTCGTTCCATCTGCCCTTGTCCACAGCAGATGACAGGGCAGATTTTGGGGACCTTCATCATGTCTGTGGTCAGGAGAGTGTGCAGCTCCGTGTTCCACTTTTAAGCCATGGTGCTCTGCTGCAAGGTCACTGGGGACTAACTCCTCATTGGTGATTTTACAGCTTGTCCTGGGGAGTTCCTGTGTTTGGTGAATGGCTTGTGCGTCCCAGCCTGTGATGGGATCAAAGATTGCCCCAATGGCCTGGATGAGAGAAACTGTGGTGAGTAGTGCCTTCCCCCTGATAATCCCTGGTCTCAGAAGGACACATCCCCTTTCTCCTCCAAATGTAGGGTAAGATGAGGAGGATTCAGATGGCTTAGATACAGCATTTTACTTCCCCTCTAGAAGCTTATATGTCTGCATCCTTAAAAGCTTTATCCCGTTGCTGTATGGCTGCAGCCTGCTCAGGAAGGAGAAGCAATGCTGCTTGCTCCCTTGCACTGAACAGTCATCCCAAGAGAATCCCCCTAGCACCCATACACCAGGAGCCCCAGGCATCCTGAAAGAAGCCCCTTTTGCCTAGCCTGTCTCCCACCTTGTCCTGCTTAACCCCCACTCAAGCCAGAAAGTCAGCTTCAGCCCTGGCCTACAGCCCCCTCTGCTGCCACACCACTCAGCATTCCCCTTCCAAATCCCCCAGTCTGCCCACACACCCCCAAGCCCACCTGCTGCCCCGCTCTCTCACCTTCCCTACAAAACCATTTGTGACAATTGGTCTGTACAGATTCTCAGCCATATATTGTGCCCCAGTTTGGGATCATCTAAGTCCTTGATTAGCCATCAGTTCTTCAAGCCGATATCAATTAGTGCTGATGCAGATACCATCCTTGGCATCCCAGGCTCCTGCAAGCCCCCATTCTCATAGAAACAGTTCTTCAGGCTCAGATCTGACACCTAGTTCATCTCTTCTCCCATCCTTGGTGTGAGTGAAGGGCTCATCACATTGCTGCCACCACTAATTTTTCATTAGTTGTCCCCTGAAGTTGTATTTTTCACAGATAGAAAGGAGATAGTGGCCAATTCTGAAAAGCTCAGAGGAAGACAAAGAAAAGTTTAAAGTGAAAGGAAAGATAAATTTTTCACAAGCAGTGCTGGAAATGTGAGAGCTCTCACAGGATCACAGTTTTGTATTGTGTCCAGTCTTGCTGATGGGGCAGTCTGTCCCATCATCCAGATGTCTGACATCGGGGACTGCTTGCTTCCCACATGCAGACATGGATACAGATGCATCCTTAAGAATATCTACTCTTTTCTTGAATCCTGCCAGCTTCTTGACCCCGGGGATATCTTGTGCCATTCAGTTCCATGGGTTAACACAGACCAAGGCTTAACATAAAAAAAACACTTGTTTCTTAGGGTTTTCAAATATCCCTTTGTATTTGAAAAGAAAAATAGAAACATTGGGATATCCTTCCATTCTTGTACTTTCTATTGTTGCATTTCTGCTTATTCACTCCATATCTGTATGGAACAGTCCCTTTCGTTCCTCAAAATCAGTGTTTGCACTGTCTCATTCTTTCATCTGGAAAGTATCACATGAATTACTGAAAAAATTCTAAGAATTGAAGACAGAAAATGCCAGGGAGGTACTGGCCCATCACATTGGGTGTTGCACATGGATGCACACAAGCACAGGACAAGTCCCTGCTATGCGAATGTATAATCAGAAGTTGTAGGGTAGGCATCTTGGGCCCATTTTATCCTGAGGAGCTATTGGAGACCACGGACATCAAAGAATCCACCGTTGTTCAGGGCTCACCTATGAGAGAGCAAGGGGAGCAGCTGCGCTGCAGAAGAAGGTGACCCACAAGCTGAGTGAGGGTGACAGTAAGGCAGGAGGAACAGTGATCTCAGCAGGCAGGATGCAGACCTACAGAAACTGAGTAAGGCAAGTAGACCAGGTCTCATGATTGTAACCTGGGGGCAACCAAGAGTCCAGTAACCACAGTGGATGTCCATAATGATGAGCCAGGTCTGAAGCCAAGCCAAGAAGTCAAGGAAAGTTAAGCCAGCATCAGCAAAGTGCAAGACAGTGCAGGCATACCTACGATGCAGATCAGGCAAAGACTACACAGCTGCACTATACAAGAGCTGGTCTTAAACACCTTACTAGGTGGGGGAAGAGGCTGCAGAGCCAGCTGGTGCACTTAGGACCCTGACCTCACACCTGATGCTGTGTGATTCATTCCTGATTCCTGGGTCCTTCCTTCCCACACAGTGTGCCCTGCAAAATTCCAGTGCCATGAGGACAGCACTTGCATCAGGTTCAGCAGGGTCTGTGATCAGCAGCTGGACTGTGCCAATGGGAGCGATGAAGAGCAATGTGGTGAAGGTAGGGAGACAGCACTGGGCTGACAAATAACTACCCCCTGCTCTGAAGCCAAGGCTGTGGGTAGTGCACTTCATTCTTGTGAGGTAAGGGCACCAGCTGGGAGCTGATGTGCCTGACCTGCTCACATGTTTGCTCTGCAGGTGACAAAGCTTGCTCAGGAAATTCCCTGTCGTCATTTATGGAGTTCCCCCATCTCTCTATAACCCCTACTCAAAGGACTTCAGGTTGTGACTACAGCCTGCTGCCTTCCTTCATCCTCAGCTCCCCTTCCTCATTGCAGGAGTCCCCTGTGGCCCTTTTACCTACCGCTGTGAAGATGGGACCTGTGTGAAGAAACCCAACCCCCTGTGTGACACCACTGCAGACTGCAAGGACCTGTCTGATGAGAAGCATTGTGGTGAGGAAACGCTCAGTCTCATGTCAGCCAGGCAGGTTCAGGATGCAACCTAGGTGAAACCCACCCCCTTGTCCCCCTGCCACCCTCCCTTGTTCCACTGCCTTCTCCCTACCTCAGCCCCACAGCAGCAGATCTCCTGCTCCATCCTGCAGTGGCAGCAGCAGCAGCAATGAGCCAGCTTTCTTTGCTAAGATGTAAGCAGATATTTGTTCAGGCAGAGACATCAGACCAGACAGACATGTCTCACAGACCAGGTCCTACCCACAGGCCCATTGGACCATGTGAAGTAATGCCCTCCTGCAAGCCTCCAGCCAGGGAATGCACAGTCCTTAGCAGGGAGAGAGCTTGTGTTTTGATTTTTCTACATTTTTTTCCTGGAGCCTCAATGGGCAGCAAAAGGGGATGACTGCAAAGATTCCCCTGACCCAATGGAATCCCCAGGCTGCCATTTGATGCAGGGTAAGGCTGTGTGAGCATCAGCAGAAGTATGTGCTGGGAGGGAGCATTCTCTAGACCTGTCCTGGACAGCACATAAAGCATCTGCTGGCTGGGTAAGGCAAAGGACTAGAGGTCAAACAGTGCAGTCAATTTAAAGGAAGGGCGGGAACAGTATTACCATATTCCCTTCCTCCCCTGAAGTACCTGCTGTATCTCCTCCTCCTCAGACTGTGGGCTGCAAGCCCCTCTCAGCAGGATCGTGGGTGGTGCAAATTCTGTGGAAGGGGAATGGCCATGGCAGGCCAGCCTGCAAGTTCGGGGACGCCACATTTGTGGGGGAACCCTCATTGCTGACCGCTGGGTGGTCTCAGCTGCACACTGCTTCCAGGATGAGAGGTAAACGGAGAGGGAAGGGTGCTGGACAGAAGGATTTGCATTGCTCTCTATGTCATGTGTGATGGGAGGATCATCTGGATTGTGAAAATGTTGTGGGGGAGCCGTATCCTTTGTCTGGCACGCATGCCATGCTCCTCCATGGCTTGGACCTGGAGAAATGGATATTGATACACTCACTAGTATGTGGGTGTGCGTGCAAGGAAAAAGGGGCAGTGCTGGGATTCTCAGAGCAGCTTTGGGAGGGCAACAGTTATAGAATACACTTCATAGCTCCTCCTTTGCCTTGGCTCTGCCTTGTTGCTACACTGCCACAACCATGGAGGTGTCAGCATGTGCTAGGAGAGGCTTGGATAGCATTAGCTGTGGAGGATATTCCTTGGGTCCCATGCTGCTCACCCCCAGGACCTGCTCTTTTAGGAGGAAGAACGGTCTCCCCCCCAGTTCCATCCAACCAGCACATCTACCACGACAGCAGCAGTAAGATACAGTTCAGGGGAGTTGACTCATTCTTTCAAACTGGGAAGCAGTAAGGAGAAGGAAGGTCCACAGCCATGCTTGGTGACAGGGCTTGGTGGGAGAAGGAATGCGCACCCTCAGGCCCAGTCTCCACCTTCTCCAAACTCCCCTTTTCCCACTGCCAGTGAGCAGGTGGGAATCCCCTCCCTGGACTTCCCCAGATGACTTTCCCTCCTAGTGACAGGAGCCTTGGAAGGACAGGGGGTGCTTTGCAGTTGTGCTTCTCACCTCACCCTGCTCCTGCCTGTGTCCTACAGCTCTTCAAGGAGGCCCACCAGCACTGGGAGCAGGCATTTCCAGTGGCCATTTGGGAGTGTTCCAATGCAGGATGGATGGAGCTAGCACAGACCCTTTAGGTGTCATATGTTAGAGAGAGAATTTAAGCAGTGCGAGAGATATGCAAGGAGAAAAAAAAGGAGCAGATGAACATCAGCACCCTGGGGTGGGCTCTGCTATGGGCTGTGCAGGCAATAGGCTGCAGGTGAGTCCTGAAGGGGAATTTGGACCAAGAGACATGATCAAACTAAGGAGTTTTTCAAACCCAGAGGGGCAGCGTGGGCCAAAGCAGCATATGTAAGGCGTAACAGATGAACCTTTTTTGGGGCACGGCGCTTCGAAGTCAAACAGGTGTTCTTGCCAAGGTGCACAAACAGTGCTCCAACCACCACCACTAGACTTGTTCAGTGCTTCTCCTCCAGACTCAGCTGACCTCGACCTCCTCCTGAGCCTGCATTCGGAAGCTCACCTTTTATTGGTCGCCCAATCCTGCTCATGCGCAGCTGGGGTAAGCCCTAATTGGGCACAGGTGGGCTTGACACAAGCTCAGGCCTCCCACCTCATAATTAGCAACACCTGATTGCCTCATTTCACTACATAAGGCAAAAGGTGGACAGGATTCCAAGTCTAAAACCATCCCTTTCCCTGTTTCCTCCTGCTCTGGTCCAGGGTGAATTCTCCTCTGTTCTTCCCCCTCCTGATGGAGATGGTCTCCCTTGGCTGTTAGCTCTTTGCTTTTCTGTTCTCAGAGGTGTTATCTAGTTAAGCTGTCCCCAGCTCTCACCCCTCCAAAGGGCTGTCATGCCTTTTAATGCCCTAACTTCTAAGTGCCTTTTCTGACTTTACTCCCTTTTAGAAATTTCTCAGAGCTTGGGCCTCTTCTCCATGTCTCCTTCTCCTTGCAGCTTGCTTCAGCAGCTCAGCTTCTGCACTCTGCCCTATTATATTCACTTGCATATGACCAGCCCCACTTGCTTGCCTAACCTCCAAACACCTTTTATCCTGCTTTTCTAAGGAAAATAAGCAAATATGAGCAAGTTGCCTGTGTGGATGAGTGCCCGCCACTGTGTAGGTATGTCAAGGTATCAAAGAGATGTCCAACCTAGTTCTCGAAATCAGTAGCCAAATTCAAAAAGAGGCCCCTCTAAGGGAGATGATCATCCATATCAGAGACTCCTCAAAAGGCTGAGAAGCAGACAGGCTCCGCCCATCCTTCTCTGTTCATGTGATGAATTTTCTCTTCTGCATCCTACAGCCTGGCTTCCACCTCCATCTGGACTGTTTACTTGGGCAAATATTTTCAAAATGCCACCAGCCACACAGAGGTGTCCTTCAAGGTGATCCGTCTCTTCCTCCACCCTTATTATGAGGAGGACAGCCATGATTATGATGTGGCCCTGCTCCAGCTGGACCATCCTGTGATCATCTCACCCTTAATCCAGCCCATCTGCCTGCCAGCTCCTTCTCACTTCTTTGAGCCTGGCCTTCATTGCTGGATCACTGGCTGGGGAGCCCTCAAGGAAGGTGGTAGGTACAAGGTCTTTGCTGGTGGCCTTCTGTAGCAGAGCCAAGGTTGAAACAGAGGTTCAGATGTGGAGTGGATAAAATAGGCTTCTGTTCACCCCGAAGTATAATGTCTCCTTCACCCACTTTTGATTTTGGGTCACAGCATGGCCAAAGTTACCTGTTGAGTGCCTAGAAACCTCTTTTGGAGAGGCATGCATGAGAGCCTGGTAATCTATACAGGGATAGCATATGTTCCTTCATCCAAAGACCAGAATTAGGAGTCTGTCTAGTGGCTGTTCAGCCATGGTCACAGCATGGAGCAGCCCCAGTCCCAAAGACAAAGCCTGTGCTTACAGAAATGTGGGATCTTGTTGGGTCATTCCCCAGGGACAGTGCCTGACCAGAAGAAATTGAGATGAAGAATCCGCTTTTCATCAAACCAGGACAGGGTCTCCTGGGGACACTTCTTTGCAGCCCCTGCAGCAACATTTTTCCCATGTCAAAGACTCTAAAGACCTGGATCCCCCCAGTAACACCTGTACTAGCAAATTCAACAGAAACAGTACAGGATCACACTGTGTAATAGTCAGAGTGCACCCTGGTACCATTTGACCATTTTGACCATATCACACTCACACACTGCTGGGGAACAGCATGGGCTGAGACCCGTTCCTGTGGGGTGGTACTGATGACTCCATTCTATTTAGTAAGGAAGAGTTTAGATGCAAGGGCATAGACCCTTCATGTTCCCTCCCCACAGAGCCACAAAAACAGGTCCAAGCTGTCCTCTAGTAATGCATGGCACAAGAATATGTTCACCCAGGTCAGCTTAGTGCCTTCACTCACTCACTCACTCACTCACTCACTCACTCACTCACTCACTCACTCACTCACTCCAGCTGCTTCCTACATGGAAACACTCAGGACTCAATCCAGAACTGGACACTCCTGGTTTCCATACTTAGCCGGATGAGCTTAACATCCATTTCAATGAGAAGCAAACCCAAAACTCTGACATCCTAGAGGTTTCCCCAAACCAGAATCCCCCTTGTCCTAAAAGCTGAAGTATTCACAACACAACCCTGGAGGGAAAGGGACTGAAGGGAAATGTTAATTCTTCCATACAGGTGCTGAAGTGCTCTGCTGAAAGTCAGAGGCTGTGATGCCAGTGGAGAGCAGAACAGAAATTCATATGGCAGTTTTCAGCATGCAGTGAGATGGGCAAGGGCTGGGGGATGACAGTAAACAGTGGGAAGCTCTGACATTGCTCACCTGCACTAATTCTGGTACTCAACCCCTCAGGACACATCAGTAATGTTCTACAGAAGGTGGACGTGGAGATCATCCAGCAGGACATCTGCAGCGAGGCCTATCATTACACGATTTCTCCCAGGATGCTATGTGCTGGGTACCACAATGGAAAGAAAGATGCCTGCCAGGTGACAGAGGAACTGTGGGATCAGGGTTGACTACTGGATGTGGGGTGTGTCCCATGTTCTCCCAGATACACTCCATAGCGTGAAATTAGGGTGAAAAGGCCATAAAATGCCTGACTGCCCCAACATTTCCTCTGATAAAAGTGGCGAACAACAGCTCTCCCATCTTCCCAGCATCTTTGCCTTAAGACAGGTTCCAAATATACTCAAACTTCTCCTTTTCTTATTTCAGCTTATTCTCCGCTCTTTACCTCTCACTTTTGAGTCACGTCTACATCAGTCTCTTGCCCCATCAGCTTCTTTACCATCTGTCATGCATGGTAACATGTCATGTTCCTTCATTACTATCAATCTCAAGGAATTGCTCTGTCTCCCATCTCCCCGGGTATCCAGTTAAACCCCAGTAGCTTTCCTTGCTCTCCACATATCTGGAAATGCTGCATGGAGTAGAAGGAAATAATAGTGCTGTCAGCTTTTTAGACCTGTCCAAGGGGGGGAGGAATTGGCATGAAGAAGGAATGCAACAATTGGTTGGATATTGGCACTGCAGACTCTTTTTCGACATCTGCATAAGGTACAAGGAGTGTTAAAGATGTCCCAGTTGAGGAGATACAGGAATCTGCACAGAGAGGGACTTAAAGCCAGTGTAATCATCCAGCAAGAGAAGCTGGTCAATCACCACCTCATTTTTATTTTCCTTTCTCTAGGGTGATTCTGGAGGTCCACTGGCCTGCAAGGAACGCAGTGGCAGGTGGTTTCTGGCTGGTTTGGTCAGCTGGGGAATGGGATGTGCACGTCCAAACCACTATGGAGTATACACCAGGATCACTCAAGTGTTGGGCTGGATGAACCAAACCATGAGCTGAGAAAAGTGCATCTCTGCCTTCTGCCCATCAGACCTACGCTCACATGGCAGTCATTCCTGATCTTGCTCACTTGCATCTCAGAGAGAATTTCTGTGTGGGATGTTGTCAGACCCAAGATGCTATTCTGAGCTGGGTAAAAAGAAAAACTTCACTGAGGATTCTAGAGAAAAGCAGGCAAACCCTCTTCCCCCTCAGTGCTTCCCCAGGAGCATCCCAAGATGGTTTTAGGCCACCCATCCAAAAAAAGTTGTCAGCGGGGGCAGGTGGGACCTGAGACACAGCAATAGACCCAAGTTGGTGGTTTCTGAGAAAAGAAATAAGGGAGGTTGAACTTTCCACGAACCATGCGATCCAGCCCCAGTCTTATGTTGGAACAACATTTGCTGTAAGAAAACGTGACTGATGTAGTTAGAGATTCCAGTAACTGTGAAATCAATCTGCCTCCCTCATCCTTCCTGCTGCTCGTCCTTCTTCCATCTTCCCCTCCCATCACTCCTCCTCTTCCATCTCCCTAATTGCTTCTTTTCTTAGCTGGCGTATGCTGCTCAGCGTGCTGTTGAGCTCAGCCAGGCGACTCTTCACATCTCACTGACTCCCAGGCACGAGTCCAGCATCACACCCCCAAGCACGTGTCCTGCCTCCCTGCTGGAGCAGCACCCAGCCTCCACTGCTGCACTTGGAATCCCTCAGGAAAAGGCCCCGGTAAAACATGGGAGCAGCCTCGCATCCCCTTCCTTCAGACCTTCTGAGTACCTTTAACATGAGGGCATCTCAACTGCTTCTATCTCCAAACTCACATTACCCAGGGAGTGAAGAAGAAGGCTTAAGGGTACTGTGCTTAAAGAGTGACTGCTATGGGTTTGGTTTTTTTACGAAAGATATACATATATATGCATGTGTGTGTTTGTGTGTGTGTATATATACAAAGGGCAACTCTCTGGAATTAGGAATAAAATAAATTTGAGGGGGTTTTGTGGCTATAGTTTGCCTCACTCTGTTATAAATTATCTTGGGTTTTGTCTCTTGGCACTGGCAAAAGTTTCCTCAGCCCTGCCCTCCCTTCTCAGCTGTGTCCCAGGCACAGAGGGGTCAATACGCACCTCAGTAGGTGAACCTCACTTATTGTTATGATTTAGGGGCAGAGATATCAATAAGCAAACCTGCTCTGTAGCCCAAGATGCCTGTTGTGGGGATGCAGCACAGACATGGTGGGAAGTACCTCCAGCCCCCAGAAGACAGATGCAGCCCAGGCAGCTTCTGGTCGCACCAAGTGATGAATCCAAACTCCTTTTCTCCAGCTCCCACCCCCTTCTACCAGCACTAAACTTCTGCCACTTGAAAGGAGAGACAGCAATGAGGAACAGACTGTGAATTTTATTGAGGAGCTACAACCTGGTGTCCTCAGACAGAGCAGTGAAGAAAACAACCCTCTTCCAGAGATTCCAGGGGATCTCCTCATGCTAGCAGAGACATCATTAGGTACTAGCATGTTCTAGGTGCCCAGGAAGCCCTGTCTCCTCCTCACCTTGCCAACACAGGGCTGCTTTGGGGGACAGAAGCATGATGCCCGGCATAGGGACACCCCGAGAAAAAGGCAGTGGCTCTTCATCAGAGGGCTCTTCATTTGCCCTCTGGACACAATCCCCAGCCAGCTGCCTGCAACAGTGAAAGGGCAAGGCCTGGTCCTACAGCAGCTGCCACCACCTCGGGGCCTCAGTGGCATCCAGGGTGTGCAGGCTGCAGTGGCTGATACCTGATGTCCCCAGTAGGGGCCACTGTGACATTAAGGAAAGCCAGCCTGCCAGGCATGGCAAGGGGACCCTGTGCTCCAGCCCCTGCAGCAGTCCAGGGGATCTTGCCCTCCTCCAGGGCTGAATCTCAGGCCTCCGAGGTGAGTTCGTAAAAAAAAAATAATTGCTGCATGTAAAGAGTGAGTGGAGAGTGTGGCTGGGGAGTGTCACTGTGGGGCAAGGGGCTGCTGTACACTGCAGTACAAAAATACAGATATAAAACAGAAATTAAAGGGCTGGCGTGGAGTAGTGGGATCACATCCTGAGACCTCTGGCTTGTAACAGCTAGAGAAGGGCAGAGAAAAAGAGAAAGAAAGTCAATGGCAGAGAAAAAAAAAGCAACTGAGCAGAAAGGGGGGAGTGAAAAACAGGAAAGAGGAAATGACAGAAAATTAGCACAGATGGCAAAAGAAATGTGGAGTGAGGGTGGGAGAAGGGAGAAGAAGGAAGGATAAGTCCATGTGATTAACATACACTGACTTTTAAGAGAATAACACTCAGGTCCCAGAACCACGGACAAGGAGGCTCGCAAACAGAGGGAGAGAGAAATGTCGGCCAGCTAACAAGTGCCTTTCACGGGGATGGAGACTGGTATTGAGCACTTCTGGTTTCACAAGAGCCAGTTTTCCAGTATGAGAGAGGAATCCTCCTTCCAAAGCTTTCTGTACACATCCCAGCCAGGCAGCCTGCCTGAGCAGTAAGCAGAGCTCAGAGGCTCATTTTGCACACAGCTGCAGAACATCTGGAGCCACCCTCTCCCACTGCGCTCTAAACCCTAGCAGAGGCGGTGGGGGAAAAGCCCAGGGAAGCAGGAGTGGAATGGGGGGAAAAAAAAGTGACTGTCTGCCTTCTGCAAACCACCCTCAGGCTGGCAGGCAAAAGAGCTGCGGATGGCAGCCTGGAGAAGCGATCTGGCATGCGTGTCAGGCACACACGTGGCAGACTTCCTCTCCCCAGCTCTTCTCCAGGCCACCCCTGCCTGCTTCGCATTCATCTCCACCCCTCTTCATCTCTTCCAGCTGCACCCTCTCTCTGCTGCCAGAGCCTCCAGTCCGGAGCAATAGGGCCTGCTTGGCGGGTACAGGCACACATAGGATGAGAATCAGGAAATCTGTTTTAGGGATGAGCCAACCTCCCCTCCCTCCCCTTCCTTCCCCAAGCTCTACAAACCGGGGCCATACCCACAGGAGGGAAGTGTCATTCATGCAGAGCTCGGGCTGGCGGGAGCTGAGAGTGCAGACAGGTAACATACCTGCAGAGGAGGAAAAGTGAGGAGCAGAAAGAGACAAGGCCCCAGGCAGGGACTACTTTTAACCCCTGGGGGGAGGTGTGTGTTTGTGGATGTGTTAGAGAGAAGGAAAGAGGGTGGATGCTGGGGAGTGGTGCAGGGTGGGAGGCAGGTGAGAGTGCAGGAAGGAGGGTCTGGAGGAAGGAAGAGTTTAGTGCAATCCCAAATGAATGGACAGTCTGCAAATAAAAATACAACCATAAGTAAACCAAACCTTTTAAAATATAAAGCAGCAGCCATGGTAACCGCTCTCCCTTGTGAAGTTCACCTCCAGAGAGACTCCTGCTCCTGGAGAGGCCTTCCCCCATATCCCACACCTGCCCTGGTCCTCCCCTGCTGCTATCTGCGAGCTCTCACCAGAAAGGTGGACGGGTCTATGCTTGGGATTTACTTTTATCATTTTCCTCAAGGATTTGCTGCACCTTTATCCTCTGCTTCTGCCTCCTCCTCCACCTCCTGCTCTTCCTCCTCTGGGTCCTCCTCTGTGCTCTGTGGCCCAGCATGCAGGACAAAGGGAAGAAAGAGTGGAGATACTTGCAAGATGAGCAATGGCAGTTCTTTCTGATATACAAGGGAATAAACACTGAAATGCTGTCTTGACATAGGAATAAAATGGGACCTTTCCCCAGCTCTGGGTCAGGGAGCAGAGATTTATCTTCCTCTGGAAGAGGAAAGGGAGCAGATGATAACTATGCCTCTTAGGCTGGGATTCAGCCAAAGGAAAGAGAATACTGCAACACCTCAGGGAAATCAGACCCTACCAGCAGAGTGACACAAGCAGCATGGTCATGAGGACGCATGAGGGAAATGTTAAAGGAGCATGAGAAGTGCCAGGGTCACCTAAAGCCATTTGCCACACACAGCTGGACACCAATGCTCTCAACTCATACACTCCTTTTGGGAAATGGGTGTGTAATGTCACGGTGCTCAACACCAGGACAAGCCCCTGTATTTCACCACTGAGACTCCCCACAGTCACAGTGGAGAGAGGAGAGAAAGAGGGAACTAAGAATGTCACTGGCAACAGGAGCAGGGCAATAGTAAAGTGGGTCTCACCTTGGCTTTGTGGCTGGGCTCAGAGCTCAGGCCATTGGGGGAGTTGTACAGCTCTTTGGAGACCACACACAGGAACTCTGTCTGATCCTCATTCCCATAGGTATAGGATGAGCCAATGTTCACAAGCTAGAAAGGACAAGACCAAGAATTACAAGTACATGGCACTGCAAACATTGACTCCACCTGGGGAGCAAGGAAGAAAGCCCACCATGCAGCATGGAGTCCAATCCATACTCCAAGTAGAAAGGCCTCATAACTAAGATGAGGAGGCAGCACAGAGAACCAGGAGAAGAGTGAACCAGGATGCAAACTAGTTTAACCTCACACAGTATCCACTAAACCTCCAGAGAAAGGGCAAGGAAGAGCCAGTGTGATAGTACCATCAATGACTGACCAATATCCTCAGAGAGGGAAAGTGCCTTTCCTGGGGACTTTATATTATACATGATCTTCTCCCCAAAATACAACTCCTTACCACCTTTCTCTACCCTCTCCATACCTGCTCAAAGCGCCATCCATCTGACATAGTGGAAACCATCTGAGTGAGCTCCTCCTCCTGGCACTGTAGCACACGGTAGACATGCTTAGGAGGCACCTGATAGCAAAATTGCAAAACATGTTTACAAGTCAGATGCTAAAATCTGTTGCCCTCCTGCAGAATGAAGTGGGAGTACCCCCCTCTGACAGACCTGTCCTCTTCTCAATGTCCTAGGTCAAAGGGGAGTGGGAACCACAACCCAACTTTCTGCTACGCTGTTACGGGGATCAAGAATAATGATGCTGGAGAGATCGAGCTGAGTGCTTCCTGCATTGTTCCCAGAAAATACTGGGCTCTTTCTATGGGGAGTTTGCATTTGTAGTTAGAAAATCATTTATGCAAATGCCACAAATGCTGATGGGGTTTTGTGAGCACAAACCAACTGTGTAGCTGGAGGCTTACAACCTGAGGCAGATATGATGAAAAGTGAGGTATCAGCCAACACTCTCAGAAGAGAGATTTTTAAAGATTATTGGCCAAGATCAGGTGTGATTGTGCCACAGGACTGATTCCTTGTGCCTCACTGTCTACACTTAGCTCTTTCACTGCCATGTCTTCACCTGTCCCCACCAGGTTTCTCGACAGGTATCCCCATGCTTTTCACTATGATTACACTTACAGGACTCCCCACACTAGAGCCCTCCTCTACACAACACCTTTGTTCTCCTCACCAGCATTCTTCCATATCCTACAGCAATGAGCTAACTTCTTCCAAAAGCTACTGGAACTCTTTTGGTTTCAGGGGCTACCTCCAGCATTCCTTCTAGGGATGCAAAACTAATCTATAACTTGTTTATTGTAACTAAAATGGTGTCAGCTTGTCCCTTGCAAGATTTTGTTATGCAGACATTAGCTCATAAACTCTAATCAGTTGATTCTTTCTGTTCCTTGCTGCTTCTCCCAAGTCTGCTCTCAATTTCCACAGTCCCTCCTTCTCCCACCCCACTCTATTTTTCCTTGCCTTACCTGAGTTACTGTGTAGTCCTTCTCCTCCAGTCGATCCTTGATTATTCGGATTAAAGGACCAATGTTGTAGAACTCAGCTTCTTCTAGGACCCCTGAGAAACAAAGACAGAATCACCACAAGGACAGAAAGTTAACAACCCATCTTTGCTTTTTTGCTTGAAAATTTCTGATGAACTCTGAGCCTCCCAAGGTCCATAGGGAGAAATGACACTGCAGCCTCACTTTTTTAACAGATTTCCGTTTCTTGAAGCTCTTACTGCAAAGAATTGAACCCTGGGTCTCTGCATTGCCTCTCTAATGCTCACCCTGATTTCCTTGTGCTGCCTGCTATTACAGAAAGAACCCTGTGAGGGAAGGCCTGTGCCAAGAACTGCTAATACCTCTCAGATAACTGGCCAAGAAGAATAAATGTAGGCTTCAGTCACTCAATGACCACTAGTTATCACTTTGTCCAGGCTCCCTTAAGGCAGAGAACCATTATTTGTTCTGACAATGTCATCAAAAGACACCAGAAAATCCCAACTTTCCTCTTGAGTCATATTGCTTCAGGCGATCTTTGGTTCTCTCCTCTCCTTCACCTCAAAGCAGGTAAATAGATAAGTGTTTTGGTTCTTTTCTCTATGGTGTCTGCATCCATCACCTCTCCTGAGACTCACCTGTTTGCTAGCAGGCCTTCAGGGAAAGGGAGGGGAGTTCCCAGAGGGCTGGTGAGGGAAAGGGAGCTAGAAGCCAACACTCACATGTCCCCAGAGCAGTACAAAAACAATGCAGGTAGGGAGATTCATCCTTCACTACCTGACACGCTCAGATTTCTTCCAAGTCCCTCATTCAGCTATGAATCATCTAATGACTTAGTTTTGTGCCAGCCTGAGCATCCACAGCAGGAACGAAAAGCAATACTAACCTGTGAATGGGAGTCCTGTTTATGTTTCAGATACGATGGTAAAACCTGTGCACGAACTCTGTTTGAACTCAAGACTAAAAGAAATGTCAAGTAGGAAGCACCTCAGAATTGTGTTTGTTACAAGTCTGTACTATTTCTTAGATATATTATTGGAATTAGAAATCATATGACAATTCTAAATGAAACTTTCCTTGCATCAGGTAAAAATATGTATGAGAGACAGAGGCAAGATTAATGAACATGCAGAAACTGTGTTTAGCGTGGGCTGGATATAGCACAGGCTGTCTCTGGAACTGGCTCCTTTTTCAATTCTAGCATCCAAAAAATAACAAGGCATTGGGGACTGCTTGCTAGTAACACTGTGATGTTACTGAAATATCTATTGGATAGGATACTGAAATATCCTATTCAACTCCCTGACAACCTCATATGGGGGACTTGTTTGCCTGGCTGGAATTACTGCAGTCCACAACACATCAGAGCACCAGTAGCATATATTGAATATCACTCATTAATGACTTCTTTATTACAGTCAGTAGAAGAGATGATTTTGGTTTTGTTTGGTCTTCTGGATTTTCAGAGTTCAAGGGAAAGCTAGAAGGATGATGAAGGGACTTGAGCATCTCTCCTATGAAGAAAGACTGAGAGAACTGGGGCTGTTTAGCCTTGAGAAAAGAAGGCTGAGAGGGGATCTTATTAATGTCTATAAATATCTGAGGGAGGTGCGTCAAGAGGAAGGGGCCATTCTCTTTTCAGTGGTGTCCAGTAGTAGGACAATGAATAATGGATTTAAGCTAGAACATAGGAAGTTCCACCTCAACATGAGGAGAAACTTCATTATTGTGAGGGTGACAGAGCACTGGAACAGGCTGCCCAGAGAGGTTGTGGAGTCTTCTTCTCTGGAGACTTTCAAAACCCACCTGGATGTGTTCCTGGGTGGCCTGCCCTAGGTGATCCTGCTTTGGCAGGGGGTTGGACTAGATGATTTCTAGAGGTCCTTTCCAGCCCCTAACATTCTGTGATTCTATGATTAGAAACACTCAGTCATTAACAGAAAAATCAGTCAGAGAGCTTGGTTTAAAGTGGATCAGGAACAAGGAAAAAATGGTTTATTGAGGCTGGGAGATTTTACCTACTTCTCCCTTCATGACATCTCTGCTGAATGAAGGGTCTTGAAGCCACACCACCTCTCAAATCCCCCCCAAATCAACCTCCAAAAGAAGAATGAGAGACAACAAGGTCAACAGCAAGTCCTACTATGTCCTGGCCACAGCAATAATGTCAAGCAGGAAGTTTCTGAATTGCAAGACTCACCCTCTTCAGCCATATCTTTATCCAGGACCAGCTTCCCATGACGGAGGAAATTCAGGATGGGTCCAAAGTAAGTGGGGTCCCGGTCTATTAGGTATGCACCAGTCTCATCCTAGCAACAGAGACAGACCATGGGGATAAAAACCCCATGGGAAACTTGTAACCAACCTTCAAATGATCCCGATGATAAGAAAAAACAAACCTAAGCAAAAATGTCCCCTATTTCAAAGACTCCTTGGAAAACATGGTCCCCTCAGTGTCCCTAGCCAAATCAGCTCAGCATGGAGCTTAACTCCTGCATTGGTATGCTCAGCATGCCATCTCAGCCTAGCTCAGAAAGCAAAAAAAAACTGCCTCAGTCTCCTTCTGCAACTGTGCATACAGGCCTAGTGTGAGAGCAGAGAGCCCCCTAACAGGAAAAAGGCTGAGTCAGGAGAAGATACAGCTCAGAAGTAGACTGGGGATGTGGGGTGAAAAGTGTAAGAGCAGGGGTGATGGGGAGATGGCCTCCTTTTTCCACAGCTTGGGCCGACAGGCACCAGGCTACAACACAGCAAGGTGGGATCTGGCAAGGGGAAGTCCTTTCCGAGAGAGGGAAGGGAAAGAGCAGGGATTTTTCCCCCAGTCAGTCCTGCATCCCTCCAGCCCTCCCCATACTCAGTGGGGCAAGGTCTGCGGGAGGCAACCCAGCTGCCTTACCCGGTCCGACTGCAGCTCCTCGCCCTGGCACAAGCGACACAGGAAAGATTTCTGCTCCCGACACAGGGTCTGCCTGGTGGTGAGGAAGACGGTGCCCCCCACATTGAGCCTCACCCACTTGGCCTGGGTACCAGAGGGTGGCGGAATGTCCCAGGTGCAGCGTAGCCCCACGGCACCCTGCATCTCCTCCCCGCCCTCCATCCTCATCCTCACACACACACACAGACACACACCCCTTTCCTTCGGCGTCCAAGGACTGCCGCAGGTGCTGCCTACAGGAGAATGCCGGGATCTGTAGTTTTATCTGCCTCTCCCCCCCGCAGCACTCCTGTTTTCTCAGGGGCAGGGTCTTCCCTGCCACCGCCAAGGGAGTCCCAAGGGGAGGAAGCATGCTTTGTGCTGGAGGGTACTGCTGTGGCTACCAAGGGTGGGCACAACCACAGCTCCACAGTGCGGAGCCTCCCCTGCCTTCTTCCTTCTTCCCGTTTTCACTAACCAGCCGCCAGGCACCGGTTCGGAGGTGCAGGGTGTTATGCAAAAATCGTCAGCATTTATTTCCATAGACACCCTCTCCGTCTCACTGCAAGGTTCTGGGAAGTGTAGTTTGCCGGGACGTGCACAAAAGGGTGCTGGGAACCGTAGTTTTCCCAGCCCTCTGTCGCTGCAAGGAGGATACTGTAACGGAGGGGGCTGCACTGTACTGCGTGATCCCCACCCTTCAGCTGGTAGCCTTCTGCCTGATTCCAGCCCTGGGTCTTGCCTGCAAGCTTGTTCAGAGTCAGGAACAACCTACTCCCTGGCAGTCAGCAGAATAAACCCGTCAGTGCTGCACCCCACAGCTTTCCCTTCAAGAGATTTATTACATCGGTCTTACAGCTCTGTGCTGCACCAGTTGCCACGCAGTTCTTCTTGCAAAATGTGCAGACGGTTGCCTTCTTGTTAACATACGTAGAGACACTCTTGGGAACTGTGTCCTGGATCTGCATGAAGTGCTGGTAGGGGGCAGGAATTACTTTATTTCCAGCTCGGAAGAGTCGCTGAGTCAGCAAACTGCCCTCCGATCTGTGCCACCCTACCAGCACAAACCATGCCAGACAGACCTGCTGTATCCTTCCCCTGTGCTCCTGCCATCCCTGTTGGTGTCTGGGCAACAAGAGGTCTCAGATTTAAACTTAGCTCTGTGTGGAGTTTCACCTCTGCCCCAGGCACCTATCACCCCCCAAGGCTGATGTGCCAACCCTGCCGTAAGCCTTCCAGCCCTGCCTCAGCCACTTGCTCCTGCCAGGCTCAGCCTGGAGCTCAGAAACTCACACCCCACGGGACTCTGTTCAAATGCACTCCTTGGCACAGATAAAGCCTGAACGAGCTCTCTCTCCAGCAGCTCAGCTTCTCCTACTCCCATCTAAGCACGGCCGTGCTTGCCAGCAGCTCGAGCATATTAGGAATGGGAAGGCAAGGCTGATTTTTCACCTGAATGTGGCCCAAAGCCTTCATTCACATAAGCAACTTTCTGGCTTTTCCTTGCCAGGGCAATGCAGCACTGCAGAGACACCGTGGTGCCTTGCAGACACTTTATTGATCTTGCACCTAGATCTTTGTGTCTTTGTAAGGGGGTGTTTATTGAGGGAAGAGGGTAGATAAAGACAAGCATTATGATTTACTCTAATATTCCTTTTCTTCTCGTCCTTCTCTCTCCTTTTACTTACAAATCATTCCCTTTTATCATTACAGGACATTAAGGCACAGTCACCGTTCCCCTGAATCACCAAGGACTTCTCCACAAAGACAGTGTGTGTGCTTTGCTCCTTCTGAGGAGGAGTGCGAAGGGGAGGAGGGGAAGAGAGGGTAATATGGAAAAGGTTTCAATATTGCTGATCTCTAGCTAATTTAAGCACAGGAACAAATCAACTGCTGCAGGGTATAAATTCCAGGAAGTCTGTATTTCCATGAATTTATATCAGGAGTTGGCCAGCACTAGAGAGACCAGTAGCAGGGAGAGGATGAAAAATTGTTTTTTCCTACCTATACAGAGCAGTCTTTGGCCCAAATTAAAGCCCAGCCCTTGGACCATGCCCCACTGAGCAGTGGTGTGCATCAAAGATGCTCAGACTAACACTGAGCTGAGCTGAAGCATCACATGGTGAACACAGCTCTGGGCTGTAGAACTATTGCCCTGCTACTTCTGGCTCAGAGCCAAACCACAGCAAACCTGAGAACTCTGCCCTATGTGCAAGGGGTGCAGGACCCTGTCTGTGCCGGCTGCAGCTCCAGCAGAGAATGAGGATAAGGACTGGGGCTCCCTGATATGACTGAAGGAGTTGGGTGGCAACACACACTCCCTTATCTCCCCCTCTGAGAAACCTGCCCTGCCTTAGTTTTCTTCTTTCTTCCCTCAAGGGTTGACCCCATCTCCTTTTCCTCCCCTCACACACAGCCCCTCAGCCCCTTGCCCCTTTTTAAGTCCATCTCTTGCTCTCAATGCCATCTTCCCCAGCCTTTCCCATGCCAGTGATGCTCACAGATCAGGTATTCAGAGCACACTTTCTTCCATCACCTTTAGCATCCATCTGTGGCCAGCACTTCACACCTTGCTCAGCCCAGGGGAAATCTCAAGCTCAGTTGGTAAATCTAAAGAGATATACTTGGAGTAAGGAAAGAGTTCAAGTTATACCACTTCCATCCCACGAGCCGCCTTTTCTGCAATATACAGCACAAAATTTATTGGAAATCCCCCAGACAAGGGGAATCCTCATAGTATGTGAAAATCTTTTTTTTTAGGCCAAAGTCAGCCTGGGGTTACTAACTGAAATGCTATGATGAGTTGGTGGTGTGGGCCAAATGCAGGCCTGATTTGCACAGCATCGCCAGACATCTTTCTGAGATGCAAC
Source organism: Heliangelus exortis (assembly GCF_036169615.1). Taxonomy (NCBI): domain Eukaryota; kingdom Metazoa; phylum Chordata; class Aves; order Apodiformes; family Trochilidae; genus Heliangelus; species Heliangelus exortis. The sequence continues at coordinate 144,865,832 of NC_092422.1, read as the reverse complement.
TAGCATGCCCTTGTTAAGGTCCATTAAAATCAAGCTACAGAACAGAGGAGAAATAAATTAAAATAATCGAATGGCTGTTCCTTCTGCTTTGATGATAAATATATCTAAACCACAGGCACAGAAACAGAGAGACAGGAGCAAGCAAGAGTGTACACAGGGCTGTGTGACTGCATAATGCTGCTGAGTACCCAGCCAAGGTCACAATTGCCACGGGGACAATTGCACAAACTGGGGGCAGGAAAAACTGGACAGCCAGAGGCAGACAGATGGTGGGGCTGAGTAAGAGTGGAGGAAAACAAAGCAGGGAGTAAACTCAGAGTTTCTTGGTTCAGCAGCCAGCAGGGCCGAGGTGCAAACCTGCAGAAAGCTACACAGGCTGTAGCTCTCTGTGCATACATTGCAGCCTGACAAGTCAGATGGGTACATGCATGCAATGCACCACTGATATTGCAGAGCTGCTCCTAGGGAAGTGTTGCATTGTGGAGTGGCAGTGGGAGCAGGGATCACTATGTATTGGCACGGAGAGTGTCACCACTGTGGCAGGTTGGGAACACACACCTGGGATTAAACCTGTGTGATTGATTAGTTCATGAACACACTGCAGCATGAAGCACCAGGAAAGAAACTGGATCTCCTCTTGCTTCTCTGTAGGAAGTGAGGCAGGGAGGACATGTAATGCTCTGACATTTTGTCAGTAAGCCAACAGTGACCTGGGCAAAGAAACCACCCCGAACACTGGATTTGGGTGTGGAAGGCAGACAGTTCACTTGTAGTCAAGAGAGCACAGCTCGACTGCTGTTGAGCCAGGCATACTGGAGCAGGAAGATAAAGGCCCTGTGTCCTTCAGGAGAGCTAATCTTCCTCCAGCTCCCTGTGTCCTGACATCTGTGACCAAGGCACCTGCATTCAAAACACCATGAAAAGTCTGTGTGTTTGTGCATGCATCAATCAGCACCTTTGCTGGAAGAATTCTGGGAGGAGGACACAGAATAGTCACGTAGCACCTGGTTGCGTGCTGGGACCAGGAGAGAGAGGAGGAAAAAGGAAAACCCCTGCAGGTAATAGCAATTACCATTGCTCGTGCAGTGGTCCTTACTGCAAAGGGTCATTGGTGCTGGCACAAGGGCTGCTTTGGAATTAGGGAAAGTTTGCAGGGGAACAAAAGGTTTGCTAGGAAGTGAACTGTGAAATAGTGCAGCCTGACTGCTAGGCAGCTAGGGAGGGAAGGGAGAGGAAGGCAGGGAACAGTGACATGTAAGGAACAAAGGACTGAGGGATTACTTTCAGAGAACCATTACCAGACTGTTTTCAGAGTCCAAAACTGCTTCAAGAGAAAAGTATTTATGATAGTAAAATATACAAATAAATCAGTGCTGGCCTGTGCTTCTCAAACTTACACAGAGAGCTGCAAAAGCTCCAGTCTCGCCAGCCAAAGGTCAACGTGAACCTATTCCTACATCACCTATATCAGTTTTTTAGGCTACTTTTTGGCCACCATGAGCCCTATCCCACCAAAGATATGCTATTCCCTTCTACCTATGGCAAATTTTGCACAGGAGAGTTATGAATATTCACATCTACTTCTCCCCTTCTCAGTTTTAAGTTCCCATAGGTAAACCCACCCACTAAGTCAGGGACATAAAGATCTGCAGAACATTTATAGTCCTTGTGCAAGTCCTCTCAGCTGTTCCATATGTCCAGTAGCATCTGTTATGGCTCAAAATAGGTTTTTGCAGTCTCCAGGCTTTGAAAACATTGTCTCAGTCTCCACAATGTTCCCAGTGCACTGCCTGCAGCGTGAGAACAGATCTCAACTAAAACTAGGGAGAATATCAGAAGACACTCAGATTTTTTTTTATATGTGATGTAACAGGGCATACCCCAGAAAGACAAAATACCTTGCTGTGGGGTGGAAATTCTCAATTCCTCCTCCCTGGGGAAATCAAGGCAAAGCTAAGCATCTGGTAAAAGATTTGCCAAGAAGCTGGGAAAATTAAGACCTCTGAGAATTCGTGGTTCAAAACCTGAATGGGAGAAGGGCAGCAATCAGCTGATTGCTTGCCAAACCTTGGCACACATACCAGAGAAGGGGGAAGGGGCTCTGCTAGAAGTCACTGAGCCACACAGCCAAAATGCAGAGCAAGGGGAGAGGGAAATCTTTCACAGTTTGTGATCCCCAGGTGGATAGCTGGGCTGCACCAGACACCTCCCCATTACACACAGAACAGAGAAAAGCAGCTCAGCCTGAAGAAGAAGAAGCAGAGATGACCACTGCCTCCAGAACTGATGGGACCAGGAAGAAAGAAGAAACACTGTGACTAAGCTGCATTGCCACATGCTCTGGAAGGACAAGAGCAAAAGCCAGCCCCCTGCATCCATGGGAAACTATTAACAAAGTCTGAAAGAATACATCAGTTTTCTCTAATAACTAAATTTTCCTGGAGGAACACAGCAGGCACATCACTCCTTTAAGTCTTTTTGTTATGTGGGAGCCTGGCCACGTACTCACAAAATGAGCTTCACCTTTCAGCCACACCCATGGTGTTAAACTTGAACCATCCACCCTGGGAAAGCCTCTTACCTTGACTGATGGTGGGAGATGCCAAAAATCCTGAACTAACAAGATATCACAAGCCAGATCCTGCTACAGGATCCCATACTAGACAATGCTGTCTGTACAAATATCACAAAATTGTGTTGCAGGGATTGGGAGGCCCCTCCACAGTGAGTTTAGAACCACTTGCTGCTCCCAGCCAGTCACTGTACTGTGCTTATCCTTTTGTTTTCAAGTCAGCACCATACTGCAGCTTTAAAATTTAAGAGCTCTCTTTTAAAATTTAAGTGCTTTAAAATGTAAGGGGTACTCCTCCATAGGTCTGAGTTCCCTTTAAGTTTTTTAAGTTTATATGGCAAGTCTCACGGAAAGAATAGAAACAACCATGCAGAGCAATCTTCACCATGTGAGCTGATATCCAGCCTTTGAAGAATGAGAGTTGTGACTGTCTAACATGGAGTTCTAGGCCAAAAAGCAAATGGACAAGGACTGAAAAGAGGATGATGGTGGAAAGTCTGAAGAGAAAGGCAGGCTATTGTCTTTCCTGGGCCAGAGAGCTTGTTGAGGGTAAGAGACGTAGTACTGCTCATGGACAGAAGGAAATACCTCATTTGAATCAAGACAAAATGATCCTATAAAAACACACTTCCTGAAAAGGAATCACCCAAACACCACTCACATAAGTTACATTCAGCAGAAAGACCTTGAAACAAATCTTTATTTACCCTTTTTTTACTGCCAGAATCTTTTTCCCTGGGGGATTCTGGACCACGGGAGTGCAAACCTGGCTAAGTACACACTGCAGTTAAGAGTCCAAGTGCAATAAGAAATCCAAATCAAGTCTCTCAAGTGCCAACCAGGAAGCCATATCTGCTCCTTTAACAGCTATTGTCTTTCTCCAAACCTTTGCACCGAAAATAGCCATAAAGTGCACAGATGGCTTCTAGGAAAGAGGCAGAGCAGGATCATGAGGCACAGTTATACAAGTATGACCTTCCCATTGAATGAATATTGTGGAATGTCCAGAGTCATAAGTTTGGCTTGACTCCATTATTTCCCTGTACCACCACCAGCACTTTTTCCCTTCCATCTGATATGGTAAAATAAGTTATGGAACACAGAACAGCTGAAATTGGAAGTGACCTTGGGAGGACATCTGGTTCACCCTACCTGCTCAAGAAGGGTCACCTAGAGCCAGCTGCCCAGGTCATCTTTATGCTCCTAAACAACAGTAGGGTAAGGAGAAAGTGCCAATGCACCATGTGCCTGTACTTGTTACTCAACACCTTCACCTCAAGAAATTTAACCAAGAATGCTACACCCCTCTTTTCCAAATCCTGCTTCAAGGCAAATCATCTGCAGAGCTGGGAGATGAAGCAGCTTGTTACACTGTCTTCCCCTTTCCCTCAGAAATAATATTTTCAGGCTGTGCCCGCATATACCATTCCACCCAGGCCCCATCATACACAGCAACATCTGGTTTGCCACAGAGGTATGCCCCCAGAGCCACGTGGCAGGCAGTGACCCCAGAGCCACATGTAGCTACCATGGGCTTTAAGAGGTCCACCTTCTTCTCCTGGAACAGACTACGGATCTGCTCAGGGGTCTTCTCTAAGCCAGACTCTGTAAGGAAATCGGTGAAGGGGATGTTCGTCGACCCAGGGACATGACCAGGCTCAATTCCTGGAGGAAAAGCAATACAAATAGGAATTAACCTCTACTGTCTGTGACAAATCCATTGCAAACCTCATTTTCTGTTTCACTGTGAGTAATATTTATAGTCTAGTGTATTTTATTAAAACAAATGCATTGGGTTTGTTAAGCTTTGTTTTACTAGACTACTGATTACTTAGGAAGGATGGCTCTAACCTTCAGGTTACCACATGCACAATAACCTGTCAAGTTCTGTTCTTCCTCACAGTTCCTTCCACATCTTCCCTGCATCAAAGCGACCCACCCTGGTGAGGTGACTGAAGAACCTCCACTGGGCCTTCTGAGGGGAAAAGTAACACCAGCACATGAAGAGACTGATTAATCTTTGAGGTGTACAAAGCTACATTCCTCACCCCAGTCCCTCCTGACCATCCCGCTCCTGAATCTTCAAAAAGCAGCACTAGCTCGTCAAAAGGAGAGGACAGGTGGATACAGTGCCTCAAATCCCATCCTGTAAAGGACAAGCCTACTTCCCTTCACTATCTTTACAGGAGAAAAAACTGATGGGCACCTTAAATGCAGCCCCTTTTTATTATGCCAGTGTCTCAGGAGGCACATTACCATCTCGGGGCTCTGGCTCTACTCCCTGGAAACGTCCTGCAGCACGAGCATCCACAAGCTGAAAGTGGTGGGAATCCAAGTTATCTAAGACGTCCTCGTATGTTTTCACCAGAGACTTGTCCAAGGAGGCGTGGAACTCAGAGGGAGCTACCTGGCTTTTCCCAGAGCTCACCGCATGCCCTTCTCTCTGCCAGTTCTTCAGGCCGCCATCCAGAAGGGAGACGGCTTCATGTCCAAAGGCCCGGAACATCCACCACACCCGGGGTGCTGAGAAAAGACCCTGGTCACTGGCATCATACACCACAACATGGGAGTCATTCCCCACACCCAGTTTCCCCACGTACTCAGCAAAGTCAGTAGCTTTGGGCAGCATGTGATCGTAAGGTGAAGTGCGGTCACTGCACTGGTCAATATCAAAGAAAACTGCACCCGGGATATGGCGCTCCTCAAATTCCTGCTTCGGGTTACGCTTCATCTTTGGCAAATACCAGGATGCGTCCACGACTCTCAAGGCCAGACCAGCTTGCTGGGATTTGATGGCTTCTGAAAGCCATTTTGCAGACACCAGAGCACGGTAGAGGAGTTGTTGTGACATTGCTCCCGAATCCTGGCCGAGGCTACCTGATTCCTGGGCTCTGCCTGAATCCACCTGACTGCAAAAGGAGGAAAGTCGCAAATTAGGAACTAGTCTTACAAAAAGCAAGCAGACCAAGACGCATTTTGGGACCAAGGACTCGTGTCCGCACCGAGGTGCTTTCTAACCTTACAGTGAAGGGTGTGAAATGTTCCAGGCCTGAAAATAAAGTTCCACAGAGTTCATCCCAAAACCTATCCCGGAGCAGGCCTGCCATGGCACCAGCCTGCCCTGCACCCAGCCCACCCTGGCCCCCACCAGGCAGCGCTGACTGGGAACGGGGAAGCGGGGCAGCCCCAGGGACCCTCAGCCGAGGGAGCACCGCAGGTCCCAGGGAGAGGAGGGCTCTGCCCCACCGCTCTCACCGCCCCGGAGCCCACCTCCAGCCCCGGCGCCCCTCAGGCGGACTGGACCCCTGTCTCCTCCCGCTGCGTCCCCTCCCACCCCAGACACCTCCAACTCCAGTACCAACGGGGTCGCGGTTCTCTTCGCGCAAGCAGCGGGGGAAGAAGAAGGGCTGACCCGCCGCACCGCCCCGTACCTCCGTGCTGGGCCTCAGCCGAGCAATACCCACCCTCAGACCCCGCCAGCCATGGCCGCCGCCAGGGGGGTGGGGGAGAGACGGAGCCCTCCCAGCGGGACGGTCCCGGACGGTGCCGCCCACCCCCACACCGCCCCCTCGGGCCGCGCCTCCCTGCCCGCGTCCCGCTGCTGCCGCCATTTCGTGTGTGCTTGAGTCACCGCTGGCGGCGCCCGATCCCGGCCTCGGCCCTCCGAGATGGCGCCGCAGGTGCTGGGTAGGGCGCTGGTCACCGCCAAGTGGCTTTCGGAGGCCGTGCGGGCCGGGCGGGTAGGGCCGAGCTTGCGGGTGTTGGATGCCTCCTGGTACCCGCCGCAGGAACGAAACGCCCGGCAGGAGTTCAAGGAGAGGCACATCCCCGGAGCGTCTTTCTTCGATATCGAGGAATGCCGGGACCGGTCCTCCCCCTACGACTTCATGCTGCCCAGCCCGTCCCAGTTCGCCGAGTACGTGGGGCGCCTGGGGGTCAGCAATGACACTCATGTGGTGGTGTACGACGGGGATGAGCTGGGCACCTTCTACGCCCCCCGTGCCTGGTGGATGTTCCGTGTTTTCGGACACAAGGAGGTCTCTGTGCTGAACGGCGGCTTCAAGAACTGGGTGAAGGAAGGCCACCCTGTTACGGCAGAGGTCAGCCAGCCCACCCCCGCTGCCTTTAAGGCCAGGCTGAACACGATCTTACTGAAGACCTTTGAGGAGATGATACAGAACGTGGGCGCCCTGCAGTTCCAGGTGGTGGATTCCCGCCCAGAGGGCCGGTTTCAGGGGACCGAGCTGGACCAAGGTAATGGAGGTGGGAACATCACCTGCCCCCCCGCACCAGAGCGGGTTTGTCGATACTACCATGTCTGTAAAAACTCCCTGCCAGCAGACAGATCTTACTAATGCACGGGTATGCCTCCACCTGACTCGTTGATTCACCTGAAGGGATCCACAGGTGAGCATTAGGATCCCAGTGCCCTCACAGAATGCTTTTCTTGTAGATGGCAGTAAAGCTGCAGGAGAAAACAGCAGAAAAGGTCTGCAGTGTGTTGGCACCAGGATCCCCCCCACCCCACACCCTGCATAAGTTAATTAGATGGGATGCAAAGACACTGGAGGTGAGAGCTCCCAAGGGGTTGTTCAGGGCCCTATCTAACACTAGCAGACACACACAGTCCATCATTATTCATACAGGCACCTCCCACCGTAATGAATGCAGCAGCAGGAGCCCGAGTTCTAAGCAATGCAGTAACCCAAGGGACCTTCCTCTTGGTCTGGTTCCCAGCAAATAGAGAACTAGCTTGAGCTGATCTTCGTCCTTTTGCTTTATGCAATTAAACCTAACAAACTTACATAAGAAAAGCCCCGTATCCTTCACAGTTTTATGGGCTGCTGGCCCCTCTCTGTTGGATTCCGCAAGTCAGAAACAAAAATTGGTTTTGTTAACCCAAGTCAAATGCTGGACGTGAAAGCAGCAAGGGTGGAAAAGTCCCATGCAATGGGGACAGCTGGTACTGCAATGTGTCTGGAATTAAATTCAAGTTGGTTGTTAAAGGAGGCCCTTAACTGAGTAATTATATCCCAAAATAACCTTGACTCCAAAAGGGAATCACAGAAACAGCGTAAAAAGAAATGCAGAGTTTCAAAAACAAAGCACAGAAAAGCTCAGCAACAGTTGTTGGGTCGGGGTCGAGCTACATGCTGCTGGAGTGGGTTTGAGGCAGGCTCCTGCAGTCCTGAGGCAGCACTGCCATGATGCCTTCCAGTTCAGCTGTCTGTCTGTTCTGGCTGTTTTCTTAATGTGTCTGCTGCTGTACAGCCATTGAACATTGTGGTATAAATTCCCATGTCCAAACCTCAAGAGCTTTTAGCTCTAAATGGCTTTGTTCTCATGGTTTGCCTACGTGTCTGCAGTGAGGCCCCACAAACACAACCTGTGAAAGGCAGTGGATAAGAGAGGTAATGGGAGTGACAGAATAGAATGTTACAGATTGAGAAGGGGAGTTAGGCTAATGTCTCATCTGGTTTTGTTTTTTTTCCCCCTACTGCTGTTTATCAAAGTTAAGGTTGAATTTTAACCTCAAGATCTGAATAAAACACTCCTCACCAAGGGTTGGTGGATTTTACATTCTCTTTCCTGAAGCAGGTTTGGTCACCAGGTGACAAATACTGAAACCCCTGTACAGCCATCTTGCAAACAGATTTTCTTTTTTTTCTTTGAAATGAGTCAGCATGAAACAGGTTATTTGTGGTGGTCCAGTTTTGCTTCCCACAGCAGATCCAGCAGGATAAGCATTCCAGCTGCAGCTGCTCGTTCCACAGGAGTTTGACAGCTTTCTGAACCAGGCCAGCCAAGTAGCTGTGCTCAGCCAGCAGTAGGTAAAAGGCAGCCCTTACATCTTAAAGAGCAATTTGAAATCAATGCGGATTAATTATAGGGATCATCCAATCAGAGAGGAGAAATGCTGCTTGCAATTTAGTGAAGAAGAATGGTCTTGAGGTTGAGGAACCTGCTGCGTTCTCAGGTGATTTCAGTTTAATTATTGCCTCAGCTCTTGACTTCCTAATTAAGTCAATTAATCTCTCCAGTTCCATGAACTCTATCTCTAGAAGAGGCTAATTTCAGCTGACTCTTTTGCTTCTTTAATTTTTTCAGTTCCTTGTGGTAAGAATTAGTTGACCCTTTTTTGCTTTTATGCAGCAGCTACTTAGCTGGTATTTAGACCTCGGTAGACTTATGGCTAATTTTTAGTTGATGGGAGACGTTTACTCATGTTGTCAAGGTGGAGAGAAATGGAGGGGGGTTTTATAAGCTGGAGTATTTCTGGAATCATTAGCTGTGATTCAGTGATGGCCCAACCAGGTTCTTCAAAGGTCCAATTACTCATGTGCTGTAGAGTGTAAGTCTATGAGACCAGCCTGAACTGAGAGCATCCCAGCTAATCCAGGGGTGGATGATAGTTACATTATGGTTACCAGTACTGGCTTGCTCGGATTGTTGGGTACTGAAAACTGAGAAACAAGTTAAAGCTGAACAAACTCCTACAGAAAAGTTGCACGTTTCTGAATTCTTTTGCAGACACTGGAGGAAAGAGGGGAAAGCTGGAAAGCTGCCAGACAAGAAATGTGTAATCTACAAAAGAAAGCAAATGCAAAGTCATTTCGTGAGCTTCCAACTGTTCTTCCTCTCATCCTCAGTCCTTGAGTAATCCTCGTCTCCCTTGCACACAACTCTTAAGGGTTTGTCCATTATCCCAGATGTCAGTCTTCCCTGCCCCAAACATGAAGATTTTGCTCAGCTTGAATGTTCAGTGGCAGCGGGTGTGAGAATGAAACATTACTGCTTCTTCCCTCTCTTCACCAAGTGGAGTCTGCAGCTGGGAGTGGACTGGTTCTACTTTGACGAAGAGGTTATACTCAAGGCACAACATGAAGACTGAAAGAGTTCATCAGTGTGTTTTACCTCTCAGGATCCCACAATCCAGAGCTCTCCATTCATCTGACAAGGTTGACAAACATCAGCTGTCAGAATTTGCACCATGACCCTCCTGGTTCTGAAAGCTGACTCTTCTGGCTGTATATGCACCCAGGATTTTGGTGGTGGTGGCCTAGTGAGCTGACTGCAAGGATTTTCAGGGAGCTGTCCAGGACCAAGCCTAGAGTGTTTCTTTCACTGAGTTCACAATAGGTTAGATGAGATCCTTAATGGTCCATCCTGAGGCATACAGTTTGAATGAAAGAGACATAAAAAAGGAAGGAACAGAAGAGGCAGTTGGAAAGGAACAGCTAGCTGCAGCCAGCCAGCTCCAAGACCCTGGGGAGTTAAATGTGGAAAAGGCACATCTTTTATCTTTTTGATGTTAAGAAAGTCCATCTGGCGCTTTCATCACTAAGGGAAAGGCTAGAGAGAAGGGGCTGTAGTCTTAGATAGATAAATAGCCAACAAAACGATAATATGTATATTTTAGTCTTAACAGATGTGGAGAAGGGGATTAAGCAGGGAAGAAGATAACGTATTACAGGTTACAAAGTGTGAGGGAGGATTGCCAGAAACCAAGCTGAGTGAGACTTGGCAAAAGGAATTAAAACAAATAACAAAAACTGCTGGAGCAAAGTGAATAAAAAGAGAACAAGGAGAGAAAGAGTAAATAGGGTTGCTATGCAGTTAGCAGGGGTTCCAGATAAAAGATTATTTGTGTACAGCCTCAGAATTATACTGAGTCTGTGCTACCATTTATTTTTTTTTCTCCTGAGGATAATTCTGCAGAGTGTGAGGAGAGGTAGCAAGAAGAAGGGGAAAGGAATGGAAATAATAATTTCTAAAGGGGGAATATAACCAAAAGGTCCATGTGCTCAAATCTGTGAGACAGACAGTCTCTATCCCAACTATGTCTAAAAACATCAGTCATGTGACTTTGCAACTCCATGAGGCAAGAATTCAATAAATACGATCAGAGCATGGTTCTGTAGGACAGAAACACCTTCTAGGACAGAAGGTTCAGCACAACCTAGGCAGCAGTTGATCTTTTATCAAAACATTGTCTGTTTTATCTGTTATCAAACATGGATAGACTGAAAGGCTTACAAAAAGCCTCTTCAGGAAAAGTTGTTTGAAATGAAGGAAAAACTGAATAAAATCCCTTGGTAAACATGCACTGCAGCTAAGGGATCTATTTCCTTGCCAACAGAATTGATTTGCCAGATGAGAGAAATGGGAACCTGCATGCCTGGAGGTTATGTCTGATCTTTTCTTCCAGCCATTGGAAGCACCTACAAGGTAGACATGTTCTATTTGAACTTCATTAATTTTTTGTACATAATATTAGAGGGGCAGTTAATAAGTCAATGTGAGAGGAGGGCAAGTAGCACATGTACTATTTAGATTCCCCCCAAGAAAAACAGGCAACAACAAAAACAACTGAAAGGGAGATAAGAGAGATTAGAATAGCTTGTGCTGAAAGCAAATCTGTGAGACCGAAAGTTTCCAGCATGGTGCCAACATTATGCTTCTGTGTTTTATTTCATATATTTCTGAATCATCAAGGCACTTAAAATAAGGAGTTTCTACTGAAATGTGTTGCTGGCACAGCCTTGCAAAGGTTTCAGTCATATGAAAAATACTGTGTGAGGAACCACCAGCAGTGATAGAAGTGATAGGAAGTAAAGAGGGCAAGGTTGGATGCTTAGTAGTCCAAAACAATTAATTGATTGTGCTTCTCACAAGCTTAAGACCCACGTTTGGAACCAATAAAAGAGAATAAGACTTGGATGAATTAGTTGGGTGCAAGAACCTCATCTGCAATTTGGCCCTAGCAATAGCAATTACAAGCCTCCTGACTTTGAGCTGAGATGCTAGGAAATGCCACTTCTTTATCAAGGCCCAGAACTCTTCCTAAGGTGACCAAGGCAGTAAAAAATACATCTAGTGAGGCCTTACTGGGTTTAGGCTGTGGGCATTAGGCTGTTTGGAGTGTGGAGTACTCACTGTCAGTATGTTGGAGCAGTGGCAGGAAGGGAGAAAAACTGTTTTGGCCACAGGGCAATGTTAGCTCAAGGATAAATGGTATATAGACTGACTGACAAGCTTAACACTGGAAGTTAATATTCCTCCTCATGTGAGCAAGGCAAGAATCAAAACTGTGTCTGAGATTGATGGTTTTATGAGAGGGAGCCTATAAAGTGATCACTGTATTAGCTAGGGGCCAGGCCCTATAATCCTATGGTTCCTGGTGTTTCTAAAAGCTGTTAGCATTAATGTGATGTGGCCTACGCTCTGTGTCATATGAGGAAGGAGCAGATGTATCCTCTCCTCTGTTCAGATCCCTGCTGTGTGCAGCCTTGCCTTCCAGTCCTATGTTTCTCTGATAAACTCAGCTGATAAAACTTCTCAGCCACTCAAGAGCACTTCTTAGGCAGTCAGAGGGACTGGGGTTGTGCAATGTCAGCTCCTTCTTGCAGCTGAATACCTCACCCTCATGAGTAAATGCAGCTTCTGCAGATTTTCCCATCTTTGACTCTGAAGTTTCCTGGGTCCTCCTTTTGTCCCTTTTGTGGATTGCTGTGACATTCCCCAACTTCCAAGTGCAAACACTGGTCTCTGACTCCAACAAGCTTTTGAATCCCTGGATCAATGAATCATAGAATAGAAGAATCATCCGGGTTGGAAAGGACCTCTGAGATCATCAAGTCCAACCCTTGATCCACTACTGATGTGGTTACCAGACCATGGCACTGAGTGCCACATCAGTCTCTTCTTAAAAACCTCCAGGGATGGAGAATCCACCACCTCCCTGGGCAGCCCATTGCAATGCCAGATCACCCTCTCTGTAAAGCATTTCTTCCTGATATCCAACCTAAACCTCCCCTGGCACAGCTTAAGTCCATGACTTATCTTACTGATAGGTGCCTGGGAGAAGAAACCGACCCCCACCTGGCTACACCCTCCTTTCAGGGAGTTGTAGAGAGTGATGAGGTCTCCCCTGAGCCTCCTCTTCTCCAGGCTGAACACCCTCAGCTCCCTCAGCCCTTCCTCACAGGACTTGTGCTGGATCCCTTCACAGCCTCCTTGTTCTTCTCTGGACCTGCTCCAGCACCTCAATCTCCTTCCTGAACTGAGAGGCCCAGAACTGGACCCAGTACTCAAGGTGTGGCCTCACCAGTGCTGAGTACAGGGGCAGAATCCCTTCCCTGGACCTGTTGGCCACGCTGTTCCCAATACAGGCCAGGATGCCATTGGCCTTCTTGGCTACCTGGGCACACTGCTAGCTCATGTTCATTTTCCTGTCAATCCAGACTCCCAGGTCCCTTTCTGCCTGGCTGCTCTCAGCCACTCTGTGCCCAGCCTGGAGCTCCCCATGGGGTTGTTGTGGCCAAAGTGCAGGACCCGGCACTTGGCCTTGTTGAACCTCATCCCATTGGAATCAGCCCAACTCTCCAGTCTGTCCAGGTCCCTCTGCAGAGCCCTCCTGCCTTCCAGCTGATCGACGCTCCCCCCCAGCTTAGTGTCATCTGCAAATTTGCTAATGGCAGACTCAATCCCCTCATCTAAATCATCAATGAAGATATTAAACAGAACTGGGCCCAGCACTGATCCCTGGGGGACATCACTGGTGAGCGGCCACCAATTGGATCAACACCATTCAGCAGCACTCTCTGGGAGCCTCCAGCAGTTCCTAACCCAGCACAGAGTTTTCCTGTCTGAGCCCTGGGCTGACAGCTTTTCCAGGAGAATGCTCTGGGAGACAGTATCAAAGGCCTTGCTGAAGTCCAGGTAGACCACATCCACAGCCTTCCCCTCATCCACCAGGCGGCTCACCTGATCATAAAAGATCAGGTTGGTCAGACAGGACCTGCCCTTCCTAAACCCATGCTGGCTGGGTCTGATCCCCTGTCCATCCTGTAGGTGCTGTGTGATTGCCCCTGGGCTGATCTACTCTATAACCCTGCCAGGCACTGAGGTCAGGTTGACAGGCCTGAAGTTTCCTGGGTCTTCCTTCTGTCCCTTTTGTGGATTGCTGTGACATTCCCCAACTTCCAATCATCTGGGACCTCCCCAGTGATCCAGGATTGTTGTTAAATGATGGAGAGGAGCTTGGAGAGCTCTTCTGCCAGCTCCCTCATCACCCTGGGGTGGATCCCATCTGGTCCCATAGACTTGTAAGGATCCAAATGTCTCAGCAGGTTGCTAGCTGTTCCCTCCTGGATTACAGGGGGGCTATTCAGCTTCTTATTTCTCTCTACATGAATGAGGTCTCCCAATAGATCAGAGTAAAAAAATGCTTGAAAATGAGACTTTCTTGTCAGATCTACTCAGCTCCTAACTAATGAGTTGTTTAAGGATGGTGAATGTGTGTCACGGTAATCTCCAATAAGAGAGGGCTATAAACCTACCTATTGTAGGATGTGTGAACAGTCTAGGAAGGTGGTCATGACACTGAGGCCTGGAACACCTAAGAATTTAATTGGTAGCCCAGCAAGCTTCTTTGAGAAAGAGCTGGCACTCTTAGTTCAGCCCTCAGGACTTCCTAATCTCCATACATTTCCCAGTTCCCTAGGGTGGTGAGATGGCATTTTTCTGTGGCTCACAGACCTGTCTGTGTTGGGGTGATCATGAGTGCTGCAGCAGAGCCTTGCAGAATTCCCTTGCCAAATAACAAGGTCAGGAGCATTCACACTGTGGAAGGGCAGTGGCCTAACCCAGACATGGAACTGCAGTAAAAAGGTCTGCTGTCTGAGAACTACTAAGTTTTCTCACACTCACTTTTTGTACTATTTCCTCTCGGTCATGCAGACACTATATTAATAACTATGGTTTTTGCAGTTCTCTGAACTAAAGTGATGAACTGTTGTTTTCAGGAACTGGGAAAAAAGCAGGGGAAACATCAGTCCAAAACACTGTTGGGGTTTTTTGTTGTTTGTTTGTTTTAATGCTAGTCCCTCCAGAAGTGCACATTTTTTCTCCCAACTTTCCCCTGTAATGCTAAACACTTCTGAAGGATGCATAAGGTGACTAGTAGACAACAGTGCCAGATTTCTGAGGTACTCAGGGAGGATAAATAAAGAGACAAAGAGGGTCCATCTGGAATGGGGAGAGATCTTGTGAAGCTGACTCAGGGCAGCTTTAGTTGTCTTTAGGCTCTCTCTCTTTGTCCAGCAGAGTGAAAATCCCCTCATCAGTACCTTTCCAAAACCCTGGTTTTCCCTTATAACATATCACATCATGACAGCAGTCTGCATGAGCAATGAAACTGCAGCATCATTATGATGTGTGATGTCAATCTCTAACTAAGTAAACTTCAGTCATTTGACTGTGACAAAGGTCCTCTGCCTCAATTTCTCCCATCTCCCAGTATCAGTCAGGTGGAAAGCTGTCAGTGAAACAGATTACTATTTATTTGAGTTTCCCAGAGCTCTTTCATTAGAAGTTCATACCTAACAAGCAAATGCACTTGGCAACTTTCTATGTTGTGTTTCCTGCTCCAGTGAGGCTTGATGCAAAGTTGCTGGAAAAGCTTCCACTAAGTGTAATGGACTTTGAGTAAGTCTATAGTGTCAGAGTTTGAATTTCAAGGGCATGATGAAAATCTTGTCCATCATATTTTTTTTTATCTGCTTCTCTCTAAAGACCTTGTTCTTGAGATGGAACTTTTCAGCTTGACTGAAGTGGTCAGTTATACCAGTAGAAAAACCAGAACCTGTGCTGATTTCATCCATGAAATGGATGAGAAGTGATACAGAATCTAAATTCTCACTTCTCTGACCCCGTTGCCCCCGGACAGCTGTCTTAGCAGTAATGTGGCTAACTTTAAGGTTGCTTTACTTTTCTGAAATACAGTTTTAAGGTGACAAAAGAAGAAACTGTGAACAGATAATCACTTTCACAGATTTCACATACAAGCCACACTTCTTGCTTCTGAAAGCTGTGTCACTATGCACTGCATGCTTGGAGAAGGTCACAAATGTACTTATGTTCCTCTTTACACAAATCCCCTTAATGCCTTTGTTAGGAACTTTTCTGTGGTGGTTCTTTGATTTTTGCCACGTCCAGCGTTTCTTCAAATTCCTGTCTCATTGCTTTCAGGGAGCAATAGTTCACTAAATATTCTGGAACTTTTTACTTCAGCAGAGGTGAATAATCTTTGTCCTCTTTTTAGCCCCATCTACTAAGATCTGCTTTGCATCTTCATCACATGAAACAAATTAGTATCTCGGAAAGAGTGGGAGTATCTGTGGTGATATTTCTTTACTGTCTCTTTTATAGGTGTCTTTCATCACCTACATTAATGTTCCCTTGCTCACATTTTCTTTTTTGTGTTCACTCTTGCAGGGCTGGAATCTGGTCACATACCTGGCGCTGTGAACATACCCTTCCAGTCATTCCTAACAGAAACCGGCCATGAGAAGAGCATCGAGGAGATTCAGCAAATATTCCGTGAGAAGGAGGTGGATCTCTCCAAGCCCCTGGCAGCCACGTGCCGCAAAGGTGTCACAGCGTGTCACATTGCCCTGGCAGCCTACCTGTGTGGCAAGCGGGACGTGGCTGTTTATGATGGCTCCTGGTCAGAGTGGTTCCACCGTGCCCCGCCTCGCTACAAGGTGTCTGAGGTGAAGCGCAACAGGGCCTAACAGGAGACTTGTTTCTTGGGTAGTGAGTCCTCACAGCTGCCTCCAGCTCAGGGTGCAGAGAAAGGGAAGAGGTGGAAGTAAAGAAAAAACCTGTGATATATATTTTGCCGTTTTTTTCTAAGAATGATCAGTAGATTTCTGTCCGTCTTTTGCTTTCTCACAATGAATAAAATCTAATTCTAAGATGACACACCTGTGAATATTTCTCATTCCTTTTTGTTGTCTGTGATCTGCTTGTGCTGGGTGAGAAAAGCAGCTTTGCAATGTGAAGGAAAGTTGCAGTCTTCCCTGGAGACTAAGGACAGGGCTAAAATACCACTGGGTGCTGGACACTGGAGGGCCAAGCTGTGCTTCTGTCATTGACTCAATGGAAGACTTTCTGGCAGCCCACCATCTCCCCTTTTTTTAATGTGGTAAAGGAAGGCACATTTCCCTTCCTCTCTGATGTGTCTCATTGAGCTTATGTGAAGCATTTGGAAATGCTAGAAGATCAGTTCTACTGAAATACAGTCTTGTTCATTATCATGACTGCGTTACGAAAGTCTCAAAAAAGAATCTATGTATGTGATGAGAACTTCTGAACACAGTTGTTTCATGAGACATGCACTTTTTACTCTCCTCCTAGTTACTTCAGTCAGTAAGAATGACCCTGATCTCTGCCATGTTTCCTCTGGTTCCTGTGGAGACCACAGATCATAAATAGTGGGAGGATTGTTCCCTAGCAACAGTCTCTGATCTTCAGCCCTCATTCCAGCTCCACACCTGGGCTGCAGCAGGACCTGCTTGCTTGAGCAGGTGACAGTGGCACTTCATCAGGGATCATGGATGAGGTGAGAGAGGTAGTAACAGAAGAGGCTTTGCCTCTTGCTAAATCTTGGGTCTTCTTTAAAAATAAAAATTAAAAAAATGTTATTTTGACACTCATGGGGCTACTCAGATCTGGAAAGTCACTGAACTCTCTTCATGTTTTGGAGGCCCAGCCAGATGTGGAAGTTGTATGAGAATTTCGTTGACCACATCTGTTGGCTGGTCAAATTCCTACACCTGCCTGAGGAGGTTTATTTTCTGGCTGGGAAAGACAGGTCCTTCTTCATGGCTGCATGTCAGACAAGTCAGTATTAGGCCATGCAAAACACATTTTTTAAATTTTCTTCATTCAGAAGGAAAGATAAACTTAAATCATGTTTAGCTCTTTGGCCAAGATATATTTTTTCTCATGTCATCTTCCCTTCCAGCTTCCCCATTTTCCCTTCCAGAACTGGCTTAGCAAAGGAAAAAGTGGGCATAGTGCTATGGCCTCTGTTTTCTAGGAGGATGGTAAAATGGCCTTCAAGCCCTTGATATCAGTATGTAGGAGTCTCAGAGCAGTGCTTTGTCTTTGGATATTCAGGCTTAGAATTAAAATGAACAATAAGCAACAATAAAAGCATCATATACCATTAGAAACTAGAAAATAGGAACAGTTGTTAGCTTCAGCATGATTTTATCCAGGAGGAATTGGGAAAATGAAAGCTATCAATGAGCAGGATTTGGGAAATCAGCACATTGCCTCATTACACAGAAATTAAGCTTCGTTGGACAAAGGATGGGAGGAGGAATTCCTACAACAGCAGACTGGAAAGTTCTTTCCACTGAGTGTAGTAATAATAACAGACATATTCTTGTTTCAAGTAGGAGGTGGGAATTAACACAAGAGTTTTTTTTTTAGCAACTTAGGTTCCTGCACTTTGATAGTGTGCAAATGTTTGGCTCTTCTTTGAAAAGGATGAAAAGCGATACAGAAAAGAAGCAGATCCTGCCTGGTGATCCAGGACTGGCTTCCTCTCTTCAGCTGTCTTGTGGCCCTGTTCCTTATGTGGGAGAGGTTCTTTATCTTAGAATCCTATAATGTTTGGTCGGAAAAGACCTTTAAGGCACAGCAGTGACTCCTGGAATCTGACTGATACAGGAACTTCAGGATCCCAGTGCTGTACCAGACACACTGCTCCACAGTACTGGCACGGTGTAAAACACAGGCTGCTGGTTCAAGTCAGCCCTTGTGAGCTGAGTTTAAAGCAGTAGCTCCCTGTCCCATCAGCATCACCTCCTCTACCCATTTTTTCTGGCTTTACTTTAATGCACCAAGGGAAAGAACTTTTGTAACTGTGCAGCACACGAGAGGTCGGACTTTTCTAGATGCTCCAGACTCAAAAAAATTAGTTTCACTGAGTTGTGATTTTTTACATTTTGTATTGTATCTGCATCACTGCCTATGAGAACTCTTGCAGTTCAGTGTTCCACATAGGGTTGTTCCATGTGAGCTATTAATCTGAAATACTGCAGGACTTCTTTTAATCTGAGAGGATGTTGGGTTGTAGGACCATCCGTGCAGGCAGGCAGGGGGAGCTCAGTCTTGATATTGGAAGGCATATAATACATTTGTATTATTATAATGTAAGAATAATCTACACCATTTAAAGATGAGCAGGGCCACCATCTCCTTCCTTCCTGTCTCTGAGCCTGACACAAGCCTTGTTTCTCTTCCAAGGGAGTGCTAGAGTATCCAACTTCCCCTTCACCTGATGAAAATGAGTATGTGCTGGCCAGTAGTTCAGGTAAGCGAGATGGCACAGGACCTGTTCCTCCTTCAGAGCTTGCTGTGTAGTACAGCTTGCAAGGCTGTATGCCATTCCCTCCCTCCCTTCCTGTATGCACCTCTGTAAATGAAAACAGCTCAGTCTGGGATCCCATGAGCCATGGACTGACGGGCCACAAGGGTGTCTTCCCGCACTTGTGGATTTGTCTCCTTACCTCCCTTGCACAAGCACAGTAATTGGCTGTCGCGCTGTAAATGCAACAGCAAATACTGATGAGCCACCAACACTGTAAGTTCATGTTCCTGAGGAATGATCATGGGTTGGAGGAGCCCCTACACATAGGAAAAGACAGACCTTTGTGTGCTTGTTTCACCACTTTTGCATATTCATCTGTATGCATACTGTGCATGGTCATGTCCCAAGAGCATTTAAGACTCCTCAGGAACCTTCACCTTGTTCAGCAGGAAGATTGGTATAATATTGCTTGTTGTATTAGTGTTTTTTACTAATTTCCTTCCTTCTCTGAGACCTTTGCCGTTTCTTTTGTTGTCTGACAATGTCACAAGGACACGTCCAGTTGTTTCTAGCTCCATTTGCAGTGCCACCTGTCATCCAAACAGTATCAAATTCATTGAGCCATTATTTTTATCTTTAAGTGGAACCTGAAGAGGAGAAAAAGCAGGACCTTGGAGAAAGCTTATGTCCCAGCAGTCAGAAAACTTCCCAAAAGAACCCCAGCAAAACATCCTGGAAGACCTCTCGGGGCTCAGTGGCTCAGGGAACAGAAAAAAACTCCACATTTATTAAATCCCAGGTATCTCTTTCTTCACAGTGTGTTCAGATAAAAAAACAGAGCAAACATAGTCTCAAGGCCAAAACTCCCTCCATGCAGAGTCTTCATTTAGGAAGACTTGAGGAGGAAAGAGTAGTTCTGCCACCAAAGACCTAACAGTGAGGCACAAACCAAGGAGGAAGAACAACACTTACTGCCTTTCTGCAATATTCAGGCTGAGGGAGGCAGTGGGAACCAAATCCATCTCAAGTACTATATAACAAGAAGCAGGCCAGCACCAGACACAGGAGTCTGGATGGCCTGGATCTTCCTGGAAGACCATCAAAGCGAGCTATGAAAAGCCAAGGAGGCCTGCAGTAGATTAAATGCCAAAGAGTCCTTAGCATAAGTAAGGTCAGATAGGAAAGCAGAATGGAAGGTCCTTCTGGAGAAGAGAAAGAGCTTTATTTGTGATAATTGCAAATATAAATTTGACAGTGAAGATGAGCTTATCAGAGATGACAAGGTATAGGAGGAAGCTGTTTCATTTATCCTTTGTGGATGGTTGAAAGCTGTTTTTATGGTGTAACAGGGCTGAGTGGGTGGGATATTAGCAATATGTTAGCAGTTTTTAGATGTGTAGAGGGATGGATTTGGGCTTCACGCTATGGGGTGGTGACACATTCCAGAGACAGGCTTTCCCGTGACTTTTGAAATTTTGTTCTTCCTCCCCTCTTCATTAATAAGGTTCCTGTAGCCAAGCAGAGTCCTAAGTCAGTAAGGTAAAACAGTGTAGTACCACGACACGGTCCAGGGGCCAACACTATCATCCCTATTTAATGCCCTCCCTGTTTTACCAGTCCTGGTCACCCTATGTAATTACAGCACCTACAGGAGCCCCTGAGGGAGACTCAAGGACAAGTGCAGGACCCAGAGATTAATCATAGCTCAAAGACCTATGTGGGGGTGGAAATGTGAGGAGTTTGCAGCACTTATGGAATGTGGACTGACAGTGGTTCCTTGTTCTTTGTGTTTTCAGGAACGTCGAACTCTGAGTGAGACAGCATTAATCATGGGACAGAAGAGAATCGATGACCGTACTAAAATGATAAAAAATCCCTTGGACTCTCCTCAGTCTTTTGCTGATTACAACCATCTGGGTTATAACCTGAGATCAAACATCTTCCAAGGTAAGGGGACACACATACCTACGCCTGACCTTTCACAGCAGGTTCCATCTACACTTTGCACACTGCTCTGGGTAGACGTTTAAATGCAGGTGACCCTCACTTTCCCCTCTTATTCCTTCTATCCACAGTCACTGCTTTTCTAGGCTGTGGTGGTTGAGAAGATGAAAGCTAGAACCTGCCTTTCTGTGTATTGTAGTCCTTCCTTTTCTTTCACTATTTTTTTCCAGGGTTTGAAAAGTGCGTATGTATCACGACCCCTGTCCTCTATGTTCAGAGCTGTCCAAGTGAACACCATTTGCAATTCAATGTCCCTTGTCATCTCAATTCCCAAGTTACCCCCAGTTCCAGTGCCTTTTGAGGTGTCTTCCTCAAACATCTGTATATAAGGTCCCCAGGGATGCCTCCATCTAAAAAAAAATCTGGAATTAAGCACTTATCATGTTCTTGTTACTATCATATCCAAGTTTCTTATCATATCTGGTTTCTTATGTAGCAGCATGAGACAGATTCCTTTTCCTTATACATTATGATTCATGACAAGATGTTGCTGGGTGGTATGGAAGTTAGACTGCATTGTCCTGGGTTTGTGCAATCACTCACACAGAAAAGAAGGACATCTTTTCCCAGGGAGCTCAAAACTATTATCAAGAGAAAGGATACAATAAAAAGGAAGGTGAAAGGGAAAGGGTGGGAAATTAGAATAAAGCCCCCTCAAATGGCTAAAAGCAAAGAAGAGATAAAAAGCAAAATCACAGCTGGGAACTATTTGCTAAGCATCCTGGCAGAAAAGGAGCTCAAGAAGGCCTGGAGTGGTAAGATGGTGCTTTTTGTGAAGCTGAAATAGCAGGTTACTCTCAAGAATGAGCAGATTCAACACGAGATTCAACAGGGCACTTGACTAAAGAAACTCCACTGGGCCACAAATAGAGATGATAGCTTGTGACACCCTCTGTGTGTGTCTTGTACTTGAGGAAGAAAAACAGACAAATTGTCAAACACTAGCTCCCTCCTGGGTGGTGTGGAAGTTATTATTCAGCACCTACCCACACACCTGATCAAAAGTGTTGCAGTCAATACATGCTTTTTCCTGAGCCCTTGAAAGTGCTGCTGTTTCTCTCCTGCTCAATTCCAGGACTGCAGTCAAGTGATTTCTGTGTACAGTTCCTTATTTGTTGTTCCCTGCAGGTGGCCCACTGGAGACCCGAAGCTTGATGAAAGATTCCTACACCCCTGATATAATTCAGAAGGCAATCCGGGACCCCAAGAATTGGCATGGAAGGAGAACTGATGAGCTAGGTATGGCTTCTGCCAGGAAAATTACACTGCTGAATTTCTGAGCTGGGTGCTGCTTCTGCTGAGGAGAATGGATGGGTTTGGGCAAAGGTGGGGGGGAGGACTAGAAACTGGTATTTTCACAAGAGCTCTACAGCTAAAAAAATCATTGAGTGATAATAGCATTAGAAGGGAGGCTGTAAATGAACTATTATTTACCTTCTTTACAGGGAAATGGCACCAGAAAAATGCACTAAATCTTAGCGTGCAGAAAGCATTGGAGGAGAGATATGGAAAGAAACAAAGCAAGCCTTAGAAGCTGAAGGTTGACCAATGGAGTCCATTCAGAGGAGGATCTTCTTCCTCAGCCTTTTAATAAACATCTGTATAAGTATGGACCCACTTGGACCCTGTTGTGAACAGCAGATTTGTTGCTTCTGTTCCCTTTCCTGCTCAACTAGGTTGTCTTGGGGGAGAGCAATGCAAGATAAATCTAAATGTGAATACAAAAAAAAAATCATTTAGTTGGTCACTGGCGAGTGTGAGGCAAACACTCTTGCAGGGTGATGTGGTGATGAGAGAAGGCCACATAGAAATTCATCTTCTCAACACTCAACACATGAGGTGGAATAGCAATTGTGAGATGTGTAAGAGGATGATGATGGGCATGTGTGTGCGTGTGTGTGTGGTATGTGTGCAAACTCAGGTTTGCCAGAAGATTTGTGGTACTTCAACAGCTGCCCCAGCAACTAAGAGAGAAGTACAGGGGGTGCACTGGGAATGAACAGGGCTTGCCCAAGGACCCAAATGCTGCCTACCTCTCCCCACACTGAAAGGCTCTAAAACTCCCAAACAGGGAAGCTTCAGAGCTGTATGTACTTAGCAGTCAGACACACCAAGCTAAGAACCAGCTCCCTATTGATGCCTCTGAGGTGAATTCAGAATGTCTTGACACAGAGGTACCAAATGGTGTCCACTCAGTAACATGGGCAGAACTCTGTATGATTGGTACCAGATGCCCACGTGGGGAAGGAAAGGAGAGTTATCTGCTCACCACTCTAGTTTCTTATATCTGCCACAGGGGAGTGTTTCAGGGAAAGCTCTTTCCCTGGGAGGGAGCAGCAACAATGTGTGAAAAACAAACAGAAACTCACCTGAGAAGAGGAGGCATCAAGCAGGGTATTCACTGAAGCCCACAATATTTGCAGGCCAAGCTAATGCAAAAAAAAAAAAAAAAAACAAAAACCAATCCAACTTATCCTACCTAAAGGTAACAGGAAAGCTGCAAGAAGCCCCAGGACTTCTCCAACCTGCAAATGACTCTGTAATGTTAGTGGACCCATACTGAAGCTCCCAAGCCCTATTTTCCCCTGTCAGCCCTTTCCCTAGCTCAAAGATAAATGTCTTACAGAGAGAAGCACATGGGTCTGCCACACAGTCTGCACAATCAGAAGTTCAGATGGTGTATTTGTGCAGTCACTAAAGACCACTCAAGGGCCTGAATGATGCAGGACATTCCTGGTGGTTTGGTTTGTTGTTTTATTTTGTTTTCCCCACAGTATTTAGTAGCCTTTAATGCATGATCCTGGTTTCCAGCTCAGAAGTATAGCAATTTGGTGCACCAATCACAAAGTACACGTTTGGGAATAGCAATGCCCTCATCTTTCCCATCTGGTCCCAAGTTTTCACTGATTTAAAAGATCGATGCTTTGCTCCCTGATATGAACTGTTTTGGGGCAGAATTAGGATTGTTACTTCACCCTTCATAAACTGGGGCTTAGATAACAATATGCTAACTTCATAAAAGTGGTGAATGATGTTAAAAAGTAACAAGTAATAATAAAGAGATAATAATTTTCCACCACCAATAATTAACCATTTGGAATTCAGATGTTTCCAGGCACGTGTCCAAGTCTTTCAAAGGAATGTGACTGGCCAAATGGCAGCTTGTAGAAAACTCCCTGTGGGTTTTCCTTCTACATCATTACCAA
Organism: Heliangelus exortis; assembly: GCF_036169615.1. Classification (NCBI taxonomy): domain Eukaryota; kingdom Metazoa; phylum Chordata; class Aves; order Apodiformes; family Trochilidae; genus Heliangelus; species Heliangelus exortis. Next base: position 144,841,882 of record NC_092422.1, on the reverse strand, counting down.
GTGGCTCCTGTCCAAACAGACACCCCTCTAGCTTCAGCCAAACACCACAGCTCTGTCAGAGCACCTTCTCTGTGTTGCACCCAACACTGATAACCATAATGACAAGTACAAAATAAATGCCTTCTTCTGAGGCTGCAGCAAGTCCTAATCCAGGAAACATGGTGATGAACAGAAATCTACTGACATTGGTGTATTGGAAGCAGGCAGTTCTGCTTACAGTCAGCTAATATACACACGAGACATAACGTGGGCTGAATCATCATACAGATTTACAGATCTATTTCTAATGTCTGTTATAAATAGAAATAAGGGCAGGCAGACGGTAGGATTATGGTACAGCTTGGAGCAAATGCCCTTTGCTACCCATGAAAGGCTTATGAAGAGACAAGATCAGAAGGGAAGTGGACTGGAAGGTCTGTATTACTGTACTCTGCTTCCAACTGTGTTGTTTGCCTTCTGCAGTGGAGTAAAGACACTTTGTACACTTTTTACAAATGGGAATATTTTTATAAGCAGTTAAAGAGTACTAAGTAGTTGCTACTGCTTTGTGCACTCAAATGAGTGACAGCTGTTTGATGCCCAGTGAACACACACGTGGCAAGCCCCCTTCATCTTCTTTGCTTTGCCAAATGTTCTAGCTCAGCCAGGGGCAAACACTTTCTGATGGGTGACAGGTTGAAAGCTGCAGAGATAACTGGGATAGCTTTCAGGGAGACAGCACAGCTACTGGGAGCAATCAATACCTGAAGCCTCCGAGTCCTGAACAGATCAGTTTAGTCAGAACCTTGGCAAGGAGCATTATCCTGTGTTGACTAGAGTGCTTTAGGTCCCCAAACATCTGTATTTAAAGCCAGCTTTGGAATCTGCAAGTAACCTGTCAGATGCTGTTAGACAAGAACAGAGCTGAAATAAGTGCTCACTGCAGCTGAAATCTCCCTTCTACCCATTCATCAGCTCTCAGCAGTTCGTTCCTTCTTGCTTGTTTTTGTGCTGGTGCTGACACTTCCCTGCCCACACTCTGAACTGATTCGCTTTGATAAACCAGCACAAAATCAATGCAAAAGAAAAAAGCAAAGTTATCAGGTTAACAAATTATTTTTTTCTAAGCAAAGGACCTTGTTGTAGGCAAGGCAATGAGTTAGGGGGAATGCAGATGTTGGGAAAGGGGACTGGAAAGGGGGTGAAGGGGGAAATGCTCTTTCACTGCCATTTTTTTTGCAATGAGAAATAAGTTGGCCTCTGCTATACAGTTTCAGGCTACCTGTATTCATGTGCCTGCATTTAGGTGATTTTACAAGGTCTAAGCATTGGGTGGCAGCTGTTAGCCAATGTTTTTATCCGTCTGGGTGAAAATAATGGCTCCTACTCTGTTTTTCTGCTAAACCATTCCTCAAAATAGCTATTTAAAAACTGTTTCAGTCATCCAGAAACATTCCATGCCCTTGAAAAATAGATGATCATGCCATAGCAATTTGATATAGAAGAGAGCAATTACATCCAAACTTCTGCAGCCCTGTCCACCCAACTTCTAGTATTTTTTGCAGAAATGGATATTTCCCTCTTTAGGCTTATGTGTCCCTGAGGAACAGATTGTTCTGCAGGATATAACTTTTAATAAAGATTTGCTCTTCTTCAGCCAATCTTTGTTTTCTTTTCAATTAACCCTCTGACTTCTCCCTGTTTTGTGTTATCCTGAACAATTCCAAACTTTGGTACCTCCACTGCAAATGATTTTGAATGGTTTCTTAAAGAAGTGGTAAGAACTGTAAGAACAGGAGATATTCTTATCAAAGTCTTCAGCCTCCTATTAAAATCAATCCTTTATGCTGTAAAGCTTGCAATGAAATAAAACTTAAATTCTGCGCTACATCTATCCTGAGGTAAGCCTGGTATTCCTAAAAGAATGGAATACTTACTGCTGATCCTGTCTATAATGGGATAAAAGAAAAATCCAGCACTGCTTGAAATGGCCAGAGACCACAACAAAGAGGGAGCGAGTGAATTGGCTTCAGTGGATTTCACTCTTGCACACTGGGGTTGAAATACAATTGTGTCTTAAGTCTGAAAGTATTTAAAAGACTATTGTCCATCAAGACATGACAGTGCTTTGAAGGTTGGGAATTACCTATGGTGTTCCCCTTAGCAGCAGAAGAATAAAGGAGTTGTGGAGGAAGAAAGTTTAAAAAAAAAAAAAAATAGCAACACCCAAATGTTTGTTGTTTGGTTTTTTTTTTTTTTTTGCTTTTTTTTTGGTTTGTTTGGTTGGTTTTTTTCCCTCACGGTTCTCTTTGGGTTTTGTTTGCCACAGACTCCTCTCTGAGGATCTGAAACGTTGAGGGGGCAGTGTGGGACTGCAGACAGAACCAAGGCCTCCTGGGCTGAAGCTGCAGAGAGGTGAGATCACTGCATCTGGAAACAGGTAGCAGCAGTTTAGGAGGAATATCTTACAGATTGATAATGGATTCTCTCAGGTCTGAGAAAAGGAGGGGAATGGGCTATATTACCAAGAAGCTTTCAGGATGTGCTGTTGATTTTAGTAAACAGACCTCCTGGTGTTTGTGCTGAATTGCTGTTTTATCCCTTTTAATAAAATGCCTTTTCTTTTAAATCTTTGGCTTCATTGCACGTGAGCAGAAACTGATTATTCAAGCTCATTATGTGCCCAGGCAAAGCCGTTTTCTTTTCCTATAACCTGAGAGCCTTGAACTGAAATTGATTACCTATTTTTAGAAAGGAGTCCTAGCTAAATCTGGCTTCTTCCCCTGCCAGTCACACCTATCAGGGGAATGTGAGCCTATCTAAATGCAGGTACATGGGAATTATGGTCCCTTTTACCAAATACATTAATATAGCTAAGAAAGGGGTAGGGTTGCTTGATATCTTTCACTGTGTTAGACTAGAATCTAGGGAGGAAATCTAGCATTTCAGGAAAGAAAATGAGATTACAATTTTTCAAATCATTGTTTCAGTTATTGAAGACCCCTACAACTCCAGCAGGATTTGTTGAATCTTAAAGTTGTCTGTTTTCTTTCCATAACAGATTTCTTTAGTATTCTGAAGTTCTGAATAACCTCAGTATTCTGTGCATTGTTTTCCTTGCCACTGATGTGGCTATGTGCAGGCTATCTGATCATTTTAGTGGGCTTCCAAAACTTATTTACTTCTTGCAGTGGGTTGACCTTCGGTGGTCTCCAAGTTCCCACCAAGCTGCCTTGCCCCTCTCCCTCCTTAAGTGGACAGAAAGAGAAAAATATGATGAAAGGCCCATGGGTCAAGATAAGGACAAGGAAATCACTCATCAATTATTGTCAAAAGCGAATCAGACTTGATTCGGGAAAATTAATTTATTGCAAATCAAATCAGAGTAATATAATGAGACATAAAATCTTAAGACACTTCCCCCACCCCTCCCTTCTTTCCAGGCTCAGCTTCACTCCTAAATTCTCTGCCTCCTACCCCCAGCAGTGCAGGACGATGAGGAGTGGAGATGGTGATCAGTTCATCACATATTGTCTGTGCCTCTCCTTCCTCCTGACACTTTCCCCTACTCCAGCATGGGGCTGTTCCTACAGGAGACAGTCCTTCAGCAACCTCTCCACCACGAGTCCTTCCCACAGACTGCAGTTCTCCATGAACTGATGGAGCTTGAGCCTCTTCCATAGGGTACAGTCCTTCAGGAAGGCTGCAGCACAGGTTCCCCACAAGGTCACAAGTCCTGCCAGGAGACCTGTTCCAACATGGGCTCTGCCTGGGCTCACAGCCTCCTTTGGGCATCTACCTGCCCTGGCGTGGGCTCATCCACAGTCTGCAGGTAGATATCTTCTCCACCATAGACATCTATGGGCTTTAGGGGGACAACCTGCATCACCATGGTCTTCTCCATGGGCTGCAGGAGAATCTCTGCTCCAGCTCCTGGAGCACCTCCTTCCCCTTCTGCACAGGCCTAGGTGTCTGCAGAGTCATTTCTCACACATTTCTCACATACCCTCACTTTTCTCTCCCAGCTGCTGTTGCTCCTGGCTGTTCTTGCCTCTGAGGAGCCTGGGGGCTGTCTGGGAGGGTCACATACTGAAGGGAAACTGATTTCTCATGGGCTCCCATTGTGTCGGCTGCCAGGGTCTGATGCTGATCAGGTTGAGAGAACATAATTGAGCTGTACAAGTAGGGACCACTGAAAAGCAAATCAAAAAGCTGATCAAAGCACTGAAAAGCAAAGCAAGTCTGGGAAGCAGCACCCGCATGAGCAGCACACTTGCACGGGAGCCTGGCAAACAGGCAGGATGGATCAGAAGTGTGAGAGGGTAGAAAGGTGGGAACAGTGAACATGAAGTTTTATGTGGCAATCCAGAAGCTTGACAGGGGTTGTGTGGAGCCAGTGGGAAAACTCCACTGCCTTTTTCCTCAGCTCTGTGGAACACTGCTGGGCTCTCACTCATCCTGTTCAGGTGAAAAAACACAGGACTTGACAGCTAACAGGCAGAACTCTAAGGTGATGACTGCATATAAGAAAGAGGTGCTCTAAGGGGGTGCGCTATCTTCTTGGAAAACAGAAAGAACCTTTGGCCACATCTTGTGCTTTCCTTAGAAGATGTAAGCCCGAGCTTTTTCTGTGCTGTGGCAAGAGATCACCTATTGACCTCCATCTTTTCCCAGTGCTATATGCAAGTGAGAGTCAGCTTTTTATGAAAGCTACATATTTGCTGTAAATAAAGCAGGGCCTGAAACTATCCTTTTGCCCTCTGTTAAAATGGCATAGACTGGCTATGTGCTAGACCCTGTGCTGTCTCCCAAACTGTGCCAGGACATCATCTTGGGGAGCAATTGTTGGTGCAGGCCCAGCATGGCAGGAAGAGTGCTGGCAAGAAGGCTGTGCCTGATACTACATCTTGGCCCTGATTTATTCAGGAGTACAGGCTCAGGTAATGTGACTGCCAGCATCAGCGTTTATGCAGCTTTCAAGATTTTAGTGATACTTTGCAGTTACTTCTTGAAGGTAAAGGCCCCTGTGTCTTACAAACACTGAAAGTGAAGCCAGGCAAAGGGAGAAGACACAGATTTCAAAGGGGTAACAAACATAATTCAACTTTCCTTCACATGACTTACAAAGGTATATATTAAAAAGAGCTGACCCTCTCTCCCAAGAGAAGATAATTATGAAACCCAAGGGTCAATTTAATTTGTGTCAGCCTCCCCAATGCTCTGCAACCTAAGATAGTTTCCCAAACAGAGCACTATGGTCACCTCCCTGTGCTGTCTTTGAAGACCTGACATAAATTTGAGGCTGTATGGACCATTTGGAGCTATTTCTGATCAGCCTCACACTGACCGGGACCACTGCAGCTCTTCTTTTTTCACATTCCACTTTCAAAGTCAGACTTTGCTTCAAGGAGCAGAAAGTATGTCATTTCTAGAGGATGAAGAGGTAAGGGAATATCTGTATTTTTGGGAGAGGGAGACTGTGTTCAGGCAGGCTGGGAGGAATTCAGCCAACGAGATTTCCACCCTATTAGGCCAAAGGCTTTTATTCAAACCTATTTCCAAAGAAAATGCAAAGGAAGAGAGGCAGTGGGTTTCTACACTTGGATTTCCTACCAGTGAAGTCAGGTCTGCAGCTGCAGCAATTTCCATAGATGTTTAGAGGTTGTACACAGGCTTAGGAGATATATAGATGAAAATGCTCTGTCCCCCCACCATTGTGGGTGGGAAGAGTAATATCCTTGCACAGCCTGCTCTTACCCCATGGCTAGTAAGAAACTTTTCAAAAAAGGAGTAAGGAGTGGGCTGCTTACTTATTGACCCAGCATGTGATGGGTGGTTAACCTGCTCCTCCTCCTCAGAAGTGTTCTGCCCATTGAAGCCTACCTGGCTGGATGGCTGTCGCCTGACAGCTTCCTGAAGAGAGAAAATTAATATTATAACACACCCTAGGAAAGAGATCATGTTAAGGTCAGGAAGAGCCAGGAGCCATAGGCACAAGAATGCTAGGGGAACATTTGTGATAGATAAAGACAAGAATGAGCTTCCAGGAATTCACAGTCTTTAGTTAGTTCTACAAGTTTATCATCTGGTGTTTTAAAAGCAATCTTTTCAAATAACTTTCATCCCTACAACCTTGCTGCTCTGATTTTGTCACCAAAATCATGTTGTTCCCTCACCTAAACACAGTAGAAATATTGCTACAGGCAATCTCTAAGAGACTGATGCAGTCTGAAAGTACTCCAGGCACCTTCATACCCTTTTGATTTGTTCTAAAAACATTTATCAGTTTTTCTCTCCATCCTTGCTCCAGTCTGTAGCTCCTCTTCACATTTCAGCCTTCATTCTCTAAATAGAACAAGATGAGATCCATTTCTTGTTGATCTTCAAGTCACAGGTGATGGTAATGTGGAAGCAATCCCACTGCTGTGACCACAAAGCATGTCCTGTTCTCCAGAAGACTTCACTTCCACATGCAGCAAAGGAGTCAGGAGCTGCTGCAGCTGCAAGTTTGTGTCACAATAAACCTCAGAGCTGCTGTTTGGTGCAACACCTGCTCTGATTCAGCAGCACATGCAGTCATAGGGTCATAGCATTATCAAATCATAGAATAATTTGGGTTCGCAGGGACCTCCAGAGGTCATCTTGTCCAACCCCATTGCAGTAAGCAAGGACACTCTCAACTAGATCAGGTTGCTCAGAGCCTTGTCAAGCCTCACCTTGAATATCTCCAGGGATGAGGCCTCAACTATCTCCCTGGGCAACCTGTTCCATTTTTCCCTACCCTCATGGTGAAGAACTTTTTCCTCACATCCAATCTAAATCTACTCTTCCTTAATTTAAAAACATTGCCCCTCACCCTATCACTACAGGCCCTTGCAAACATCTCCAGCAGACTCCATCTCCCTATCCAACGGGAGGACAATCAGGGCAGCTTTTCACCCCTAGAGCCAAAATGACCACCCTTCTGTGCTGACTGACCAGAGAAACAGAATTACTGGGTTGTTTGCAACGTTTAGGGTAACAGAATTTTTTAAAGGGGTGAAAAATCTCGAAACCACAAGACTATCAGAGAATACGTGTGGATGGAGAGCTGGGTATGAGGCAGGTAGCAAAGCAACTGTGATGCTTTTTAGAGTGGTGGATGGCCTTGTACTGGTGTTGATTATTGTGCAGAGACAGAAAAAGAAGTTGATGAGGTCTCAACAGAGAATTAAGCAGAAGGAACTTTAGAACCATGTCTGATCTGCTAGGGGGTTTTATCAGAGCCTGCAGATTATGCTGATATGCATCATGTAAAGCACTCTGGCATATCACACTTCTCCTTTATCAACTGCTGACAGGATGCACTCCTGAGGAGACATTGCTTGCTGGCTGAATAAGGGGCTGAGAAATATTGGGTGCCAAGTGAACAGGTAGCTGTGCAGCATTCTCAAGAGATGTGCAAAGACCAGGCATTCCAGTTAAGGTGAAAATGTAAGATGGGACAAAAGGAATTGCAAGGCAGGGAGTGAGGCTGATAGAGAAGACAGGGGTGGAAAGCTAAAAATGTTGCAATTGGAGAAGTAACTGTTGAGTTAATCCCTGTAAAGACCACTTTTCTGGAATTGTGCATCACTGACTTGCATTGCAGGGAGCCAGAAATGAGGTGGCAGTCATTTAGCTTAAGTAGAAGATAAAACACAGTGGCAAAAATAGCATGAGCTCTCTGTCTGTGGAATGGAGATTAGCAGCATTGCCTTAAGGAGATAGAGACATGACAGATGTGAGATCAAATACAAATCCAGCAGTTCCAGGGGAGACTCACTGATAGATAAGGCTGTAAAATTATGATAGTGGGAAAGTGAAACATGCAGAAATCAGCTTCAGGAAGGAACCTGGCCACTTCTTTCATAAAACTCTAAGTATGATCCATGCAGTACCTCTTCTGGTGATACCCAGCTACTGGGATACAAATTCTTTGGATCACAGCATTTGAATGGCCCCTGCAGATGAAATCAGGAACTGGGTAAGGGAAGAGGTGGAAGAGAAAATAAACCACTTACTTTTTAAAATACCTCATAAGATGTGACTGTGCAAACTATACCTTTCCTTTTTTTTTTTTTTTTTTTCCCTCTGCTGTTTTACATGTAGGAAAATGACCACATCCATGAAGAATAACATGTAGGAGAAAATATAACTCTCACAGTAGGAAGTCAACCCCCAGTTACTGTAGAGGAGTACACTGGGAGGTAATTATGCAAAGACTATAGAAGGTACACTGAAGAGGATCAACATCCTGACTAAAAATCAAGAAAGGTTAAGTCTATCTAAGGACAGCAGGTTTCATGTGTGAGGAGTCTGGGAGGCATTTTGGAGGCAAGGGATGACAAAACTGACCAGATGCCTCAGAGGTTGGGTTTTTTTTTAAATTCACAGGTCCTGGGTACTCAAGTAGTAAAATAGGCAGAAGAACAAAGCTTTGCTGTTACCCTCACCTCCTAGCTCACATTCCCTTAGCAAGCAAAGCTTGTTGCTTCTGTAACAGAGGGCAGTTTACATGTGAAAATATGTATGTAATTATATGCTTACACTAGAAAAGTAAAAGAAGGTCAGCCAGAGAAATTCAGCTAAGCAGCTGGGAAAGAAGTTTTGCAAGGACTATGGGACAGCAAATATATTGGTCATCCTACAAAAAATACCCCAACAAATTATTTATATCCATACTATGGAGTCCTTTGTGCCAGGGGAACAATTCTGTGATTTGCAGACTTCAATCCACAGAAAATGGCCAATGTTTGGAATGTGGTTCATTACTCTAAGGACTGTGAAAGGCATCGTCTCCATTGACTTCAACAGCTGTCAAGTCAACTCATGAATGAATCCTACAGCTCTTTCTCAAACATAAAACTGAGATAGCTTCTTCCTACTCTTATTTGACATACTTTCTTTCCAACCTCCAACCTCTCTGCCGTTTGTGGCTTCATCTTCTCTTTTCATCCTGCTCTCTTCTGTCTTCTCTGTCCCTTCTTCTCCCTCATACTCCCCAGTTTAACTGTTCTGTTTTCTTCTTGAAAGAAAGCAGAAGTAGCAAAAAGATAGTGCAAGACATAGCCTAGTATCTCTGAGAGGAAACCTGATGAGTCAAGAAAGCACGTACAATTTCTCACATTTTCTTTTGCAGGAGTTACTTCACTGTAGCTGTGCTCCTATTGGCATAAGGAAGAAGCAGCCTTCTTTGCCATCCTGATTAGTCATTATCACAACTGCAACTCGATTATCATGCTCTGCTTCCTGTTCCTCCCGATCCTGTACAGATACAACTTTCTCCCTGGCCTGGACACATGTCTACAAACTGGATACTAAGCTGGCAGCAAGCGCAGTCTCCTGTCCTTTTTGCTCAGCTACATCTCCTGAATTCAGTAGCCAAGCCCCTTTAGACCCTTGATAGGACACCAGTCAGACACTTACTTTGCACACCAGTTTTTAAAGTTCAGAGTCAGGTTCAGGAATTGGGGAACCTCTGAAGACTCCACCCATGTGCAAGTTGTGAGAGATATGTAGTTGTTGTAACACTGCAGAGTCTGCATTGGGATGATCCCTGAAAAGTGAAAACAAAGAGAGTCCAGAAGCTGGATGGGGCTGAAAGAGACAGTGGGAAATGGTATAATGAACCCAAGGTCTGCTACTGTGGTGGAGAAGGCAGAGACAGAGAGATGAGAAGCTGACTGATGAGATCTACTGGGAATATCCCCAATGTTGTTCAGCCCATATTGCATGGATTTCACATATAAAATCTGGTTTCTCATGGCAAAACAAGCATCCAACAGCAGCTGCTGCTCTTAGAGTTGGCTAGACTGTCCTTATGTTGCCTTTTCTCAGAATTTTCTGAGAATTTGTGAGATTTCAGAGAATATTGTGAGTCTTCCAACTGAGAAAGCCTCAGCTTGTTGACTCTGCTTGTTCGTAAATCAAAATGGCAAGGCAAGATAAGTAAGATTCTAATATACAAACCATGAAAAAGCTAGAACTGTTTAGTAGGTGAAATTAATTTTCAGGAAGTATTCAAATTCAGAAGATAAATCCAAAGGGTTAAGCTTGGCATTTTCAGGCCTCACTGAACTTCATTCCTTTGAAGAAAAAAGGCCTCATAACACTGACTAAAATCTCAAACACATCTTCCTTTCTCTGTTCCCCACCCCTAGACACGAACCAAAGCCATTCTGATACAGTGAACTATGATCTAAAATTTCAGATTATACCTCTGTGTCTCTTCCTGAACTTCAGAGGCCTGATGCTCCATGAAACTCCACCACAGATGGAAAGCTGGCCAAGCAAGTGTGAGTATAACACAGAAAGCCTGAAAGAGTAGCTTGCCCCAATGAGAAAAAACTGGTGTCTTTTTTGAGTCCTGGTAAATCTCTGCATAGTTTTGCAACAAACAATGGTCCAAGCCTAATGGAAGGACACCCAGGAGCTAGGCTGTGTGGTCTTGACTTTTGTACCCCTTAAGGACAGAAAGAATCCAAGAGACATTTAAAAAAAACACTTCTAAGATCCTAATTTTATATTTTTTAAAAGCTAAACAAATACAGTCACCAGGAGCAGTCAAGAGCTGTCTCAGTAGAAAGGCAGTAAGAGCAAAATATGAGTGAGTGATTTATTGTTTAAGGCAAAAAAATAGATGCTTCATTAAACAGGACATTCAGCTTTGCCTTTGTGGGTTGTTGTCATGGTGGTAAATACAATCACGTGCCCACTGAGTAAGCCCACTTGCTTTACTTAGCAAGAGTTATGCCTCTAGGAAGTCATATGTAAAAATGAGAGACACCCACTCTGGTTAGCTACAATGACATTTAAGTCACAGAGTGGAGAAAACTTCCTGACAAGGAAAACATATTTCAAAAATCTAGCAGCTGAAAAATTTGGGTCCCTCCATCAGTAAACAAACAGACTTTAAAAGAGAATTTGCAGATACTTCACTTTTCCTTTTGTGAAAAAACTCTGTGCAAGGAGGACCTGTGGCTGTGTTGAGGAAAAGTCACTTTTAACCTGGGAAAATCAATGTGTCCTTCCCTGAAAATTCAGATTCCAAGAACAGTCATTGTAGTTGTCTTGCTATGTTGGAAAATACTGCCCAGGGTCAGCTTGTCTGAAAGGTCTATTTTTCAGAAGTACCAGCCAAGAGATGGTGAGGAATGATTTTGCCATTCCTAGCAGCCCTGGGGCACCTGATGCCTAATCTTGCAAGAAACACCTATGCCCAAGCCAAGTCACTTTCAGTGAAATAGACTGCAAAGACAAGGTCATTTTCAGTCATTGTAGGCTTATTGCTTGATGTGCTCTTTTGGCTGGGATACAGTTAATTTTCTTCACGGTAGATACTACAAAGTCATGTTCTGGATTTGTGCTGAAAACAGTGTTGATAACACAGGGATGCTTTAGTTACTGCTAAACAGTGCTTACACACAGCCAAGGCCTTTTCTGCTTCTCACATCACCCCACCAGCAGGTAGCCTGGGGGTGTGCAAGAAGCTGAGAGGGGACACAGCTGGGACAGATGACCCCAACAGACCAAAGGGATGTTCCATACCATGTGATGTCATGCTCAGCATAAAAAAAAAAATGGGGCAAAAGAAGAAAAGAGGTTATTTGGAGTGATGGCATTTGCCTCCCCAAGTAACTGTTACCTGTGATGGATCCCAGCTTTCTGGGAGATGGCTGAGCACCTGCCTGCTGATGGCAAGTAGTGAATGAATTCCTTGTTTTGCTCTACTTGCATGCATGGTTTTTGCTTTAACTATTATTTAACCAAATGCCTTTTTCTCAACCCAACTTTTCCTCAAGTTTTCTCACTTTTACTCTTCCAATTCTTTCCACCATCTCAAGAGGGGAAAGTGAGTGAGAAGCTGCATGGGGCTTAGTTGCCAGCTGGGGTTAAACAACAACAGTAGTGAGCCCATGGCATTAAATCCTGCAAATCACATGTTAGGCAAGGGAGCGTAAGTCTCTGAAGCAGCAGAGATATGTGTCTGTCTCTGGAAAGCTAGGTGTGCATCAGGTACCATTTTCAATACCTTTTATTCAATACCTCAGAGCCTGCAACACTTACAAGTTCCTCACTCACAGAGGTGCTGTGCCTCTGCTCTGCCAGCTGTGTTATCAACCAGCTCTCAGCTCCCTGAAAGCAGCCAGCCCACACTTTAGAGAGAAGGAGAGAAACACTTGGAGGCTGGACAAGTCAATAGACATAACAAAGAGACACCTCTTGTTGAGGAAAAAAAGGCATGTTGGGAAAATCTGATATAACTCCAAATGCTATTTAACAATTGGACTGGAAAGCAGAGCTCATAGTGATAATACTTAGGACTACTTAAAGACAAAACTTTGTACTAGTCCATTTAAATATATATATTAGCAGGCACTGAAAATTATCTGTCCATGAAGTTGGAGGTATTGCCTAAATACCATTCACAACTCAGCCAAAATATTTATCTGGAGTGTTTGGTATATCCCTGGCAACTACATATGTGTACACTCACAGAATGTCTGTCTCTTGCTGTCACCAAGATCAAAGTAGAAAATAAAGGGAGGATGGATAACTATCAAGCTAAAAATAAATGAAAAATAATAGAGAAGAAAGGAGGGAGAAAAATAGATGCAGACTCTGAGACTCACTTTGAATAGTTTGAAACCCCAAAACCAAGCATGGAGCCAAAAAAACCAAAACACTGATAAGGTCTCTCATCTTTAAAGCTTTGCACACTTTCCTGGCTGTTCTTCCTCAAATGCATGCCCAAAAGCCACTTTTCCTTCTTCTTTGTCACTTGTTATAGGTGAAACAAAAGTCATCTCATTAGTTGGAAGAGTCTTGAGCGTTCTGTTGGCCTCAAACCACCTCTTCCATCGTCTCTCAGAGTAGCTTCATATGAAGATAATTTATTAAGGGGAAAATTTTCTGCCTCTTCACCAGAGGACAGGGACAAAGCTTGCTGTTTGGAAGTAATGGTAGGATTTTTCACCTCCTTCCTTCACCTTTAGAATAAGTTATGAGAGGAAATTAGTTATCCGTGTGGATTCACCCATCTGATCAATACAAACCACTCCCCGCCGTTTCAATGAATCATAAACCTGTGCAAAAAGAAGCACTTTTTGCCTCTCTAATCACTCCTACTCACAAAAACATACTTCTGGTGAACTGAGAGATCCAGTCCTCCTATTTCTTCACTTCAAGGCAGGTGCTTCACAACAAGTGATTATTTGACTTTCTCATTTCTCACATCACATTGATGTCATCCTTTAACCCCAGCCAGCAATTAAGCACCTCATAGTCACTCATTCACTTTTCCCTCCCAGTGGGACTGGGGAGAGAATCAGGGCAGGGGAAGAAAGTAAAACTTGTGGGTTGAGATAAAGATAGTATAATAGGATGGAAAAGGAATGGAAAATAGTAGTAGTAATAGTAGTAACAGTATTAATAATAGTAACAGTAATAATAGTAATAATGGTAGTAATAGTAATAATCATCATCACCATCAACAAATATATAAAACAAGTGATGCCCAAACAGTTGCTCACCACTCACTGAGTGATTCCCAGCCAGTCTCTGCTCCTCAGTGTCCACGGGCCATCTCCTCCCTGGTTTATACAGTGGGCATGATGTCACACGGTATGGCACAGCACTTTGGCTCAGCTGTCCCAGCTGTGTCCCCTCCCAGCTTGTGCACTTCCAGCCTCCAATGGCAGGGGAGAATGAGAAGCCAAAAAGTCCTTGACTTAGTGTAAATGCTGCTCAGCAACAACTAAAATATCAGCGTGTTATCAACATTATTCCCATCCTAAATCCAAAACACAGCAGTATACCAGCTACTAGGAAGAAAATTATCTTTATTCCAGATGAAATCAGGACAATGACTCGCATGGAGTCTGTGGAAATGCAGCTGCCAGTGGGACACACACAGCCCTACCCCTTCAAATGAGTCTGTGCTCTATTTCCCTTTCCATTGTGCTGTTCCAGTCTTCAGCACCAGAGGCCTTTTTGATTTGTTCTCTCTGACCTTCCTCTTTATTGCGTAGGTCCAGCAATGAGGTTCCTGATCAGCTGCCCTACAATTAGAAGGAAGAGGGAAGGAAGTGCTTTTCACTGTTACATTTTGCTTGAACAATTTCCAAGAAATGTGACAATTTTTTTCCAACAAAGATGTCATGATCCCCTAACAGAAGCTGAACTTTGCTCCTTATTCTCTTTTCTGTTGATCTGCACTCAAAACTTGTCCTTTAAATCATCATTCTCCTTGCATGCTGTTTCCTGAAGGGAAAATTAATTGCTGTTAAGTTAAATGGTCACTAAATAAAATATCATCTTACATTGTAAATGTTGTCTTAAAGACACCTTGCAGTTGCTAAGCCTGACCTGGATAAAATGATCTCTGTTGAAATTGTAGCATTAGAAGTGTGGATTCTGCTTAAACCAAACCCACACTGTTAAGGGATTGAAATCCAAGCCACAGTCTGATGACATATTTTAAATTAAGTGATAATATCACTCTACATCTGTAGAAGTGAGGAAAATACATTGAAATGGATTCAGTGTAATTTAACATATATTTAGATCTTTCTAATTTTAGGAATAAAAGGAAGGGGAGTGGTGGCATCTAAAGATGTAAGAGGTGGTGAAGTTTCTTATTCCTTTCTCTAACCTGGGCTGCAGTCTCTGTGAAGACATTCAACTGAAAGTATCAGAGTACAGGAATTTTGGATTACACCCTCTGCAGCACACACAGTTTCTTATGGAGCAGTGGCAGCTGCGAGTGTGTTAGAAAACTTCTTTGAAAGCTAAGGGAAAAGCAGAGTAAGCCAAAGAGAGGGAGAAGAAGGGACAGCTACTTGACAATAATTTGGGGAAATGCTGTAAAAGTGAACATTGCACACAATGTATGGTCATGAGCTTGAGAATGGAAAATTCTTGTCTTTGCAGTCACCAAAGGGCACACATGTACTTTCCTTCTCTTCATGCTTCTTTCATAGATGATACGTGCAAGGTTATCCCTTCAGTTTCTTCTCAACAGGCAGAAGAGATATCCCACTTACATTCAGAGACCTCCATGAAGAAAAATAAGGATGGGTATTGAGTACCCATGCATTATGCCTCTCTAAACCTCAGTCATTCATAAGTAATTTGCTTTTTCTTCTTTTCATGCTTGTTAAGCACACTCACACTGTGTGGGATTTCAAGCAATACTCTGTTACTCCTCTCAGTTAGTAAGTTTTTTTATCCCTAGTCACAAAGGATCTACCCATCAGATGGAGTGCTTCTGCAATAAAGTTATGCTAGGTGAATATCAGATTAAAGTTCCTTTGGGTGGAACCAAGGTATGTCTCTTGAGTAAAGCTGATACAGTAACTTCAGCTTGCAGGGAATCTGCCCAGATCCCCGATAAAAAATCAGCCATGCAAGTCTCATAGTAGAGTCTGACACCATCAATTACCCTTTTAGTTTGGGCAGAAATCATTGTGCCAGGACATACCTGTGCTACAAAAGACTGAAGAACTTTGGCGTTGGAAAGCTGAAAGGCAATTCTTTATATTCAGGCTGTGAAATGATGCCCTTCTCTTTAATGCCTCTTGAAAGGAGTTTAATGGCATGTTAATCCCCTGTCTGAAGTGAAATCCAGTAAAACCCTTTAGCAGCAAGGTAGGGTAGAGTCAAGAAAACACTTCTAGATATAAAAACCAGGTAATAGGGATGAGTCTAAATCCATGCATTTCATGGAATCATAGAATGGTTTATTTGAAGGGGCCTTATTTGAAGGATCACCTAGTTCCAACCCCCCTGAAAAGACAAGAATGTTTTCCTCTAGAGCAGGTTGCTCAAAGCCTCATCCAAATTGGCCTTGAACATTTTCAGGGAGAGGGCAGCCACAGCTTCCTTAGGCAATCTCTTCCAATATCTCACCACCCTCAATTTTCCTGTTTCGTTTTATGAGCCATGGTGAAAGCAAAGCTTCGTAGATATATATAAAAAGCAGTGAGAAGATTTCCATGAAGTCAGTGATAATCTCTTCAGTACTACTGGGATGGGCTTTTTGACCACAAAGACTTTAACTAATCCTTTCAGAAAACACAGAATTATGAATTTACAAGACACCAAAAGACCATTTGTTAGTATCCCGAAGTTAAGTGTAACTTGGCCAAATGGATGGACAAGTCAAGCCTTTTAGGTTCAAGACAGGACATGAGGACGAAGTTAAACCATCCTGTAGACAACTGTGTGACTGTCTTGTCATGTCTGCAGGGGCCATCCATAGCCTCTCTCAGACTCAGTGGAAGTTCTGTCCAGTATCTGATGTCAGGGATTGCCATGCAGCAAAGGCTGATAGGTGTCTAAAGGTGTCTAAAGCAGGATGGGCTCCCTTTAGGACTACAAAAAGAAAAATACCACCTTCATTTCTGATAAAAATTAGATCGTGAACAAGTAAATAAAAACAGAGGCAAACATTTTACTGGAAAAGATGCATGTAATTGAAAAAATGGCACATACCATGAAGAATCTAGGCGTTCAGTGAGTAAGTGCTAAGGAAGGCCCAGTAGTTGTGTTTTATATGCAAACCACCAAGAAAGAAACAGCAGGCAAGAGGTCCTTTCAATCAGGAGGCTAAAAAAGTGGTCCTGTGCAGTAGCATTCTTAAATGTTCCTGGTTTTACACACTGTGTCAGATAACAGAGGCACAGTGAATGATTGATTACACTAGGGAATCACGGGAAAGGGAATTCTATTTATTAGTATCTGGTAAATTTTTGAAGCAGATTAAGTTTATGTAAGATGGGTTCTACCTAATCAAAATAGAATCAGGGCTGCTGACATCTATGATTGAATATGCTATGAGGGAATTTTAAAATGAAAACCAAGGAAAACATGCCAGATGTAGAAAGTAAATTGTTCAGATTGATATGTCTGTGTGGTCTGAAATCCCAGAAAGCCTGTGGCTTAGAAAAATGGATGGAATAGAAAGTAAGGGGGAAAATATAAAACCAAAGAAAAACAATAACCCAGGTAAGCAGAGCATATAAAGCAATGCAGCCAAATCAAGACAAATGGTCTAAGTATGTCTCTGCAAAGACTTTCCCTTAAAATATATTTTAAATGGCTGAAGCACTGGCAAATGCCTTCAAACAAACAAACAGACACTAAAAACCCCACAAATTGTAATAGGCACTGTGGAAGTTTGATGGAAAGAAGTTAATCTGTGGAGCACTAGTACATAAATATATATTTTGTAGAATGAAGAGTAGTTTGCATTCAACACATTAATGTCAAAGAAAGTAAAGTACAGTGTCAAACGGACTGTGAGTCAACAGTTCTGTGGCACTACAGAATTCCAATGACTGCAGAATTTTATTCCATGCTGAAAGGAACATTATGTTCTCAGTGTCATATTATCAATGACCTGACAAGAAGGAGGTGAGTGAAATCCAAAGATGACCCGAGTAACAGTGGGATAACCAAGTCATAAT
Source organism: Heliangelus exortis (assembly GCF_036169615.1). Taxonomy (NCBI): domain Eukaryota; kingdom Metazoa; phylum Chordata; class Aves; order Apodiformes; family Trochilidae; genus Heliangelus; species Heliangelus exortis. Next base: position 144,824,414 of record NC_092422.1, on the reverse strand, counting down.
AGATTAGGTGAACACCACAGTCAACCACGATGAGACTATGTCTGCACTGGTGAACTAAACCAGGACAAGGAAAAGGTTTGAGCTCTGGAATGAGATCACAGACTCTGCTTCATCGCTAGCAAGTG